>NW_017728918.1:82789312-82843139 GCF_001723895.1 Crocodylus porosus
TTCCTTCTAGCCCTGATGTCTATGAAATCTAAGAAATCTATGAAAACTTGCTTTAACTAAAGTAAAAAATAGCTCACAGCTACCTATACACAAATATCTCTTAGACCCACAATATCAAAGATGAAAATCTAAACATACCCCCTAATTGAGAAATTATTATTACAAATCCCATCATTAGACCAACTGGCTTTGATTTCCCTATAAATTTTTGATCATCCCTAAACGGAATCAGGATAGGACACGGCAGATATGGATTTCTGTTACACTGATGGGGTTGGACTAGCTCACCAAGCTGTGACTGTGATGCCCCTTTTCAGACTTAGAACCACATCACCTCTGAATGCCCTCTCAATGTATTTAGTGGAACTGTATTGGATTTTCACAATTCTACACCTGAGGCAATCAGCTGGCTGCATAATTTAGACGTACGTTTATGAATATGTTTTTCCTTGTTCTGTGATCATGGTATCATCATATGCTTAAAAAAAATAAACCTTAAAAAAACAACAACTAGCCTGGAGCACAAGAACCACTTCTTGACTCATGAAATTACTACCCTGTTCCTAGTCCTTCCTGTTTTATGCCACATCTGACATAAAACAAAGGGATGAGATGATAAGGAGGAGCTGGCACAAGTCTGAGAAAGAAATCGTAAAAGACAGTATTAGCCTACAGTGGTAATGGAACAAACTATTGGTATGTCTGACTAAATATGCAATCAACTCTTCTTGTCTCCCCTACTGAGAGCCATGAAAACAATGTTGGAGGATAGAATTTATTTAAATTGTTTTTCAAGTGTTATTCTTGCTATACGCTTTCCAAACTTTGAAGGAAGACATCTAGTTGACCTGTATGAATCAGCTAGATATAGATAATATTTATAAATCATATAAAACCAAAGAGTACATATTCACAGTCCCTAATTTAAAGTGTGACACAGAAAACAGTGTGCAATTTTCAGAAAGTTAAGTGTTTCAGCTTAGTTCAGATCAGTTCAAAATCCTGGAGATTTATCTGAAAATCATGTAACCATTTGCAAAATTGGTCTCCAGTCTTTCATGAGAACAGAATTCCAGTATTTTTTTTTATTTTTAGGCAGGCAAAAATGCTGTAACAAGTATTTTGGTTTTATCATAGTCCAGGTTATGTGAAAATAGAAAACCATGAGGTTGAAACTGTCAAGATTTTAAGGCTGAATTGGAGCTCATGGCATAGGTTTAGATTATAAAGCTAATTAACTACCCCATTTAAAAAAGCCACTTAAATTGCAATTGCATTTTTCAATTACCTTGCAACATATTAATGCATCAAGAGATAGCAGTAAAATATTTAGACTTGTCATAAAATTGTATCGATTTTTTTCATTTAGGCATAGGAGGAACCATCATTTTGCCTGAAATAGTGCACACCGATTGCTCCTTGTCTAATATATAATTGTTGAACTAAAGATTATTTTTTAGAAAGAGATCCATGCTTCCTTTTACAAATAAGCAATCTGCTATGAGCATTTGAAAAAAAAAATTAAAATAGTGCACATACCTTTGAAAACATGCTTTCATTGATCCCAGAAGAACTTGTGTAGGTGAGATTACTTGTAGATTGAATACAAAGGAATTACTAAAGTATGCATGGCTTCTTATTCTTATACCATTTTCTGTGGAAAAAACACAGGTCTTCTGGCATATGCAACCCCTTGTGCAGTCCATATGATACTGATAGTGAGGCCACAATGATTAGGTCTAATAAGTAAAAGTCACATCAGTTGGCTGGCTGCAGGACAAAGGATATAATGACAGGTAAATAAGGAGGAATAATGGATGTAAGTCTATTGGCCAGAGGAAGTGGTGGAAGGTCATTTTTACTTTTCTACCATAACTTTTGACTGAATCTCTATTTACACTCCTCTGAAACAAATAAAAGCAGCTACCTGGCACATTTTGCTCAGGACCATAGGGAATCATCAGTCTAATCAACCATTTAAGAAATAAAGAAGCATTGTGCTAGGGATTGTAGAAACACCTACACTAAAAGAACAGCCGCTGCTTCACACAGCTTACAGTCTGAACCACAATACTTCATCAACCTGATTCAAGTATCCTTTCTCTCTACTTGCCACAAGGCAGTCTGTAATAGGAGTAAAACATGCTTCTGTTTGGGCAGCTTGTCACTCTCACCTTCCACATCCTGATATATTAATTGGAAAAGTCTAGTGTGGGAGGCTGCCGTAGGTATGCGGGCCTGATGTTGGGGTCAAAGTACACCTCTCCACCTTTCCCTACACTGTGTCCATCTCCACCCTCAGATTCCAACAGCACTGGTTGGTTAACGAGCCCTCAATCAGGACTTGTGATCTTATTCACCCTCTGAATTTAGGTGCTCAGTCGAGGATGATTACCAGTCCTTGGGTCTCTTTCTCCACTTATATGAATTGCAAACCAAAATAGTAACTTATAGTAAGAAGCTGATATCACTCATAAAAATTGCAAACCAAAATAAAGTAAGGAGTTGATATTCTTTCACAAATTTCCCTCTCCCAGGGACTTCTTTTACAAGACAGTCTTTTGTTGCTCTGTCTACAATGTCCTGGGGTCTCTTAACTACAATCCCCCCTGTAGTAAACCAGAAGTCACTGCTCCCACTTAGCTGACTTGTAATTCCCCAGTACAGCCTCTGTCTCTTCAGAGATGCATCCCCACACTGTGAACACTCACAGCATGGTTCCAGCTCTGCCTCTGGCAGAAATGGGATTGTCTCTTCGGCTGAGGCAACTGCTGCTCACAAGTTACAATCCTCCCGAAATGGGGTCCTCACAGTCTGAGTCATGTCTTGCCCTTTGCTTGGAACTTGATTCTTTACTTATTGCTCTTATCTGAAACGGTGACTGTCATGTCCTTATCTGGGTTTTCTCCTGCAGGACTGAAAAGTTTTGTGCTGCCAGCATCCTGAGAAGTACCAGCAAAATGGTCATTGTCCTTTGTCACTCTTTGGGACTGCTGCTCTGGTATTTGCCCATTGCTGCCTCCATGCCAGCCCAGGTAAGTTTCTGTGCCCAGTCCTGGCCCCTTTTCAGGGGTACATCCTTTGCTTTCCTAACCACCCAGAGTCTCAGTGTCTTTTAATTTTTGCATACACCTGACATCATCTCCCTGCATCAGGTTTAAAGGGCCGTGTCTGTGTTTAACGTAGGCTCACTGCCAAATCTCTGGCATCAGTTTGTCCACAGGGTTGGTTTAACAGGGTTGGACTCTGACTTTTTGCTACACAGTGCTTCCCAAACGTTGCCTCAGCATGACCCAATGTATGCCCCATTTCCTCAGAATGACCCCATTTCCTCAGCATGGCCCCTCACTCCCAACCCACAGCCCTACCCCCAACCCCTGTGCCCCTATTCGCTGATGTTGTGACCCCATTTGGGGCAATGACCCACAGTTTGGGAATCACTGCCATAAAGTTAAGAATTTAAGTTTCTACAGTCCTGAGGACTGAAGGAATCATTCCCCCATTATTTTGGCAGCTCTGGAATTAGCCTGATTCCTTCTCTCTCATTTTCTGTTGAGACAAAATCCTGGGATGTCTGGGTGCTGCCAGAGAGATATTTTGGGTTCATGGGTGCTAATTGGTCACCCACTCCACAAAATGGATATGCTCAGATTATTAATTTGTCCAGGAATGACAATTTACTATAAATACTTTGAGCAAATAATAAAAACAAGGGTTTAATTAGACAGGATCAACCTCCTTTCAGTTACAGCTATCTCCCTCCACTTTTCACCTCCAGTCACATCTCCTCACTGGGATCCCTCTCTTAATTGTCGCTCCTTCTGGAATAATCCCCACATCTCCCCTTTATCTATGTTCTGGGGAGCCAGATAATCCTCTCAAGTGTCTCAGCCTGTGGCTCCAGGACATCTCTTTTTTTGACTCAGGGCCTTGTGACTCATTAATTTTAGACAGCTCCTGGAGCTCTTAATCCCTGTATTGACCACACATGAGCACTTGAAACTCGTTTTAAATACACTTTAGGCAGCTTAGTTATACCACTCCAGGGAAGGTTTATCTCTGTTCTGTGTTACCTAGCTTGTCTTTTATTAATGCGTGGTCTGTCCCAAGAGATGAGTCACCCAAGTCGCAGTCCTCCAGAATCCCTGACTTCAGGGTCCCTCCCCCTGTGTGGACAAACTTTCAACCCCCTGAACTCTACTGCCTAGAGGGCAGTTGTGACACCAATCCAACTCCTCCTCCCACCCTCCAGAGGTGTGATCTTCTCATCCCCAGGGGTTTAACCCTGTGGAAACAGCCTGAAGAACAAATGTCGGTTAGCCAAGTCATAGGATGGGCCCAAGAGTGGTGTCTAGGGAGAGGAGCATGGGCTTGGGGGGGAGTAGGGGCCTGGATCAGGTTCCCACGAGCTGGGGCTTCCTTCCGAGGTCTGGGGCAGTAACTCCCCCAAAAGCACCTTTCCTCACCATCCCCAGCTCCCCCAGGAAGCATGACCAGCACCCCCCAGCATTCTAATCCTAAATCCAAATATATTTATTTAAATATGATACTTTATTTTCGTTAACTTACTCTTTATTTCTTTTTAAGGGTTTGTTTTTTATTATTATTATTATTCAGATAATAATAATAATAATAATAATTATTATTATTATTATTATAATTCAGTGGCTGGCTGACTTCATTTCACCACTCTTCCCCCATCCCTTTTCCTTTCCACCTCCTATTTCATTACCCAACCCATCCCATTAACTCTTTGCCTCCCAGATTCATGTCCCTGCTCACCCCCAACCTCAACCCCAAATTCTCCAACACATCCCTATCTAGACCAGGGATAGAAGCCTTTTCTAGGTCACAACCCCAATAATAGCAACTCTCAGCCTCTTAGCCAGACCCCTGCTCACCAGTGCTGTAGTGACAAGTCACAGCTGTGCAGGTGGGGGCAGTCAGGGAAGATTTTTAACCTTACAGCAGTGGTTCCAAATCTTGGGGTCATGACCCAATTTGGGGTCAGAATGATAAAAGACACTCACCAGTGTTGATTGATTAGGATAAAAATCATAGAAAAAAATGGGAATTATCAGGTTCCCCTTTCAGGCTAGCCAAGTTCCAGCCTGAAAGGGGCTGCTTGGGGCTGGGGGAAATGGGAAGAGGGTGATCAGGCAGGGGGCACCACATGCATGTGCACACCACATATGCATGTGGCAGTCAGCCAGGATAGAGAGCAGGTCCTGCAACTCCCTCCAGGTAAGTCTATGGGGGGAATGGCAGATTAAGACCCCCATGCTGAGGTAGTGGGACAAAGCTGAGGCTGGCGGTGCTAGTGCATGCGGAATGTGACACCCAGCTAGGGGAGCAGGATGGAGTCATGGGCAGCTCATCCATCAGTGGGGGGGGGGGTGTCTCCCCAACACTGTGCACCCTCCCAGGGAGAGAGGCACTTGCCCCACCCAGATTTGTGAGTAGGATAAGGGTGAATGAGAGCTACCCTCTTAAAGCTTGGGATTCCCTACCCTCCTGCCCTCTCCACCGGGCCTTCACAGACCTGTGGGCAGGACCCGGTGCAGGAGGGCAGAGCAGGGTGGGGAAGTTTGGTGCTGCTACCAGAAGCCCCATGCCAAATGTACCACCATGAGGACATTCCCCCTGCCTGCCCAGAAGCAGCAGGGGTTCACAACTTCACACTGCCACCACTGCTGCTCCCTAGTGGACATGGAGTGCCTCACTATGGCAGCATGGCCAGCATTGGGCTCCTGGCAGCAGCACCAAGCCTTCCCACCTCTGGAGGAAGGGCAGCAGGGCAGGGAGGCCTGAGCCCACATTGCGAAGCCTTCCACCTTCCCCCCAGCATGGGCTCCACTCTATCCATGATGCCCATGGAGAGTAGGGTACGTTAATCTTGTCTGCCTCATTTTGGGGTTGCAAAAAAATTCCAGTGTTTAGATTGGGTTACGGTGAGGAAAAGGTTGGGAAGTACTGCCTTAAGGTATGACTGCTTCAGTCTTCCAACTAACAGTAATACTAATCACCATTTGAGCAGCTCAAAGTGTAATGTGTTACTAGGCCTTCTGATACTTGCAGCTGAATGGCTCACTTTCTAGAATTGACAGCTTAGTCTTGCTGGGAGGTAGTATGAGGCACAATGCTGCATGCATTACCAGCATGTGTTTTTAAATAAATGTTATTGACACAGCCAATTAGTTTTGTTACTAAATGGCATGCATCTTTGTTTTTACACTTGGGAGTCATATGTCCCTGAAATGTACTGATCTGGATTTGTCTGTGGAATTAATATATGAAGGATTCATAAATTATATTTCTACCTGTGGAATCCCAGTTCCAGAAATAAATAACCTAACCTATTAATTATAATTTAAGGAATAATTTCTTATACAAAACCAGAAAAAATAAATCACTTAATAGGTGTTTTTCTAACTTAAATAAAATAATGTCAAATTAAGCTGAAAAAGTATACAACCCTCCAGTGGTTCTAGCAGCTTCCTAGGTAACTGATAAACATCAGCTTAAAATAACTTAGTGTTACACTTCCCATATTTTATTGAAACCTGATGCCGTTAACTTACAAGATGCTGTACTGACATCTGATTTCATTTTTATAGGGCCATGAAAATAAACATGACAGGAATTATTTTTAAAAATTGTCTTACACATCCAAGGACATTTAAACTTGCAAAAAAACCCCAAACCCATACACAATGCTGTATATATATTACCAGCATGTGTTCCTAAATAAAATGTTATTGACACAGCCAATTAGTTTTGTTACTAAATGGTTTTCATCTTTGTTTTTATGCTTGGGAGTCACATGTCCCTGAAACATACTGATTCTGGTAGAGGAATTATATATATGTAAAACTAGCTGCTTCCTTTTTACAACATTTTTAAAACTATCCAGAATGTTCCATAAAATCTTCAAATTTAAACTTTGACCTTGGATGCATTCAAATATTTCCACTTTCCACATTCCTGGCTTCATTATTTATTACTTTATCCCTGCCTCTCTTAGTTTTAAGATAGACTTTTTCAGTGAAGAAAATGTGATGGAATGTAACTAATTTTCAGTATGCCCATATGGTTTTATAAGCAGTACATCATCCTACTAGGACCATTAGAGGGATTTAAAATGAGCTAGCCAGTGTACATGCTACCAACCTATCTTCAAGTTGAATGATATTTTATACTCATCATAGGTAATTTATGGATTTTTAATTTCAGTTTCAGTAATTTAAAAAAGATGTTTAGCTACAGCCCTGTGCAGCTGTAGACACATATACCTTGAACCCATAAATAGAATAGTTTCCATTATAACTAGAACCTTCTCAATACTCCAGTCACATATCCATGCCCTAAGTGCTTACCACTAGTCCTTCAGTTTACTTCTTTCTTCACTTCACCTTGGGGAATGATGGGTCATGTAGCATGTAATGAAGTCCCCCGTGTTTGTGATGTTCTGAATTCTAAAATCTTGGATTCCTTATGAAACATGACCGAGGGGAAAAAAAATCTCTTTTAAGAGAGGCAATAATTCTTGTGGGTGATATCCTTTATTGGACTAGCTATATGGTTGGTATAGACATAGGCAAATCTTCTATAATCTTCTTTCATATGGCTAGGGCAAGCAATGGCAGAGAAGGTGCAGGTTAATTAAAGTTGTATGTTGAGATTTGATAGCCAGTTCATAACATCCAGCCTGGCTAAAAAGATTGCTTCAATTCTTCCATGTTATGCAAGTTCAGGGAAGGAGTTTGCACTGTGGCTTACTGACTGTACTTCACTGTATATGCCGTAGGACTGTACAGAGCTTCAGTAGCTGATTCAGTTCAGAGGAGATTTGGCCCGATTCAGAGACCAAATTTCCAGATCCAAATCAAATTGGGAGACCAAGTAAAAGCTCTGAATCTATTCAAAGCATCCAAATCAATTCAGAAAAAAGATTCTAAAAAGATTCATCAATTCAGAGATTTGGCTATAGACTAAGTAAGCTGGTAAAGCTGTTGATAAAGCTGTTGAGGGAGGGAAGAGGGCAGGGGATTGGGGGAGGGAGGGATTGGCACTGGGGCTGAGACAAGCTCCCCAGCCAGAGTAGGGGGTGCATTACTCAGGGAGGGGGTGGGAGGGTATGGGATGTGGGATGCAGGCGCAGCTCGCTCCAGGCAAGAGGGGGCAACCAGTAGCACAGCATAGACCCCACTCCCAGCATTCCCACGCCCACATCCCATGTCCCCCTGAACCAGCTGGCAAGTGGCAGCAGGGCAGAGCCCCTGCTTCCAGTACTGATGCAAGCACAACAGTGCTGAAAGTGGCGGCTATGCCCTGCTGCCACCTGGAGTGAGCTGCACCTGCATTGTGCCCCCTGTCCCCCATGATGGCTGGGCATGGCTGCAGGACAGAGCCCACACAGCTCCGCACACTGAGGCAGAGACAGGCACAGCTGAAGGAGCTGTGGAAGAAGCCCCCATGGCTGCTCTGCCTGGTCGCATCTCCCACCCAGCCCCAGCCTCCTGGCACTTAACAAAAAAAAAGCCCTACACTCACCGGCTACAGAAGCAGTGATTGAGGCCTCTTAGGGCTCATGGAAGAGCCCCTCCATGTAGCACAGGGCAGTGCAGATTGCCACCCTGTGGCATGGGTGCAGCGTGGCTGTGCAGGGTGTTGCACAGTGTCTGGGAGCCATGTGCTATCTGAGAGCTGGGGCAGCTCCACATGTCAGCTGGAGCTCCTGGTTCTATTCCCCAGCTCTCTGATCATTAACCCAGCTCTTCCCTAGTTGGTGTGGCTCCCAGATCTGCATGTGGGGTTTCAGCAGACTGCTGCTGCCATCTGGGGAAATAGCCCAGAGCTGCCATAATCACCAGCTGACAACGGCAATCTGCTTTCATCCTGCATCACTGGGGGCCCACATGCCCCAGGAAGAGCTGGGAGAAGTGAGCAGAGAGCTGGGGGAAAGATCAAGGAGCTAGGGAATCAAACTGGAAAAGGGGGGAATGTTTAGGGACCTGAACTTCTCCCCAGACTACGGCTCAATTCCACAGCCCCTAGTTCAATTCCCTGCCATCCTGTTTGATTCCCAAGCCCCCAGTTCAAATCCCCAGATCTCACTTCAGTTTGTCTGGGAGCTGGGATGGCTCCACATGTCAGCTGGAGCCCAGCAGCACTCAGCCCCAGTGGCCTCAGGTCCTAGGCAGTGAGTTGCACTGCACCCATGCCATGGGTCAGCTGTCATGTGGGTGCCAAGTGCAGGGGGGGACGAATCTCCACTGCCCTGCACTGTACTGTGCTGCATGGGGGCTCTGCCATGAATACCAAGAGGCCCCAAATGCCACTGTTATACTCAGTGAGTGCAGGGCTTTTTTAAATTTTAAAATACAGGAACTAGGCTGGGACCGGGTTGGGGCTGGGGCTGGGCAGAGCAGCCATGGGGGCTTCTCCTGTGGCTCCTCCAACCCGGGGAGAGGCAGGCAGAGCCAGAGGAGCTGTGAGAGAACCTGCAGCTTCCTAATTGTCCCTGCCTGTTTCCAGCCAATCCAAATCACCGAATCTCTCCAAATCAGTACTGAATCTTACTGATTCAGCGAAATTGAATCAGGACAGTGATCCAAATTTCTGAGTTGAATCACTGTCCTCCAAATCTTCTGAATCAAAATCAGAATTGAATACTTCCCTGTTCACACAGACCTAATATGCAGTTCAGCGAGTCCTTACTGCCCCTTTTTTCCAATAAATAGGCACATCTTCCAACGTTCCTTATGAATGTGGTTCAGTGTAGTCCAATAATAACATTGCAGGTGGAAACCTGGAAGCTCAATGGTCAGATCTAGGATCAAATATGCTGTGGGCCAGGTTTTGTCAGCAGCTCTCAGTATCCAAACTGTTGAATGAAAGTTGGAATGCATGTAATCAGAAAGGTTTCCTTGACTTAAGCCTACATCTTGGTGAGTGGACAATATTTTCATACAAGGGGAGTTCAGGGTCAGCCATGATTTTTTTATGGTCTCAAAATATGGCCAAATCCTTTCTTACCGTGGAAGGAGTGATATTCGATAATACCAGCAGCCACAGAAGTATCATGGATTTTAGAGTACCACTTACTACTCAAATGGTAGCATTCTCCTGTGTGTCGTCCTGATGGGCATGAAAACTTTGGCCTCAGCATGAAAGCTTTGGCACCAGATGAAAGTGAACACAGTATTCAGCTGTAGAGTGTACCAGGGTTTGGGTTGATCAGTGGAGGGTAAGAGCTTCACTTCCCCAGGATGTTCCAATGAGCTTCTCCATAATGTTTACCCTCATTGCTGTCTATAAGAAGACTATAATGGACCCTGGAATCCTTATCTATGTAAAAACTTGGTGCTTAGTGTCCACTTGGCTGATGAGTTTCTGTTACCAAACTAGTCTTATAAACAGAACTGTCCCTTGGGTAGGGCAAATTGAGGCAACTGCCCTGAGCCCCATGCTTTGGGAGAGGAGGGCACAGAGCAGGGCAGAGTGGCCGTGGCCACTCTTGCAGGGCCTACCTGGAGCTGGTGGCTCATCCCTGTGCTGCAAATGAATTGTCTGGCTGCTTGTCAACCCCCTTCCTATCCCACTCCTTGCCACACACCGCACACGGGATTTGCTTGGCCCCAGACCCAACTTTCATTCCTACATAATGGCCACACCCTGTCTTTGTGGGGGTCCCGTGGCCCCGCACAGTGTTAAAGGGTCCCCATGCAAGCTGATTTGCCTCTGGCCCTGCACTCCCCCTAGGATTGGCTCTGCTTCTAAAGGTATTGGGGAAATTTCCTTTGAGCACTAGAACTGTGAGGTCAGACAGAAAGTGATTTTTTTCTATGAAAAATATTCTCCTACATGTGTTTTCTTGTCTGTGTCCTTTATCTTTCCTCAGTGGTCATTCATTCTGATGCATAGTTATATCTTGTTTTATCCACATTGTTTCTATGAAGACATTTGATGTTTTGGAAGAAGTATACTACATTCTAAACATGTGTATGATCTGTAAATTCTCCTGGTTTTGTTTTGGGCAGGGCACTGACAGGTCTTGCATTATTGTTGAGGTAGGGTTGGTTCCCTTTAGGTGCCTGTTGATCGGCATGGAATTTACTTTTGATGATAAGTTGGGTAAAGCTAGGGCAAGGTTAGGGGGCTCTTTCTTAGGTTGTTAGGGTGAGGAAGATGTGATATCCTAAAGCTTGCCTATGGCTGTACTAAACATACAGCTGGTCCAACAAAAGGTATCACCCACAAGAATTTTTGTCTGTTGTATAGCTCCTGTGTTATTGTGGCAACAACATCACCTCAAGACTATCATCTCTTTTAAGTTTAGGTAGCTCCTGCTGAATAACATTTTACAGCCACAACCACAAGTAATTTAGAATCATTTAAAATTTAACTTGGTAAATGGAGCTTAGACAATCCAAGTCATGATGTGTACATCGTGTGATCACATGAAATGATGTTGATTCATTGTGGCCCTCTAACACCCACCAATACATATTGTACAATACAAGAAACCTGAAGAACTTGATATGTTTACAACTTTGGGGCAGAGGAATACTCACCCAAGCATTAGCCTTAAAGTTCTTTCCAAGACATAGGAATAAAGTTACTAAAGAGATCCGTCTATGCAGTTGGCTTTGAAGGGGAAGCTTCAGAGTTGGTCTTCTGTCCAGGGTGCTGAAGGCTGCTCCAAAATGAAATTATAAGAGGAAAAGTTTTGTCAGTTACACAAATAATTTCCACTTTTCCTATTTTTATTCCTAAGCAGGTGCAAACCCAGAAGCAAGAGCTGATTCAGGATTCAGGATCCAGGATTAGGGCAGCTACTCATTCTGTTCTTCTTTTCATATATATTCTTTCATAGTTTATATCAGTGGTGGTCAAGCCACAAGTGGCATGGGCAGCCTAAACACCAAATGATGAGTTAAAGTGGATACCGAAGACAGGAGTTGGGAGGAACAATTAAGTAAAAGGTAGAGATTGGAACAGCAGTTGGGGAGGAAGCAGGGGTTAGAGGTCAGTCTTGTTTCAAGGATTTGGCCCTATAGGAACTCTGGAAATAAGTGTCACTGAATACAGTGTTGCCATGTCCTAGTGGTGATGTGATTTTGTGGCACTGGGTAACAGCAGTGGTTGATTATTAGAGTAGTGCTGTCTCATATATTGAAATTTATGTCTGGAATGTTTTCCAAGAAGTTTGGCCATTACTGGTTTATATTATACTAAATTATTGGCTGACAGTATTAGCCCTCCTGCAATTTCAACCAGGTTGTTATGATATACACTGATTATAGTTATTTTCTCTTATATTACTTAGCACGATCCCTAAGATGGAATGTATTCTAGATGTTCCCATTTCCCCCCCTAAGAATAAGGGTGGGAAAATGTCAGTTCTGGGTAAGGGAAAAGAATTTGAAAAAAGTTGAGTTTGAGAATGGGAATTGATAAGTGGAGTATAAATGAAGTGTTGAATCACTTAACTGCTTATATCTTCATCTTTTATGGTTTGTGTCAGTGGCAATGTAGTCTAGCAACCTTAAGTCAAAGTTAATGAAGACTTTTCATGAGGATTTTATAAAATATACATAATATCCAATGATGAAATATAATAGGTAGAATAATAGAAGCAGGGCATTAAATTGATTTACTGTAGCCAAAATGAATTTGGTGTCAATATGAGATTTAAAATGAGTAAGTTATTTGGATTGATACTGGAGTATAATTGTCTATCTGAAATCAGATTTTTTTTATATTTGGCATGACAGTTTTTGATAATTTAGATGATTCACTTATGCTTATGCTTTCCATTTTTCAACTGTTGTTCTTCAGCATTCAGTTATGAACAACAACCTTCACAATGACTAGGATGTAAGATATATTTTCTGATTATTTTTAAATATCATTAAAAGATATTACTGTTCACAGTGTGTGTGTACGTAGTTAATTGGTTATAGTTAGCATCAATTACTCTTAAACTGATAAAAATCAAGAAAATAAATTGCTATTTTGATACAATTATAATTCTGTGTATGTGTTGTTGTTTGCATTAGATGGGCCAAAAAAACAGCTGAAATATTTTGGATTCAATAAGGCTGGTATTTTCTTTTCTTTTCTTTTCAAAACTCTTGAATTATCCCTGCAATATTATTCTATAGGCAATAACTATTCAGACTAACTTCAGGATCTTAATTTGACTATCACATTTTAATATATTTTCAAATTGCATGCACAGTGTGATTGGGGAACTGATTCAAATAACGGTACATTAATTACAGTTAAATTACAATAAAATTATAAAGTATTCATGAGGTGATATATTTTTTAATAACAAATGAATTTATCACAATTCATTTTATTGAAATAAATAGCAGATTAATTGTAACTGATGTGCCCATTAATTGTAGGTGTTAGTTTACTGGTAATTGTGTGAATCTGGGATACATTCAGCTGCATCAATCACCATATGAGCAAGTATAATGTAGGCTTTAGTCTTCTGGTATATTCTTCAAACTCAGATAAGATTGAGTTTTTTTTAAGAAAAAGACTTACTTATACATAATTTAGTTTACATTCAGCCAAATAAAAAACACATATGTGATGACTACAAATGTAATTTTCTGAGCAATCCTAATACTTACTGCTGTATAAAACTTTCTGAAGAGATTGGAATTCATATTGTCCCCTGACTATCTGACTGAAATCATGATCAATGATGATGGCATGATCAGATCCAGAAACAAATGCTGTTCTTTACATATTTCAATTTGTGTTTACAATATAGCAAAATTAAGCCATATTTTCAAAGGATGGAAACTTGTCAGAAGTGTGAAGAAGGAAGAGAGTGCAAGGATTAGAGTGCTAAACTAAAATGCAAGTACAGAGGGTGTGGCAGGCCAATAAGGGGTGCTCCTTCACTGAGCCATACACCTCACTGCAGTTGACCACCTTCCAGGCTCCAAGTGCCTCCCTGGGGGCATCTCACATCTGGCTGACCTCCTTCCTGGAGCACACCCACTAGCCTGGGGGTAATGCTGACACCACCTAGGGCCTGGAGTGATCCTGACTCTGTGTGCCCTGGGAAACACAGGCCTAGTAGCCCCTTGAAGGTACTCGACCCACTTCAAGAACTTGGGATGCTTCCCTCAGTCTGAAGAACAAGTAGTGGTTTCCCTTAGACAGCCAAACCAAGGGGACCCCCAGGCATAATCTAGACCCACTCCCAATAAATCTCCCATGCTAGGTACAAAGGAAAACTTTATTGGTTACAAGGAGTAGGTTTGGAATAGGGTACAGGGTAGAGCAATATCAGAGAAATTCCATAGAGCAAACTGGCACAACTGAATAGCCTTTGATCATGCATCTGGATTACTGAAAGCTATATATCTAATTAGATCTCAGTTAGCTTATTCACGAGTATCATCCAGAGGAAAGTGGAGATTTCCTCTGGAGGCAGGCAGGTCATTGATCATGAGTTTCAGATGGTTCAGCTCTTCTCTGAGTTTTTCATCATGGCTACTGTCCCTCCCCCTGGACAGTCCTTAACTTATATAGACCTTATGACCTCATTTACCTGGTCCAATGGAAGCCAGCAATGGTCCAATGGAGCTGCTGGTCATGCAATTTGAAATGCATCACTGGTTGCTGGGTAGACTGGCATTGCCTAGAATAATAGGGAGCCTAAGCCCCACACCCAGGTATGTGATGCCAGTCACATCAGCAGTGGGGGCAGGTTTCCTTGCTCCCTCAAGAATGTATCCCACTCAGGATACCTAAAGAGATGGGAAGTCTGCCCTCTGCAGGGACCATGTTAACCAAATTGTCACAGAGCAGAGTTTTTGGGGAGAGACAGAGGTGGCATTCTGCCACAGACAGAAGTTTCTATTCCTTGTTCTAGCAAAGGTTCCCTGTGGGCATTTCCACCCCACTATGCTGGGCCCAGGAGAGTTACCATGAAGCACCATACATGCTATTGCCCAGGGTATGTCAAATCACCAAAATGAGGCAATGCACCTGGGTCAGAGTGACACTGACAGAGCACCAATAAGCACATCAAGACAGAGAATCCAAAATCAGTGCTGGACACACTCTAAAGTGGCTACATTGCCTTATTTCTGTTAGGAAGTGAAATCAACAGTCAGATATTCCTCTAAGCAATCCTGTTTATTTACAGATAATGTACATGTGTTCTATTTACTTCAGTATAACTATTGGGAACTGCCTTAAATTCAAGGTTATCTTGGATTTGGATAAATATAATGCTTAAGTCCTGACAACACTGAGCTACTTTGCACCCTTCATTCCAAAAGGTGCAAAGCATGAATCTTGTGTGAAGGGCTTGATCTAATAATTGTTTTTAAATTACACCCAACAAATGCCAGGGGGTGGTGGTGGTAATTGTTCCCTTGTTTGATTTAGTGGTTAGGATATTTGGGATGGAGGGGAGGAGAGGTGATCTCTTTTATAGAACTAACTGCATAGTTGGGATAAAGAGGGTGTTGGTTGTAGCTGTATTGGTCTAAGGACATAGTCCTCTTCTGCCCTAAGTTGGGATAAAGTTAGATAAGGTTTCAAATGCAAAACAATTTTTATTCAGACCTGAGGATGAAAGCAAGCACAGTGATTGTTAAAAACAGTGTATAGAACTGTAAAACTGGAGGAGGGAGAAATTTCCAGGAGTAGCAGACAAATAATTAGAAGAAGCAGCTTGATTACTGGGAGATCAAGACCTATGAAAAGGGAGCAGGGTTATTATGATCTGTAGTGTGCATAAGAATTTTCAAGAATCAGGTCCATTATAGTGTATCATAACATTATTATTAGTGTTTAGTACTCAACTTCTAGAGTCTAGGCATCTTATGCATTTTTGTTCCCAAGCCAAGCTTGCTTTTTATAGGTGATTGGTTTCCCTTGAGCACCAGGATAGCAAGGTCAGTGAGGGAGTGGTTGTTGTGTGGGAAATGTGCTGCTAATGGTGAATGTGTGTCTCTGTTCCTTAGATTTTTTTTTCCTGTGGCACTTCATTATAGTGTGTAATTGCTGTTTAGTTTCACCTATGTACTTACAGTGAAAACATTTGGTGCTTTGAATCAGATATATCACATTTTGGAACAAGCATGATTATGATCCTTGGATTCTGATGGATAAGCTGTGGTGAGTGTTGAGTGTAGTAACAGTAGAGCCATACCGACAAATTAAATATCTGTGATTAGAGAACTCATAGGGACTATGGAAGATTCAGGTTCAAGTCCTTCTTGCTAGACTAGATTTCAACCCAGATCTTTCGCCCTCCAGGACAGTTATATGGTTATTGAGCTATTACATATTTAGAGGTAGTTCTTCCTCAGTCTCACTTGTTGAAGCTTTTTCAGTTTGCCCAACAAATATTCAAGTATTTTAGGTAAAGTGAGAGAGAATGGGAGACTGAGTCTGCAGAAAATTTCTTAGGGCACTCATATGGAATATGGGGCACTCAAGATCTATTTTCTGCTTCAATGAATAAAATGATTGAGGCAAACAAGTTATGCCACATCACAAAGTCTTTGATCTTTCTACTGAACTTTGAATCAGGCTTTTTGTCCTTAGAAATAAGTATGATTGGTTATTCGTGCAAAACCAGCTTTATGTGATATGACAGTTTCATTATAGGGGGTTTGTTCTAGATCCCAAGTTCCCACTGTCATGAAGAATTCTTATTTGTCTAGAGAGACTTTTCAAGCATCCGCCTAAGAAAATCTAAAGCAATAGTTTCATTTTTATTTTTTCCTGGTGGAATATTTACTGATATATTCACACAGAATATTTGATTTAAAAAAAGATAAACACAGTTAGGAAAAAAGTGGCTACACAGTAGATTCTACATTACACATTTTGGGGAAAGTTTTTAAAAAATGACACCGATTCTTTAACCTTTCTTTAAAAAAATAGTTCATGTTCACACTAAAGCTTAAAGTCAAATTTCTCAAAGCCTGGTGTATCTAATGATGACTAATTTAGGTAGTTATCTAACTGTGCTTAAGGCAGCCTTATTTTAGAAGGAAGTCAACTTGAAATGGCAATTTTCACTTTCATCTATCAATGCCATGTATTTTAACCAGTGCTGAATGGCATTTAAGACTAGCTCATCCATCTGTACAATGAAAGTCAGGTACACTTGGCCTGTAACTAACTGTGTTTTCTATAAAAATATAAACAAGGGGAAAAAACCCAACCTAATGCAAAAGATTTTTAAGCATTTTAGAACAACAGATTACACAACTTTCAGTTTGTCTTTATTGTTAGCACTTCACATTTTCTAATCCAATTTTAACTAATATAAAAATGTGCCTTAATGACACGAATAATGTGTATGCATACACGTACACATGTGCATGTATGGCTATGTGCAGATGTGACACTTAGATCAACCTAACTAGAAAGAGGTTGATTGAAGTGCTAAACTATACGTATTTTTGGTGAGTTTAGATTGGGCAAACAATGGCTGGTCTGATATAACTCGGTTCATCTAAGGAGGTGCACCATGCTTATTTGGCTAACCCATGCCCAATCTAACTGAATGTGTATACAATTTTGGATAGCAACCCTGTGACTGGGAAAGCCCAACTGATTGCTCCAGCTGCAGGACTGTACTTTCCCCCCGACACCCATGTCCTGACTGAGCTACTTTAACTCTTTGACCCAGACCCCACACTCGCAGAAGGGCAACTGCTCCCCATGGATCCATGAACTGCTCCCTCGCCGTGGACCTTCTGCCCCCCTCCCCCCCGATCCTGCCAACTCTTCTACAGATTTGCTATTTACCCGATCCTACCTGCCCCTCCCACACCACAACTTGTTTTCATACCTGACATTGATGCAGCCCCTGGTGCTGGTGAACATGTGCACAAGTGAAGATCCAATTTATGATCACGTAGTTTAAAGCATGCCATGTGATCATAGATTGGGTCCTACAAACAGGTATATGTGCCTTATGTGTTTGAATAAATAAGCATGAATGAAGAATGAATAAACTCTTTCTTAATACTTACTGTTTAGCAGGTGTTGGTGATACCCGTGTTGGTCTAAGGACATAAGTGGACAAGGTTTGCTGGGTAAATGTGATATCTTTTATTAGACCAACTTAATAGTAAGAAAAAAAAATGTTCTTTGCAAGCTTTCAGGCACAAACACCCTTCTTTGGGCATAGGGAGAGTCTGTTGGTGTTTGTGTGCTCTCCTGGGTGGAATAGAAGTCAATATGTGAAATGCAGGTCTGTAAAAATTCAAATACGTGGCAGGGAAAATCAGAGGAAATGGGAGACAAGTACAAGACAGGTAGGTGGCAGGAAAAGGGGGAAATATGGACCCGGTAAGAGAATGTAGCTGGTAAAATGTAGAGAGTTAACTTGGAGTTATCAGATGGCAAACAGGCTATAATGTAGGCTATTGAGCAGTGCATTATTCCTAAATTGTCCCAGTGGAATATATGGACCTACTTAAATAGTGAGACACTACTGCCAACAGTTAGAATATGGCCCATTACATTATAGCCATTTGTACTAGTATGATGGGTTGTTTTAATTATGGAAGGTGAGAATAATTTTGTCTTTTATCTTGGCTGCAGTTTCACGGTTGCAATGGTAAATTACTTGATGAAAATTAATGATTATCTGTTCTCTCTCTCTTTTTTTAGAAGTCACTTAATTATAAGTTTTATAAATAATGGATTAGTAATTCATTACATAACAAGCTGCTGAAGTTAGACTATTAGTGTACCTTCTGTTATGATAAGAGAAGCCTGCCACACACAGCAATTCAACATACACAATATATTCTGTACTGTGGGAACACTCACTAACACTATGATGATTGAGTTAAGGGATCATTTAGCATTTCTCTTCTAAATTACATTTTTCAGCTTTTAATTTCTCAGCTGTTTCAAAGACTATCTGGATCAAACTTGGCACATGTATTAATACTCAACTGTTTGTTCCCAACAGACAAAGAATACACCATAAATTTTTTATTTCTCTTTTTTTTTGCAAGGCTTTGAAAGAAGACAAGAGTTGGATTTTGAAATGAGAACTTTGAAGTGGATTCAAGATGTTTAAATTCACTTAAGGTTAACTAAGGTTAACTCACAACATTAAGGTTATGATGTGATATGAGTTAAAGTCATAAACTTTGAAATGATGGCGACATTTAATTTTGAAACTTTGCTACCAGATTTGCACAGCTGCATTTTTTACAACATTTCATTAACGCAGGACCATTTTAACTGTAATAACTTTACTATATACCACCATTTTACATATAACATATGATTATTATGTTCCATGGGGGTTCACAATAGTATAATTAGAGTTTATATTGCAATTGACTTCATTAAATAAAAATATATATCCCCAAACCATCCCACATAGAAACATGTTTTTATGATATTGTTTAAAAGATCCAAAGACTAGGATGCCAGGATGAAAATAAAAATGTTGCAACTCACAAATAAAATATCACTGAAATTGTGCCTTGGCACTTCAGAATGCATTCTATTTTAAAAGAACTCTCCAGTATTGCTTAGGAATGTGGAAGCATGCTGGCCCACTGAGAGGCTATATTTTATGAGAGCCCCATAAGCATATGCTTACATTTTTAAAGGTGACATCAATGCCTAATACAGGATATAATTCTGCCTGAGTCCAAAGAAAAAACCCTGAAAACACCACTTCAGCAATCACAAACCCCATTACATTCCTAAAGTCATACAGCACCTGTAATTTCATCTTGAACCTTCCCTAGATGTCTACATTTAAGCTTACCCCCTACATGCAAAAAATGATGAGGTTTGAATAGCTAGATTCCTAGCTCCTGTGTAAGTGCTCTGAGGCACCTGATTTAGTCAACTTGCTTAAAATATGCCTAACTGATACCAACGGCACTGAGGCTAGAACAAAATAAGGAAGCCATGATCAATTTCTGTTAGGTTCATAGTTTCACAGTTTCATAGTTGTTAGGGTCAGAAGGGACCTAAGCAGGTCATCAAGTCCAACCCCCTGCCATGGGCAGGAAAGAATTCTGGGGTCAAACAACCCCGGCTAGGTGATTGTCTAGCCTCGTCTTGAAGATTCCCAGAGTAGGGGCACTTTGGCAGCCCATGTTCATCTTGGAATCAATAGTGACTCCAAGACGCTTTTCTGCCTCTTTGCTGACAAGAAGGGAGTTCCCCGGCCTGTAGGTATGCTGCTGGTTCTTCCTCCCCAGGTGCAATACCTTGCACTTGTCAGTATTGAAACCCATCCTGTTCTCATCCGCCCACCTATGTAACCTGTCCAGATCTAGTTGTAACCTGTCCCTCTCTTCTAGTGTGCTCACTTCTCCCCACATCTTAGTGACATCTGTGAACTTGAACAAGGTACTTTTCACCCCCTTGTCCAAGTCATTGATGAAGGTATTGAACAGTGGGGGTCCGAGGAGCAAGCCCTGGGGAACTGCACTGCCCACGTCCTTCCAGGTCGAAAATGACCCATCCACCACCACTCTCTGGGTGCAGCCCTCCAGCCAATTTGTGACCCAGCTGACTCTCTAGGCATCAACACCACAGGTGCCTAATTTTTTAATGCGGATGGGTGATAGACAGCATTGAAGACCTTCCTAAAGTCCAGCAAGACTACGTCCACTGTGACACCTGCATCCAGGGCTTTTGTGACCTGGTCATAGTAGGCAACCAGGCTGGTCTGACAGGACCTGCCTCTAACAAATCCATGTTGATTGCCTCTAAGCATGATCTCCCCTGCTGGTCCCTTGCAGATGTGTTCCTGGATAATTTTCTCAAAGAGCTTCCACAGGACTGAGGTAAGACTAATGAGCCTATAGTTTCCTGTGTCTTCTTTCCTCCCTTTTTTGAAAATGGGGACCACATTGGCCCTTTTCCAGTCCTCCAGCACCGCACCAGAGCACCATGAGTGCTCATAAAGCTGGGCCAGGGGTCCCGCAATAACCTCTGCCAATTCCCTCAGCAATTCCCTGGGGTGGATATCATTGGGACCTGCTGATTTGAACACATCTAGTGCCTCCAGAAGTTCCATGACTAGGTCCTCACTGACCTTGGACCTGGCTGTGCCTCCCTTGGGTCTATCTGGATTCCCAGTGGGGAGGATGTCCCTGTCCCTTCTCAGAAAAATGGAAGAAAAGAAACTTAAAGAAATTAGCTTTGTCAACTGGTGCTACCACCATATTACCAAGCATGCCCTGCAGAGGCCCCATGTTACTTGGTACCTTCTTTTTACCCCCTATGCATTTAAAAAAGGAGGTCTTGTTATCCTTGATCCAGGTTGCTAGTCCCAGTTCTATCTCTGCCTTAGCCTTCCTAACAGCCCCCCTACAATCTCGAGCAATGAAGATATAATGCTCCTTGGTGATGGCCCCTCCCTTCCATAGAGTGCCTTTTTGGCTTTGAGACATTCATGGATGCTTTTGGTGAGCCATGGGGGCTTTTGAGCACTCTTGCACCCTTTGATCTGTGTGGGGATTGTCACCCTTTGGGCTTGGAGGATCACCTCCTTAAGGAACGATCGCTCTTCTTGGACTCCCAACTCCCCTCCCCTCCAGGACCTCAGTACCTCCCTGATTAATCTCTTTACCTCATTGAAATCTGCCCTCCTGAAGTCCAGGACTGCTACTTAGATAGGCTAAGTATGCACAATCAAAAAGACCAAGGCCGAATCAATTCAATCATCACAGATTAGTTGAAAATGTATAGATTGAACCAATAAGCAAGTGAACAGACATTCACTTTTGATTCCAGAAATGCAGCCACATGCCTGCAGTGGCCCAGGACAGAAGCCGAGGGACACTAGAATTCACCTCCTTGCTCAGCTGGAGCAGACAGCTTGGGCCAAGACAGGCCAAACCACCCTGCAAAGGGAGACTTGTGGGGAAGCTGTGGGACTGAGAGTTAATTTGAATCTGGAGGTGATCTGGGACAGAAGTTCAATAAATATGTTGCAAAGACTGAACTGAGGAACCTACAGTATCTTTCCTGATCTTAGCCAGAGTACCTAAATCCTGTTGTAGGTAACTGTTAAGCAGGGCTAAGTGGTTGATCACAGGAAGAAGAGTCAACCAGTCTTTTAGAAAGTGTAGAGCAGTCCATCTCTTCTATCAGCCCTTCCCACATGCTTTCTGTGCTAACCTGACATGCCCCAAAGTTAGTAATTATTTTCAATGTTTCAATAAATCTCTGATTACCTCTAGATCCAGTTTTGTTTTGAGGAATCTCTACAGCATCCTTCACTCTGAAGAGATATTTTAGGGTAGTCATGTGGCCACTTCCACGTGTTTAAGTGGAATATTCATGTTTAAGCCTTTTCTTTTGATGCAGCTATGTCTTCTTAACGAACCTGTTTATCCACTTGTATTTTCAATCCAGAATGTCTGAAATCACACCACCATTGTCCCTTGATGGTTGAATTAATTTTAAAAAGATGATGTTACTCAAATTTAAAATATTGCTTCAATTAACCCAGCATTTTAACTTTGTAAAACCCTATTGCTCCACATTCCTTTGAAGGTCTCATTTGAATTGTTAGCTATCCAAGCAGATACAATTCAGATTGTTAATTTCAATATTCTAACTCAAAAACAATTTGGATTACCATTAATTACCTGAACAAACAGAAAGAAACTCTTTCAGTTTATGAGCTATTGTTCTTCAGATCAAGGAAACTTAATCCATTCTTGATTAGGGGCCCATCTGTAACAACTTTTTGTTTTAATTAGGAGATTGGTTTATCTTGAAAGCTTAAACAACTAAAACTCTGAGCTGCAATTAAAGCAGACACAATAAGATGTGAGTTTTTGAAACTATGTCAATCTATTCAAGGGGAATAATACCATATTATAAATAATACTAAGTCATCTCAAGTGTAAGGGAAATTAAAACATTGTGCTAGAGAATGAGGGGCATGAGCATTGGCTCAAACTTGACACAGATGGCATCAAAGGTGGTCAGACAAGATACTAGAGCCATGTCACTCAAAATCTGTAGGACTTAATCAGTCACTCTAACCTGTGAATCCATCTAGATTTGTGTGGATCTTTGGCCTAGTCACTTCAAGTTCTAGCAGTCCATGTCATTTTAAGGGGGAAAAAACCCACCCTGTACTTTGTCTAGTAGGAATGGAGCTTATTCCAGGGAGGAACTTATTTTAAAGTAGACATGTATGTTATGCATTCTAAACCCTAAAGAAAGGTCCTATGGAAACATGTTAGAAGCTTTAGATATACAATAACCAAAGATCAAGATCAAAATTATAGACATACATTTTTTTTCATAATTTCATGGTATGTTCAGTAACTAGATGTAGCCAGTTGATCACAATATGTGAGGATTTGACCTTAAAACAGATAAATTAAATCAAGCTAATTTTCTCCAAAATATCTGTAAATGCCAGGAACAAAGGGAAAAGAAACTAAGTACAGAATGACAGCTCAGCATTTTCATCTGGAACAGAGTCAAAAGTATGATATATGTGACATTTATTTTTATTATTATTATTATTTGTCATTTGGAATCTGGGTTCTTTACATTTCTTCATGTAGTGAAGATGTGCAAGATAACTTTTTTTCCATGAAGAAAATAATGTGACCAAGGGGTAAATGATACTTTTCCCTTAAAAGGTATAGAAAGAGTGTGAGAGAGAAAGCCTTTAAATTCCTATCAGATGTTATAAATAATCATTCTTAAAATCCTAGTGAATATCTTATTAAATTCAGGAGATAATGTCATATTCTGTTTCCACTGAGATATACCACTGTCAAATCCCAGCTGCAATGTTCTACATATTGACAATTGAGTTGCTCCAGCAGTGTTTACTGATGTCCCTGTCACTAGACCAGTGGATTGTGACTAACAGTTTAACAATACAATATCTATTACTGCCCGCTACATATAAATGGCCATAGACTTAGCAAAGTCTAATACTTACATTTTTCAGATGTGACTTGATTCAGATTCTGACTCCTTTCTATCTCATGGTTTTGATTTTGCTCACAAAACATTAGAGATAGGGTTGACAACCTACCCCTAGATCCAGTCCAGTCCACAGATCTATTTGATCCAGTCTATGGACATGGGGTTTCAATGGCATACAGCAACAGAAGGGGAAACTTTCCCTGTACTGCAGGGAAAAGCAGTGGCAGCAGCTGGATCCTAGTCCCCACCCAACTTTGTATCTCTGCCCCAAACTGGGTCATTCTGCCTAAAAATGTTGCCAACTGCTTCATTACAGGATTTTCTGTTTTCAATTGGTTATCTAAAAGCACGCAAGCAGTCAGCAAACTGTGACTGAAAATAGTTTCATACCTTGTCATTCATAAATAAGTACATACTCAATTTTTGCTAGATAAAACTAAACACACAAAAACTGTGATCAATACAATGAGATGAGGACCTACAGTTATTTCCATTACTTTTCAAGTAATTTTTTGTATCTTGAGATCTGGATAACAGAGAGAGAGACAAGTCCGACCTAGGAACAGGACGTATAATTTGTTTTTGTACCTTCATGAACACAAGCTGAGAAGAATTTAAGAGTTTACAATTATAAGGGTATGGCACTGGAGTCTGCCATAGTTCATAGAAGTTCCTGTGCTCATCTCTTTTGCAATGATCAAGCAGCTAGCAATGAAGACTCACTGTCTCTCATACCAGTATGTATCCTCTCATTGTTTCCCAGTACTCCTAACGTCTGTCTGCCTGTATCCGTCAGTTGTTTCTTATCTTACTTGGATTTGGAGTAAGGAAGGAATTTTATGCCATGGGAGATTGGTATGGACCATGAGGGTTTTTGCCTTCCTCTGTAGTGGTGGGGAGGAGGGTATTGCCTTCTTCCTGGGTGGTCTTCAGCATATATTAACATCCTTTACAGCAACAGGATGATATGGGCCACCATGGTTCTTCTGTTTTTCCTGTGGCAGGTCAGGGTGGTGTGTCTTGTGTTGTGTCAGAGCTGACTATATACCTTTGCTAAGCGGTTAATGTGTCTGTTACCAATTAATGAGGTTATAGGATGATTTCAATAGGGACAATTTTGCTTTAGGAAATGTTCCTGCTTTGAGCAGGGGGTTGGACTAGATGACCTCCTGAAGGTCCCTTCCAACCCTAATTTTCTATGATTTTATGATTCAATGGTTCTATGACATAGACAAATGTTTGGGTACCCTTTCTCAGGCCTAAGGAAGCTCCCTACCTTCCTCCCAACTATACAGTTGATTCAATAAATTATATCACTCACAAAAAACTTTGCCTCACATTTTTTTTCTGGATCATCACAGCTACAGTATCAACCCAGCACTACCATAACCATAGAAAAACTTTTGAGATTATACACAAAACATCATCATGTTCAATTATATAATATTACTTTCCTAGATTGACACTTAAGATTTCCTGCATCCCAGACGATTGCAAAGTTTATTCAGTTTCTGTTTTTATATAGAAAGACATAATTTAAATATCCATGTTAACTCATATTTATATTAAATTTCAGGCCAGAGGGTTTATTTTTATGACTAGATGGTATTTCCAATGGACAATTATATATATATATATATATATATATAGCTTGACCTCCATAGGGAGTCTAAATATAAGTACTTTTAAATCAATATTAACATACTTATTTACACTAGTTACAGTGGTGGACCCATAAAATGTATCAAGGTTTCTCAGAGTTCCTTCTTAATATTATTATCCCTATGATGGGTGATTCTTTCTCAATAAGTATGTATTAATAAACTGCTTGGCTCACACATATGTTTGTCTTTCCTTATTTCCTTAACTAAGACCAGCAAGATATATTTTCAGATATATAAAGTTCTCAGAAAATGGTTCTGTAGTTGTAATTGTAGTATCCAGAGGTTTTCAGAAGGTAGACTTTTAGCAATGAGTTCAGGCAGGAATGTTAGGCCTCCCTGAGGATAAAATAGTTAAAGAGACTGCTAAGGAGAAAGGGCTTGTATTGTCTGGGTCCTTCTGGAACTGTTCTATTAAGTAAAAAAAATCACTTGAGAAAAAGCACAGAACAATCCAAGAAGTTTGGAGATATTGTGCAATGGTTCTTTCTTGTGTTGGGCTTTCAATTTGTGTCTAGGCCTCTGGGCTTGGAAGGTGTCTAGTTGTGTGTCTGGTAGGGTATGGGGAAGGGCCATATATAGTGAAGGGAAAGTTACACAAACTTTTTTAAAGGTATGGGAATAAATGCCATTTCAGTGAAAGAATATAAAGGGATTGTGATTAGCTGGTGGTAAAAATAAGTCGTATTATTTCTTAAGAAATAAAAAAAATCCTTAATGATTTAATTTCTTGAAGACCACATAGCAGATCTTAGATACTGCCTTGCTTTGACTGATTTGTCCATGTATTACTCAATATCAGCTAATTTTTAAAACTTCATTTTCCATTTCTTCAGTGACTGAATTAATGTTCTGGGAGAGTTGCTGAGTGCAACAAAAATGAGAGCAGTTCTATACAATTTTACAAGCTGCTGATGTTGTTGGCTATTATATCCTTTGTTACAATAGCCTTTGAAATGAAAGATTCACCCCTGTCAAGACCCTTCTCTCTTGAGACAGTGTTTACACAACACCATTGTGAAATTAAGCTTCAAAGAAGACAGGAAAATCAATTCAGACTTTACACTTCAGTTAACAATATAGAGTTTTGCCTCTGCTAAAACAGGAAGGAATAAAAATTAAATTTCAGGTAATAAAATACATGAGGAAAAATATTAATGTCCTATGACAGCAAGTTATCTGAAACTTAAATTATGTCTTTTATCTTGGATTTAGTCACTGAGAAATCTGTATAAAAATGGGTACATGGGAAGAGCAAATGATAGATCTTATAGAGAGCAAATGAGATAAGGTCAAACATCTTTTTATTAAAGCTGCTTCTGTAGACATGCTAAGGAATCTTGTAATTCTTAGTTATATTCAGCAAATAATTCTAATTTAAGTTGACTGATCTACCCACTTTTTTTCTGCTTCCACATTAAGTATAAGGAATTCATACACTTTCATATTTGTATTTTCCTTTGTATTTTCCCACACCACAAGTGCATCTACACATGACATTAAGGCAACTTGATAAACTCTAATGCAGTCTGCACTAGAATTTATCATGGCACCTAAATGTCATGTGTAGGTACTCAAATTGCTGTGGGCACACGTGCAGATTCCATGTCTGAGACCAAAGAAGTTTGAGCCAGGTTGGAGGAGTCCCATGCTGGAAGGGAGCTTGAGGGTGCTGGTGTTGAGCAGCGGGGGGGCTGGGTGGAGCATGAGGGTGCTGAAGTGTGGGGCTAGGCAGCAGGCACCCATTGCGTGCTTGCACCCTCATGCCCTAGTCAACTACACATGCACTTTGGCACAGTAAGTATCCGCACTGAAAGATAGTCCCTGACAGTACTATTTTAGTGCATAGTTAATTAATCTACTGTGTCCTAATATGGCACATCTGTAGATGACGATGCTTTACTTCGGAACTAATTAGTCAACGTGGCAGTAAAGTGCATGTGTAGATATACCCCTCAGAAAAGATATAGAAGAACTAGAGAAGGTACAAAGATGAGCAATGCCATGATTAATGGTATGGAAGGGCTTCCATGTGAGAAAAGACTAAAGAGGCAAAGCCTATTCCCCTTAGAAAATAAACATGTAAGGGGGGACATGATAAGGTCCTACAAAATACTAAACGGTGATAAAAAAAGTAAATAGGGATTTATTATTTACAATATCCTACAGTACAAGAACTAGGGTCAAAAAATGAAAGGGTAGATTGTAAATTTAAAACTAAAAATAGAGGAAATTCTTTTTCACACAGTGTGCAATTCATTACCCCAAGATTAAGTTTAAGCAGATTTGAATATGGGTTGGACACATTTGTGGAAAAAAGGTGTATCAGTAGATATTGAGCATGGAAGTTAGAGGTAAAGCTCCTGAATCAGAACTTCCTAGACCTTAAATGCCAGAGGACAGAACTAAGAGAGGAACAATGAAAGAAACAACTGATCATACCGAGTTCAGTCTCCCTTTCATAATCCATTCTCTGCCACTGTGAAACAGAATACTGGGCAAGATGGACCTATGATCTGACATAGTAAATGGCAGTTTTTCTGTTCTTGTCTTTATTTATGCTTAAAGAGAAGCATGTGTTTAAGTGGATTTTTGGATCCAGACGTGGTCAATCCTACAACCTGCTAAACACTCTGGTTTTAAGGCAGCAAAGCATTGGAGCAAACAAGGGGCCATATTGCAGATTCATGACATCAGAACTCAAACAAAACTTCTGTTACATAAGGCGGTGATAACCTCAATTCTTTTCTATGGCTGTGAAACTTAGGGGACCTACAGAGACCATCTGAAAAGCCTGGAATGCCTTCACCAGCATTACCTCCAGAAAATCCTTGGCATAAAGTGGAAGGATCATTGCACCAATGCCGGTGTCTTCACCAATGTTAACACCACCATTATGGAAGCACTGATTATTCAACAGTAGCTGTGGTGAACAGGGCATTGTTTGCACATGCCTGATGTACATGTACCAAAACAACTGCTATACTTCCAGCTCAGCCAAGAACAAAGACATGCAGGAGCCAGAGGAAATGCTTCAAGGACAGCCTTAAGGCAAACATTAAGAAATGTGGTAATGACGCCACAAATTGGGAAAAGCTAGACCAGGACAGGGTTACACGATGACATCTTGTGATAGAAGGATATCTTACTTTGAGGAAAACCATCTTGATGCGAAGGGAGAAAGTGACAGAAAGAGAAGGAAAGGAAACAAGACAGAAATCTGTGGTCTGATCCTCCCTTTAACCACCACCTGTGGCATCTGTCAGAGAGTCTGTGCTGCTAAGATCAGCCTTCATAGCCATCAACAGACATATCTACAACCCTTCACTTTATCCATGGGAGTGATCATTCTTGACCAAGAGGGATCTCCACTGACAAGATTCCACTCCTTTGTGTCAAAGTGGATATAGTCTCCTAGGTGTGATTCTATTATGCTGTCTTTGCATGCCACCATAAAAGCAGTGAAGAGACTGCCCACATTTTAAATTAAAAGTTTATTACTTGTGAACCATGCACAATAGAATCTTCCTTAAACCCATAAGTCCATTTAGTTGTCTGATAGTCCCCTGAGGAGTCAAAAACTGAGCAAATTTTGGGGCAATGTACTAGAAGATTCTCAGCTATGAAGACTGAGAATGCATGTATAAGGGAGAACAAAAATGGATCTAACAAGTTACCAACTATGACTCCCTGAACCTACTCCTCTTCACAAGTTAGTTGCAAATGAACATATGTAACTTTGGTCTGAGGTTCCTCCAAGTCCTATACTGGTATAGAATTTAGGGCAGCTAAATCAAGGCCCTATTTTTGCCTTTGGAATACCCCTGACACTATGGTCAAGGGTAAAGGTTAGCATAGGCAGTGAGTATCTGCCTCTGCAAGCTTTCCACCCACTGAGAGTTATCCAGCATAAGGCGGTAGGGGTGAAAAGATTCACTGTTAGCCTTTTCTGGATATTTCCAGTCTGCTTTCTGCCCCTGAAGTGGACCAAGTAGACTTAGTGGACTTTAGTATTCCTAAATTTCAGCTCTAAGGTGTTTCAAATCTCTTGAGTTCCCAAAAAGATGAAAGGCCCCCAAATATAGTGGGGTCACCCACCATTTTGTTTATAGATACATAAAAGAAAACTTAATCACTTTCGTTATAATGATTTTATATTGTCTACACTATGACAATAGTGTTAGTGTAATACGACAGATTTATGATCGTTTCAGTTTCATTATGTAATTTTACATTAGTGTCTGTGTAGTTCATATAATTCACTTGAGTGTTTTTGTGGCATTCTGTTTTCTTGGGAAGGAATTCTATTATGTAAATGTCCTCTAGTCCAAATTAATAGGGCTATTCATGTGTGATTTGGATGGTAATTATATCATGTTATATTAATTTTAACAAAATCAGATATCAATGTTTCTTAGCATATATCAAGATCCATACCTAATTAGAGTGCCGGGCTATTTTTTTGGACGATAGGAATTGTTCAAAAACTGTGTCACTGTAGGCATTTTTAAAAGAAGGTTTGTATCAGGTGGCTTGTTCAATAGCAATAAGATTTTCATCTTCCATTGTATAATACCACACTGAAGCAGGTCTGTGAATAAAATCTTGAGGACTGGAAAGCATACAGAAAACCTGTAATCATCTCAAAAGGTGCAGTACCCTTATTCCACTCATAAGGTATTATAAATTACCTTTATGCATATTGTAATATTTAACTACATTCCACACTTTTTCCTATCTAACCCTCTACTTCTAAGTTAGACTATTATAAACTCGGACATTGTCCTGAAGATTGAATAGAAGGCCACTTCAGAATCCCTCATTATCTTCTTTACATTTTATAAAGGGTTTGTACTGTGAAGGTTTCTCATCTCCAATTTTTTTTTAGGAGTTTCTTTGTGAGTATTCAAACCTTTATATAAAGGAACATGTAACATAGTATTATGGGGGTTGGGGAGGGAATGGTGGAATAATAATACTTGAAGATCCTAGCACAGGTGCTGTACAAAATATGACATAAAAATATAGTGAGGAGTACTTTCTATCTAATTTCAGTGCAGGTGTCTTTAGATATGTTCATATTTTTATTTCTTGGTTATGTTTACGAAGCATCGGTTACAAGGCAACTTGAAACTAAATTTTAAATTACGTTACACTCGTGCAGCATGGTCCAGCTTCTAAATTCAGGTATTCCTTGCTGTCTCACTAAAGCTAATGGGTCAAAACCATGATGTAACTCCATTGTCTTCAGTGAATTTTGCCTTTTTAAAGGAGAACCAAATTTGGTTTAAGATATTGATGCGGTGTGACAGGAGTATCGCTATCGGAGTCTTTCTGGGAGTGACTCCGCCCTCCTGTAATGGGCCAACCACCTGCTTACTCGCCTGCCACACCTTGTTCTTAACTGATTAATTGATTGGTGTAATCAGCGGGAGGCTGCCCATTTTATGTGCCCCAGTGCCAGGGAGGGGCTACCTGCAGCTCCTTTTCTTTCCTACACCGCAGCCCAAGCCTCGCAGATGGTACTGACATGGTTTGACCTGGGCCCTGTTATGCCTTGGCCCTCTCCTTTACTTCCGGGGCTCCTCACTGCCACCCCCTTGCTTTGGGGCTCCTCACCACCCCCTCTCGCTCTGGGGGCTCCTCACTGCTACCCCCTCTCACTATGTGGGTGCCTCACCACCCCCCTCTTGCTCTGGGGCTGGGGCCAATGCACCCCCCCAAACCGCTGCACCCTCTCTGGCGCCAAGGTCCCCACACTACTTTGGAGCTCCTATGGGGCCTACTCCAACCCCTAATAGCCTCACCCAGTCCTCCAGTCAAAACAGTAAACACAAGAACACAAAGCCCCTGGGCTACAACATAAAAGCCAGACCATCCGGTCAAACAAGATTCAATCCTTACTAGAGAGAGACAGAGAGCTCCCCAACCCCAGCAGCAACCAGGGATGTTCCCACAGTCAGAGTTCTCCCCTTCGTCTGTCCTAACTGAGTTCCTACTCCCTCGGCTGCTGGAGAGGAACTACCCTCCTGGCCTCCTGCCTGGGATTAAGAAGAGCTAAGCCCTGCCCCTTCCTGTCAGCTGGTTTTCCTGGTTGCCCCAGCAACCAGCACCTGCGCAGCCCTGGTGACTGGCAGCTGAGCCTCCCCCTTCCTGCCACTAGGGGTCTCTCCCGAGCCATCTCTGCTTTCAGGCGCAGGACACCTGAGTGCTCTGCAACATGGGGCTGTAACAGAAAGCAGAACTTTACCTAAAGATTCTTTATTTAGTGAATTAAGTTAACATAAATGTGATGCATCAGCATTAATTTATAGACAGGCTTTCAATTTCAGAACCATCTCCTGATTTTTTTTTCAGTTTCAGAAGTCTCAAATGAAAATTATTGCTTTTTTAGAAGCTTCTAATCCAGAACAGGCAAACATTAAACATCAAGTCTAAACTTTCTAAAATCAAATTGCCTAACCTTATTTGACTTCTGTTTCAGTTCAATTCTGTTTTAATTGAAGGAATGAATGCCCAACATACTATTAAATCATACAACATAACAATGGATACTACTTAGAAATGTTTTCAATAAGTATTGGACAGTGATCTAATAATAACAAAGTAAACAAAACAATTTAAAGAAAATAATCTAGACATTGTGGAAAAATAAGTTAATAGCCACCAAACAAAAGGGTTTGGGGTACAATTCTTGTTGTGTTTCTTGTTGCCTCATACCTAATGGCTTAGAAATGGTATTTAAAAGGTTTGTTTTTGGGGATTGATTTATAGGTATATGTATAAGCATTAGACTTTGATGACAGCCCTAAGATTTGGTAGATATATAGAATTGCTTGATTGTTTGTATTACTTCTTTTTGTTATCACTATGTATCAATAAATTTGTCTATTATTGAATGGATAGGTTGTGATTGATCTGAGGGTGGATCTGGGAGTGTCTGGGTGGGTACCCCCCACCCCAAGAAAAAGGAGCCCCCTACCCCAAGACAAATGCCTCTGAGTCCTAAATCCAGATCAAGAAATACCCTTTTAAGTTACATCCATAGAAAATGACAGCCTAGTAGGTTTGCAATCGACTAAATCACAAAAATAGAATTTTACACCAGCTCTACATTTTCTTCAAATAAGAATAAGTGCAGGATGTGTTAAATCTCAAATATATAACCCTGAAGAAACCAAACAAATAATCAGATCTGGTCTCTTGTATAATGTAGTAATATTAACCATGTATTTTGGGCAGACATCAAAACATGATATATGTCTTAGCCGTCCGCGGAGGGTTTGGGATTGAGAGTATGGTTGGGGTAAAAAAGGTAAAAAAGGTTTATTGACTTAACAAAAATGTAACTGCATGTAGTAACAAGAAAAACAGTGACAGACAAGAATAATTTGTGTTGGTAACTTATTGGCAGTATTCTCCAATGCTTGATGTACGACAAGTTTTTCTTTCTACAAAGTTTAGCAAAGTTAGGCATTGTCCGAGAGGTACTGGGAAGGACCCTGGTATTTAGTCTTTGGGCTCTTTGAGATCTACAAGCTCACTGATCTAGGTCAACAGCTAATTAATCTTTTTTACAGAGCTGTATCTTCTTTCTGAATGAGTTCCAGATGTTTTAGCCAATTTATAACTTCTGAACTGTACTGATAACTTACAGCCATTCAGATTCTTTTTAATGTAACTGTCTTTAGACTGACTAATAGCACTACAAGCCTTGCATTCTTTTGATATAGTTAATTTTAACCATGCCACAGTGCCTTACTACTTCAAGGCTTTGATAAATTTACTAGGCCTTACTTTATACAAGGCCTTACTACATCTTAAACTTTAATTAGGTTCTTAGCAACAACATATAGCTTAATATCTAAACAAATGACAGAAAAACACTTGGTCTAATCTTCATAGAGCCTTCAGCAAACACCTTTATCACACAAACATAATTTCACTTGTCATACTCTGCCCTTTGCTTTCTGAAGCACTATGATAGCTACAGTTGAGATGCTAAAACCAGACATGCTGCATCAGGGAATGGGGAGGGATCTTAATCTGTGACCTCCACCAGGGTGTGGCACAGGCATTGTCAGGGCCTCCCATGGGGGAACAACCAGAGATAATAGTGAACACTCCATTTTTTCATAGATCATAATTATCTTTTTCTCCTTGGGAGCCTGTAACTATGCTTCACTTCCTAGAGAGCGAAAGAGATCTCACTGTTGCTTCTGGGGACAATGCTGTACTGGGTTGATGAAATGGCACTGCCCTGGCAGAATCATAGCGCTAATTTGCTTTTGGAACCTTACTGGTATAAAAGGATGGGGATAAGTGGTGGAGACTTGCGGATACAGCCTCCTTTTAGTTGTATTAAAGTGGGTACTATTCTACTACACCTTCGTATAGGTATGATTCACAAACCATGTAATAACTTTGTTCCAACCTGTAATGCCCACCTGGTGGGCTTCACACCATCACTGGAGAGTGTTGTCAGTCATAGGAATGGGAAGGGGCAGATTCTCTCATAAACACAGTGGCTCAAGAGGCTCAACAGATGCAGAATGCAGAATTGGGGGCACAGACTCAGGGACGTTAAGCTCAACAGGATTTCCCTCAGGAAGTATGTAACAACAAACTCTCAAATGAGTAGAGCTACAACAATTACCTCCCTTCCCACAGTTAGCCATTTCAGCCTTCAGGTAGGGAATGTACTCAAGATAATAACTGGTGCCACAAGTGCACTGACAGTTACTACTTCACTTGTCTACTATCTTGTTTCTTCTACTCAGAGACCAGGACTTTGCTTACTCTGGGGTGCTGGGTTTTTTTCTAGTATGGGTACTGCAGCTGGACCATGTGAAGGTCATCTGAGTGCATTTCCGGGGGATGCTCTTCAGGTTCAAGCCACTCCTTGAGGTCTTCAGGAGCAAGTTCATTAATATCTGGGTAATAAGTAGGATAGTAGACATATCCTATCCAGGAAACACAATAAGGCATTAACAAGAAGAATATAGTCATAACAATTTACCACTTTATGGTGCCAGTCAATTTAGACTGGTGACAGAGGAAGATGCATTTTCAGTGGTAGGCTCAATTACAAATAGTTATGGCTGCATTTGTGGACAGATCTAATCTGTAGGAGAAAGACAACAAGTAGTTTGGCTCCTGTTAGATGAATCTGACTTAAATACCCACCATGTATTATGCATACCTTTTGCTAATAGTATCCCCTCCCATTTATCTCCCTGAGGATGCTTCACTACCACCTGATCTCCTGCCTGGAACTTTCCTGGGTAATCATCCCTAGGTCATTCTACTGCTGGCTCATGGGGACCACCCAATCCAAAAGCCTGTTGCATAGGGCTACTTCCTGGATGGGGTCATTTATTGGCCCAATTGATAGCTTGATCCAGGTGCAAGTCTCAGCCCTTAAGAGCCGGGCCAGTGGCCAACCACAAATTGCATTACAGGATGCCATTGGCTTGCTCTACCAAACCTTTAGACTGCGGATAGTATGGGATATGATATGTCTATAACATGCCATGTTTTGTGGTCCAGTTATATATAAGATGATTGTGGAAGTGAGGCCCATTATCGCTCTGTAGTTCTATAGATGGTGGATACACAGCTAGCAGAGTTTCCAGTGCTGCACAAGTGTCCTGGGCTGTAGCTCTTGCTGAGGCCCAGGCGAACGTTATTCCTGTGGCAACTTCTACAGCTAGAAACACGTACTGTTGCTTCCAGGAAGTCCGAGGGAAGGGGCCTATGAAATCACATTGCCATACCTGTCATGCTACCTTTCCCTCACATAATGACAACAGGACAGTCGGGCAGGGTTTTAGTTGCATTTTGACCTCATGGCAGGTGATGCATGCGTCAACTATTTCTTGTGCTTCTTTTTTAGTTACATGAATGCCCCAAGATGCGGCCAGGTGGGTGGTTCTATCACTCTCAGGTAGGTGTTGTTGATGTAGCCATTCTGCAGCTCATTCTCCAGGTGTACAGTGCGAGGAGGAATAGGGCAATGATGGACTAGTTGCTTTATTTTCTTCTTTAACATGCAACGTTTCAGTGCCCTCTTCTGATCAACTCGCTTATTCTACTTTGCCTCCAGGCCTTCTCCTGCTTTATTCTCATCTGCTGCACTCACATGTTGGATGTGTAGAGGAAGCTTATCTTGGGCTAACTTCTATAAGGTCTCCCATTCCTCCTGACTCTCAATGTCTTGTCCTTGTCTTTTAAAGTTTTCTTTGTTCTTTAGGGGTAGCCATTTAGTACATCCTTCTGCTACCATCCAGGAGTCACTATAAATATAAATGGGCTTTACAGGACATGGACCTTCTACTAATTCCCACACAGCCACGCCAAGCACTGCCTTGAGCTTGGCATACTGCATGCTTTTTCTGAGGCCTTGTAATACTACTTGCTTCCAATCTGAAATCCTCAAGGTGGCTGCTCTTCAGGCACGACCTTGAGAAGACTTATCTGTAAGCCAGACTTCAACATCAGCTGAGGTCTCCATTTCAGGTGAGAAAAAGGGTGCTTATTTCATGGGTGAAGGTTCACTGCAGCTTGTTTGATCAGGGTGCCCCAAGATGCGGCCAGGTGGGTGGTTCTATCACTCTCAGGTAGGTGTTGTCAATGTAGCCATTCTGCAGCTCATTCTCCAGGTGTACAGTGCGAGGAGGAATAGGGCAATGATGGACTAGTTGCTTTATTTTCTTCTTTAACATGCAACGTTTCAGTGCTCTCTTCTGATTAACTCACTTATTCTATTTTGCCTCCAGGCCTTCTCCTGCTTTATTCTCATCTGCTGCACTCACATGTTGGATGTGTAGAGGAAGCTTATCTTGGGCTAACTTCTATAAACATTAATTGTACTTTCTGTGACTCTTTCAACTAGTGCAGGGAATCCCTTTGAGGTTACTCATTGGACTTGGCTTAAAATGTACTAAATGCACCTTTGGACCGTGATGTCTTGGGCTCTCCCCCCAGGTGGTAGCTGGTGGTCTGATAGAGCCATTCCAAGAACAGGTATTGGAGTAGGGATAACTGTGGGTAATTCTCCTCTCAGTGCTTCTGTGGATTCCAGGGCCACTGTTGCTGCACACAATATCTGTTCTAAGAGAGTATACCATGCTTCCACCCATCTCCAGCCTTGACTCCAGAATCCACGTGGTTTTCTTTCTGCTTCTCAGGACTTCTTCTGCCGCAGTCTCCAGTGTGGTCCACCTTCTAAGACACCTATATGGAGCCAAATCTCTCCTTCGGGATGTCGTGCTGCTAGGGAAGCATGAACAGTTATCACTTATTTAAGGACTTGTAAAGCACATTATGCTTAGGACCCCATTCCCATTTAGTTCTCTTCTTACATAGGTTACACAAGGGACGAGCTAATAAACTGAACTCAGGAACATGCAGACACTAAAACCTGAGTGCTCCCAATTGCAGTTCTTTCACATTAGTGGGAGTTGGGATCTCTACTATATTATGCAGCCCTTCAGTTGGTATTGTGGGCCCCCCATTCTGCTAGTCTATTCCTACAAATTCACACTGGGGCCCTACTTTTTGTATTTTCCATTCAGACAGTGTGAATCCAAAGGTACGCAATTTCCCTTTTAATGATTCAAAGGCCTAATGGCAGCCTCTCTGTCTTGACTGCTTATCATGACGTCATCTATATACTGCCACATACGTACATTGAGGTACTTTTCTTGGACTTTATGAACTATTGTAGCTAAAACACCATAAGCCAGGGTAGGGCTGTGTATCCACCCCTGGGGCAACACAGTGTAGGTATATTGGTGCCCTATCCATGTGAAAACAAACACTGGCCAGTGACTCTCATGGATGGGAATAGCAAAAAACATGTCCTTCATATCAATGGATCCTATTCACGCAGGCCCATAACACCAGATGCTTTCTGTCAAGGCTGGTAGTGATGGGATTGCAGCCGTCAAAGGTCCGTATTAGCATTCAAAGTTTGGAAGTCAGTAGTCAGCCGCTACCCTCCATTTGGCTTGTGCATTGGCTACACTGGATTGTTATACAGAGAGTGGGTTTGGATAATAGTCCTGTCTTCGAACTGCTAACTTACGATACACTGGATAGGTTGGGTGGCCTTGGGGGGGAGTTCGATACTGGGGTCTGTATACTCCTTTCCTGGGAGGCAGGGTTAGTGGGATCATGCTACATCAAGTTACAGCTGTTATAGCTATTTCTTCTGGTTCTCAGTGAGGCACTGCACACCCAAAATGCCAATTCTCTTGTTCAAGGACAAACCATGTCCTCTTAGGACTTTAAGTCCCAGTAAGCTTGGTCCCCCTTTAAGTATTACTGCTGCCGCCATTACCTTAGAGCTATTAGGTAACGTGAAGTTTGCTCGGACCAGATGTTCTGGTCATCTGGTGCCTACAACTCCAATTACTTGATAAGGGGTTCCTTTCTCTCCCTTTTAATCTGCGGAATCTAAAATGCCAATCTGGGCACCCGTGTCTAATAGGGTATCAATTGACTTTTCACTTTTACCTAATTGAATCTGGACAGATATCCAAATTAAGGGACCAATATTAACTTTAGATACTGGTCTCCAGCCCACAATTACCCCCATTGTGGCCCCTTTTGTTGGGTCTTGAGCTGGCCGGGCTCCCTAGGTCACATAATCGGGGGGGTAAAAGCTGGAGGCCCCGCATATGCCTGGGAAAATGGTGACAGTTCTGCCCTCAGAGCAGAGAATCCCTCTGGTGACCCTGCTGGTAGTGCAGACGGCTCCACTTTTGGGTTTGCTTTTTTGCTGCAGTGTTTAGCCCACAGCCCTCACAAAACATTGGTGGGCAATCCATCAATTTGCACTTTATTAAAACCGGCTGCTAACAAGTCTTTCCACATTTTTCTTGGACCAGCCTTCTCCAGCTTTTTCCAACAATTCGGGGGGATTAGGAGGTTTGTCTTTTGCTGAGGCCACCACTATGGCCTTGGTGGTTTTTGTCAGCTTAGCCAGTCATGGCTTCTGCAAAATGGGTAAAAGCTTTACTAATCACTGGATTGCATCTCTTACCGAGTGATTCACCACCTCTGGCTCCAAGGCCAACAGGGCTGAGATGCAGTCTGTTGGTGCTCGTTGGCAAATCCTCCTCCACAATGATGCTGTCATGACTTCTGCATCTGACGTGTGAGTCCAAACCACTGCATGAATGATTTCAGTTAGTGCTAACAGATACAAGCAGTGGACAGCCTCCTCTAAATTGGCCCATGCCCGGGGTGGGGCAGGGTTAAGCTTTTTTTTCCATATTACCATAACCGGATGCAGTTGCTTGCAGCACAGCAGAAAATGAAATAACATTTTTATCACCTTCTGCAAACTCGTTTAACTGGAGCTCAGGGTGCAGAACCATTTGTGTGGCTTCAGCTCTATTCATTGAAATTGCAAATGCCCCTTCACTATAAATTTGAACTAGCTAGTCTATAACTGGCTCTTCTGGCTTGAACTCATGCTGCTTTTGTATATTTTTAATCTCATCATGGGTAAAGCATCTCTGTTCAGGGATTTCCTCCTTGAGACCCTGAATGAGTTATCACCATGGGAAAAACTTGGCTGAATTTTTCCCTCTGGGTGGGGAAGGCCTGGCCAGGTTCCTCCCCCGGGCAAGGACATATGGGGTTGGTTCAGCACCAGGCTCCTCATCAATCTCCTCTTAGCCATCAGTCTTTTCCCTTTTATCTCCCCAGAGCTCAACTTCTAGTTTATCTCTATACAGACACTTGTGGAAGGATGGCTCCACAGACTGTACTAACTGTGCCCTCTTTTGGAGGGAAGTGGCTATGCATGCAATTACAATTTTTTCTTCCCTCCATTCTAAAGTTTCCAAGTAGCTCTGTGTAGCTCATGCAGACTTGCACACCATGGTGTTGGAATCTCTCACATCTTCTAACTCCTTACTCAGCTGGGTTACCTTTTCCCAGAGCTAGCCATTCTCTTCAGCCCCTAACTGCAGGCATGTGGCCAGCAGCCATGACAGGCATCCCTTCTTGGGCTTACCCCGAGCAGCAGCAGCAAACCTAGCCCAATAATTGGGTACAGTTCCCAGGTCACTCCAGGCAGGTCTCCATCTTTCCTTATCCCACCCAGGATTCTCCATCTCTGTCACTACCTTAAGCAAAGCCACCAACAGGGCCCATGCAAGTCCCTCCATTCCAACCTTTCTCTCTGGACCAGAGCCTCTCAATGCTGTTTGTGATGCTAAATTATGTCCCAGCTGCCCGCAGAGGGTTCAGGATTGAGAGTATGGTTGGGGATAGAAAGGTAAGAAAGGTTTATTGACTTAACAAAAACACTACTACGCGTAGTAACAAGACAGTGACAGACAAGAATAATTCATGTTGGCAACTTATCGGCAGTCCCCTCTGATGCCTGATGTATGACAAGTTTCTCTTTCCACAAAGCTCAGCAAAGTCAGGCGTCCTCAATCAGCACTGTCCAAGAGGTACTGGGAAGCACCCTGGTATTCAGTCCTTGGGCTCCTCGAGATCCACGGGCCCACTGATTCAGGTCAACAGCTAATTAATCCTTTCCACAGAGCTGTATCTTCCTTCTGAATGATTTCTGGATGTTTCATCCAATTTATAATTTCTGAACTGTGCTGATAACTTACAGCCACTCAGATTCTTTTTATTTCAACTGTCTTTAGACTGACCATAGCAGTACAAGCCTTGCATTCTTTTGATAAGGTTAATTTTAACTAGGCTACAGGGTCTTACTACTCAAGCCTTTGCTAAATTTACTATGCCTTACTTCATACAAGGCCTTACTACATCTTAAACTTTAATTACACTCTTAGCAACAACATATCTAAACAAATATCAACTATCAAATACCAAATATCTTAATATCTAAACAAATGACAAAAAACCCCACTTAGTCTAATCTTCACAGAGCCTTCAGCAAGCACCTTTATCACACAGACATAATTTCAGCTGTCACAGATATAAAATCATGAACAGAAAAGGACCTAATGCTTTTGTCCTAAAATGGTAGAATGTGACCCTAGCTGGTGAACTGAAAATACCCATTGTATGCAGGATACTCAGCTAATGTAAACAGGTGCAGTTAATTCCTGTATAACCTCTTCACACAGTCCTGCATAAAAGTTTGAAACTCTGAATGGTGGTGGGAGGATTGTAGCCTTTCCCCATACTGGTTCATAAAAACTATCACACAGAATAAAAAATCTAGAAGTATTTCACAAAAGAGGTATCTTTAAGTTTTAATGCTATGATATAGAAAGGTGTTGTGATCACCTCAAGGTCATCCACTGAGACAGGACTTAAACCAAAGTCATTTTTGTTTTGATTGGTAGGCTAGCCATGGAGCCTACACAGAATATAATCAAGTAGCAAAAGTTAGAGTACTCCACAAACTAAAATGCAAATTGTGACTGTAGGAAGTCTAGCCTGTTTCCTGTTGCTTATCTTGTCACAGGAAAGTGGGCCTATAATTGTGTACCAAAACTATATATTTGATATTATACCAATGTCTTTATTTAATATTATGGTTATCAAGTACTTGCACTTCATTATAATCTACATTTTAGTCATACTTTAATTATCCAGCAAGCTGAGATATTTTCAAGAGTAAAGATACTTGTCGATGAAGTATTTACATGTACCTGAATGTATCATCTGCTACTGGGTTTAGATGGATTTCAGTGGATTGGATTAACTTGTTAGTAACACGCATTTGAAAAAAAAAATGATAGTAGTATAAATATCCTGCACCTCTGTCCTTAACCCTTCAGAAATCAGTAATTGAAATTTAAAGAGGCATGTTCTTCATCTGCTCCCTTGGGTGTACCGTACATGCATATCCTGGCTTCCAGTTTACAGAGACAATGCTATGGAACATTTTGCTGATTAATGGGCATATGATTGTCTGCAAGCACCATGTATAATTATAGCAGTGTCTGTTCCTGCTTCTGCAGCTTCATAAAAGTGTGAGTGTGTTTATTACGAATGTCATGGTTTAAAGATTTAATTTGTACTGAGTTGAAACAGCATTCAGATTCTCTGACAAAAAAAAAATCCTTCCAAACAGTGATATTAATTCATATGAACTGCATTTTAGTTAATAATTTTTTAAAAAGGAATAAGAAAGTTGGCTTGCAATGGAGAGTTAACTCTGTTCATTTGTTAAAAAATAAAGAAAAGTAGCCAGCTTCTTTTTATTTGTAATTGTAGACCACCCACTGATCATGTACAGCAGCTTCAAACCATATTAAATGTGCACTGCATTTCATATTACAAGGGGAAAAAGAATTATATCCTACTACTTCCGGAAGGACCCAGACCTTCAATGGATGCTTCTACTCATGTGCTTTAATTCACGTTAGTCTATTTTAATGCACACTAAAGCATCACTAAAAATGTGCTATTTAGTTACACATTAAAATAGGCTAATATGCATTAATAGTTTCATAATTTCTGTGGTTGGAAGGAACCTGAACAGATCATCAAATCTGACCCCCAAGCATCACTTTAAAACTGTGGGTGCCTGTAGACATGCTGCGATGCTTCTTCAATAGGCTAGAATTATGGCACGTCAGAGCAGGCTTGATTAATCAAGTCTTCTGGAGTGTGGTAATTACTGTCATCCAGCCAGCCTCCTTGTCTCATGTATCAGCGTCCCTGCACTTCAAAATGGCAGTGGGGTGTTTGAACTAAAGCGTGTTTGATGAGTATTAGCTCAAGAACCCAACCATCATTTTGAAGCTAATACATAAGATGTTGCAGCGCTTTAATTAGAGTGACTACTTTAATTAAAGAACCCTGCTCCACCCCTGGAGCATATGTAAAAGTCAGGGTGGTCTAATAGATATGACATTAGCTTGGGACTTGAAAGACTTGGGCTCATTTTCTTGATTTGTCATTACAGGGTTATGTGTGCAACATTGAACCAGTCAATGGGTGCATCTACCAGGTGTACTTTAATGTGCATTAAAGTGTCACAAAAAACATGCTCTTAGTTAATGCACATTAAGGCAGGCTAATACACATTTTCCTAGTACCTTACAATGTAGGTACTAGATTAAACGTGCATGACCTAAAGTGTGTTAAGGTACCTGTAGAAACACTCAGTAAGTACTGAAGTTCCTTTGTACAGAGAAATAGGATAAAATTTGAGGATAATACATAGAGGCTCAATATCCAAACATACAGAACACTTTATTTACATCATACAACTAACCAAACAACATTGTAAGGATTTTTATTAATATTATAGTCCTGAAATATTGCTCCCCATACAAAAAATGTGCAAAATATGTATGTGTGCATATGCACACACACACACACACACACACCAGTAAAATATTCTAAATACTTCAGAGCTATTGTTCAGTATTTCATTAACTGTATTATCTTGGCTTTGATTTTCTACTGTTTTGCACTTTATATGGTTATTGACATCTGTAAAACTAATGAAGAGTGGTATCTTTCTGATTTTGCCTTATTCCCCTTAGACTCAGATTGATAGTGAGATTACCTGATGAAGTATTTATTTGTGACTCAATGTAAATACATGGTGACTCATCAGAATTCAATTGTCCCTCTTAGAACATGTTACAGTACTATAAAAACAAAATAAAGTCCCAGTGTATTTTAATGTACCCTATTTCAATATGTAGATAACATACTATAGAAAGAGAATCTCCATTTATAGTGAAGATGCTCTGCTCCTCTCCTCTCCATCTCTAAGACACACTCTGGTTTTGAGGTCTATAGATAAATAGAATTTTGTAGGGAGTTAGAACATATTCTACTCTTAATAGCATTCTCTCCAGAACATATATTAGGCCAATCTATGATATAAGGGTGATCTTGCTATCAACTATAACTCTCCATCATATTTACTCAAATCTAAGATGACCCCCAATAATTATTTTTTATATATGCAAAAATTATGAATATATTATATTTTCCCAGGTATATAATGTAATTTTGGAGGATTGTTTTAAATTCTTCCCATCAACTGTTACAGCAGGGTGAGCAGTGGCTGGGGGAGTATCAAGTGGTTGGGGGGAAATTCAAGCCCCCCTTGCCCTCTGCCCCTCCATTTTTTCTTCCTGAAGACTTCCTTCCCCCGGCACCTGCATCCCTGACTCCCAACTCCCCACAGTCTCTGCCCCTTCTCCCCACCACAAGCCTTACAATCTCTGCCTTTTCCCACTTTCCACAGGCCCTGCTTCTTCTTCTTCCTCCCTTACTGTCAATGTTGTTTGGGCTCTGTTCCCTCCCAGGTCATAAAGCACAATACGTGGAAGGACAGCCTTTGCTGTCATGAGGAAAGACAGCCAGCAACAGCACAAACTGAACACTGGCAATAACCAAAAAAGGAAAGGAGAAAGCTTTGTTTCTGGAGCAGCTGCTCAATGAAGCTAGAGCAGGACTAGAGAGAGAGAGAGAGGGGGAGGAAAGAGCCCCAAATGAAAATTGGAGAGAGGCAGGGCATGCCATAACAAGAGAAGAGCCAATTGGGAAGGTGGGGGCAAAGAGGAGTAGCATGCTAGGTGACCGGGGAAGATGGAGAACTGTGATGAACTGGGAGATACAGATGAAAGATTCATCATTGGGAACATGATCGGGAGCTGGTGTGACTTCAGGAAACAGAAGAGATGACTGAGGATTATAATGCAAAGTAAAACTTTTCTTGTTTTTCTTTTCAAGGTTGGGTCAGGCTAGAGCATCATGGTCAAGATGAAATGTAAAAACAATAAGCCAAACACCGTTTAGAGACTTAAGGGGAAAGGCACCCTTTTTTACTGGACTAATACTCTTGAAAAAAAAGAAGAGGAACTTAGGCTCATCAAGCCCAAAGGATAGGAAGTAATTATTGTTTATAATTTATGAGTCTATTTTGGGATGCTTAGAGTGGTGTCTTGGACATAATACTTGACGCTACTGAAGAAAGTGTTGATCAGTAGCTTGGGGAACAGGCTTCTGTCACTTCCTTCAGCCCAGGATACAATGATAGCTAAGAAACAAGAGAAAACAATGGAAAAAAGGGTTTAGACAGATACCTAATAAAAGAACCTTATTATAAAGAACTCACTAGGAGTTTTCATTTTTTGTGTGTCAACCAGTTCATTTTTTGAGGGAAAAAACCACAAAAGAATTGATTCATTTCATTTTTTATGTTTTAAAACCACAACGGAATTGATAAGTATCCCATTGTCCAGTGGGGTTTCAGTTGTACCCTACCAGTATAAATCCTTTAACATCAAGACATGGCAGGTAAGAGCTGGGGTCACCACTTAGAAAAAAAAGAAGAAGAAGAAATGGGGAAAAATCTGACAATTTGAGATTAATCTGAGTGACTGTGTTTTACATATACTAAGAGACTAGATAGAATACCTCACACTGGGCCATGCAGTAGTGGTGGCACTTCTCACTGATCAGGCAGAGGACAAAGTTTCCATGTGCTCTGTACCTGGGAAGGAATCCAGCCTGAGCTGTAGTTTGATGGCTTAGAAATCATATTTAAAGCTCTGCTTTTTGGGAATTGGCTTATTGGAATAGGTTTTTGCTGCGCCAAAGTCCTTGTTTTACATTCTCCCTTCCTCCTTATGACTCTTGATCTGTGACTGTCTCTGGTTGGTTGTCATATGTCCATGTAGCTTATTACAATGCACACATATTAATTTGGTCTTTCTGGACTTTCTTCTAATTTGGTCTGTTCCACCAAAACCAAGACCCAGCCTCTTCTGCTCTAGGGCCTTGTTAGCTGGTGCCACTTTATCTCACGTTATAGGCAGTGTAGTACATGCTCCATCTATTTTCCAGACTAAGTGTCCTTATTGGCCTTGGGTTAGACAGCCAGTCTGCTTCCAGGGCTGTGTGTAACTGTGTGACTGTGTGACTGTGTGACACAGACTCTTAGGAATCAATTAATCCTGCTGTCCATCCTGAATCATTCTAATTCATATATACTGTGTATACCAATTTGTGGTTATTGGTGATATGTATATATGCATTAGAATGGTTCAGGATGGACAGTAGCATTAACTGATTTCTAAGAGTTTGGGTCACACAGTCACATTGTTTCAAACAGCCCTGGAAGGAAGGTGGTGTGTACGCCTTTGGATCCCACCTGCAGGCTGCTGACATGCTGACATCTGACACCTAAGAGAGAACCTCAGTATGAAGCCTGCATCCTGGCCAAATGTACTTTGACATTGATGACAGCCCTAGAACATGGTAAATATATAGAAATGTTTGATTGCTTCTATTCTTTCTTTTGTGTTATTACTGTGTATTAATAAATTTGCCTATTATCGAATGGAAATGTCATGGTCAGTCTGAGGATAACGGAATAAGGCCTCTGTACTAAATCCAGGGCCAACAGAGTTGAGCTGTGCCTGACAGTAAGGCAGGGGCTGGTGGGGGAGATACACAGAAGCTCCAGAGGGCAAGTGGATAGGAGAGCAGAAGGCTGTTGTGGGTCTGACTCTGGCCCTGACCCAGGCTCAGGGCCCAGGGTCAGAACCACAGCAGTCACTGCCCCCCTCCCCCACCCTCACTTTGTATATGAATCTAAGACGGAGGCTTTTTCCTCCCAAACTGATGGGGGGGGGGGCATCTTATATTCAAGTATAGATGGTATAGTACTGCTTTGATATCTTAGAGTTTGTTTGCCATTTCCATATGTAGCGCTGATCAAGGCTGTCCAGAAAGTTTTATTTGTTTGAAAAACTTGTGACAACTGATTTCGTAGCGGCCAGTACACAATTTGAAAGAGTAAAGGAAAAAGTGAAAGAAATCAAAGGTTTTAATATTGTGTTTCTACTCTTAAAGGACTACACTGAAAAGCTCCCATTTAACTAACAAAGATAGGTTCTCATTTCTCTTCAGTATAACTTTTACTATTTACAGTTCAATACCTCATGTGATAATATGATTCAACACCCAAAGAAAATCAGAAAGGAAAGAATATGAGACCTAATTTAATAAGTCTATAAGCTTTTATAATTCTGCTGTATGTGCTAGTAGTGATTACTGGTTTTTATATGTAAACATGGAGATGATTGTATGAGATCATAATTCACATCACCAACCTATCCAACAATTCATTGCATGTAAACTGCTGGTACAAACCTTATCCCTTTATTGATTTCAACTGAAGAAAGATCTGGGTCATAATGGGGTTCCAGTCTCAAAAGACCTTGAATGGAACATTTCTAAACAGACTGTAATTGTTTTTTTTTCTGATTTGAATAACCTAGTGTTAATAATTTCATAGCATATTAACATATTGCTGAATTTGCAACTGAATTTCCATGGAATTAAATACTATGACTATGTTCATAAAATCACTATTTATGTGTTTATTTCAGTACCACATTACATCAATTATTACTGGGCAAGTTAAAATGTTAAACAGTGAAGGAAATTAAAGGATGCTTTGAAATAAGAAAAAGTAATTAGCAGAGATATGTTGGTCTCCGCACCCCTCTCTCATTTATAAGTTGCAGTCCTGCACTTTGTACTCTTATGTGATTTATCAAGTTTTGCTTGGAAGCACAAAGACTGCATTATGCTTGTCAGAAAATGTTATTTCTGTTCTACTAAATAGAGAAAGCTATGGAAGAGAACCAGACAAGCATTTCTCTGCATGCATGTGTGTATGCCTACAGATGGGTGCATGCAACTCTTTTTTTACTTGTTTTTCTTAAAACTTTCTTGAGTAGAATTATATTTGCCTGCTGGAGCCTAATAGTCAGCCAATATGTAAATGAGGACACACACATTTCATTTCAACCTTCAGACTATATTTTTGGGGCACTGTTGATACTGAGGAATGTTTATAATGGGAATTTGCAAGGGGAAAATAAATCTTAAAAGAACTGAAAAAAATGTATCTTTGCTAAAAATAGTCTTAAATGCTTTACAGTTTGCAAGCCCTTTATGTTCCCCCCACTATCACCTTCCCAAAGGTGCTGGATCACAGAAGTCTGTCTTACTGGAAGATGAGGATTACAAATGACTCCTCCCAGAGCCAGCAAGCATCATCTTGAACATTAGCTAAAGGGTTACATCTTCCTTATGGGGACTAAGCATACAGATCTAACAGTGCTGCCAGTCCCTGCAGAACCAAGAGCAAAGCAACAAGATAGTTTAGCTCCCCTCTAGCATGCTTGAAATAGAGTACAAAGTCATCTGTTACCTGTTAAATCTGAAGACTTAAACCTTTTGTATGAGGAGCAAAACCTTTTTGTTTAGCTCTGTTGAGACCAGAAGTTTTTTACAAATTCTGAGATGCTAAATTGACAAGACTAAGACTTAATAATCTACTGGACCAGTGGAAGTTTTTTAACACGGTTTTGAAGAATGCAGGATTTTTATTAGCAGCATTTTTATGGACAATAACTTCTTTCCACTGGGGTCTTTCCTAACAAAGGCATAATTGAAAGCAAAAACTCCCAAAAGAGGAGAGAAAATGAAAGGAGAAAGGATACATTCTCTAACTACCATACATAACTTATCTTCCTCTGTAGGAAATGTGAATGATTCAGAGCTTTGTATTGGTTTTATACATTTGGCCAAAGGTTGCTAGAACAATCAATATGTTATATGTCAGCCAGATTACTCAGCAAAGCAGTCTGCTTATCTGTGAGTAAAGTTAATGATGAAGCCGGTCTACACCACTTCTAACAATGCCCAGAAATGAGACAACATGGACAAGTTGAGCAGCAGTGGGCACATGCCAGTGAGCATAACAGAGATAAAGTCTAAAAGCAATGCTTGTCTCATGCTCAGCCTCCCCACCCGCCCCCCACCCCCAGTACAGTTATATTACCTGATTATGAGGAGTTGGCACATGTGAAGGGGGAACAATTGGGCAGAATACTCTTCACAGCAGCTCTCCTGGGCATGGCACAGAGGTAGTATTGATGCACTAACAGTGTCACTGGCTAGGAATCCCCAAAACACAATTTCACCTCTATGAAATGTATTATGCAAGGGATAAAAAGCTCTTAAATTCTAATCCAAGCTCTGCCACCTTCTTGTAAAAGATATTACACATTTCCTTTTGCCACTGTCAGGCTGTATGTAAACAGGTGTGACAATTAAGTTGTGACTTTTTACACTATATTTGCATACAATTATTATTTTTTAAAAATGCCTAAATACCTTTTGGGCATAACATCCATTGACACTCAATAAGATTTATGTTCTTAAATTACTTAGGTGCTTCTGAAATTGTACATGATGCTTTGCCACACATAGAACAACAACCATGTTGTGAGAATTCATTGGTATTGGAATAGTGCTTTGAAAACACCAAGAAATAGAAGAACTAAATTATTTATTTCAATTCAAATAGGATTTTAAAGAAAATGATGAAGAAAAAAGCTTATTTAATGGTCTGAATGTAAGGGCTAGAATGAGGCGTCATATTTTGATTACAGCTTTCTACATTTCTTCCTTTATTTTGTCATCCATATTTCAAATATTAAACGTATTTTGGCCCTGAACCCACAATGTGATCAATGCAGGTGGAAACATGTACCTGCATACTCAGCTGTAGGACTAGGGCTTCATTTTAGCATGCAGTATTCTGAAGATTAGTGTTTGTGACGTAAACTGACAAAAAAATTCTAGAAATGCTCCAGAAATGTAATAGTGCAGCAGGTGCCACAGGTAATCTTGTTACACATGATCTTCCAAGCTCTTTTTCTCAGCAGGTGATTGACTGTTCAGCCTCGGAAGGAATACCTATGTAGTTGTTAGTTTCAGGTTATGCGAAGTTATTGGTGACATATATACTTAAAGCAAGTTACACTTCGAATTTAGCCAGATTCGATGTCATTGATTGTGCCTTCACTTGGCACCTGACCTAAGATCCCCCCGCCTTTGTTACTTTTCATCCAAGTGGAAATACAGGTGTTAAAACCAAGTGTTAAAGGAGGTGGCAACAGTACTCTTATTATTAACTTTAAAACAAGTAATTAGATTTTAGAGTCTATATTATATCAAAAGTTATAACAGCAATTTCTATTCTTGACTCAGTCTTTGGCTGTTGCATTTAGGAGATGAACAACTGTTTGTTTGGGGTTTTTTAAACACAACTCAGTTAAAAACTGCTAGATTCATAACTTTCCATATAAATAATTTATTTTGAAAATTAGATTTCCCAAGTATGAAATAGTTATTTGTGCTTGAAAATAAATGTCCTTAGAGAAATTTCTCATAAGAGAGAGAGAGATTAATTGGTTGGTCTGAACTGCTTTTTTATAATATATAAAAACTAATAAGAACATAAGAAGTGCCATTCTAGGTCAGACCAATGGTCTATCTAGCTCAGTATTCTTTCTCTAACAGTGGCAGAAATGGAAGATACAGAGGGAGAGCCTTGAACCAGATATTTCTAGAGTGATCTGTCCCCTCTTCAGTACCCTTCCTGGCATCCACCATTATAGGTTTAGAGATGCCATTCTATTCAATAGCCATTAACAGATCTATTATCCATTAATTTACCACATTTTGAATCTGGCTATGCTATCTGCGTCCACCACCTTCTTTGGCAATGAATTCCATAAATTAACTATGTGTTGCATAAAAAAAAGTACTTTCTCTTATTAGTCTACAATCTATCATTTACTAATTTCGGCAGGTACCCCCCTAGTTCTAGTATTTTCAGACTTGGTAAATGATAGTTCACTATTCACTTTGTCGATACCCTTCATGATTTTGTAGACCTCTATCATATTCACTCCTCAAGCTTCTCCTTTCCAGACTGAAGAGCCATGGTCTTTATAGTCTCTTCTGGTATGGCAACTGTTCCATACCCCTGGTCATTTTGGTTGACCTTCCTTACCAGGGAGGTGATAATGGGAAAAAAGGGCAGAGAGATAGGGGATATAGGTCCTCACCAGGAGGTCCAAGTTTCTGCCCTCTAAGAGGACACTGAGACTGGTGTTGAGCAATGCTTAAGCAAGGGATAAGCCACTCATTAAGACAGAATGGAGACAGGTGATTAGCAGGCTGAAAGAGGACTGTGGGCATTTAAGCAGGGACAGAAGCCAAGTAAAAGAATGTTGATGTTGATGTTGGGCAGTAGACCCTCAGATGCTGTGCCAAGCCTGGAGAGGCTATATGTATTATAGGCATCAGGAACTCTGGAGATACCGATGCTGAGGACACCACCAACAGTGAACCAGTGTTTCCTGGGAGAGAGCTGCACCTTCCAGGCAGAGGCTGCTGAGAAAAGGACAGCAGAAGCCCCAGCACTCGAGAGGCTGTAAACCTGAGAAACACCACTGCCAGCAACAATCCAGAGTGGCTAGTGGGAAAACCAAAATATAAGGAGAGACACTCTCTTAAAGTGGTAGTTTTTTCTTTTTCTTTAAATCTGAGTGGACTGGTTATACGTTTACCCCAGGTAGACGAGGAAAGGGATCTGCTGAAGGTGACTACCTATAGTCTTTTTATTTCTTTTGTGATTGAACTTATTGTGAAGATTGAACTGGGGGGAAACTTGGCCCAAAAAGGGACCACAGACTCACAGGGAGGACCCCACTAGGAACAGGTAAGAAAGCCTGAGAAGTGTGGAAACCCCATCACCCAGCTGAAGGTCTGGAGATGCCTGGGGTCACATCAAGGCAAAGCACTGAAGCACCAAAGAAGGTGCAACCCAACACCTGTTGCCACTTGTGAGCCAGATAATTCTACAGTTACCATTGTGTGGCAGGTGCCTGTGCAGAGGCAGTGCAAGAGCAGAGGAGCAGAACTGGGATCTGACGCATTGCCAGAATCCTAGTTTCTGGCAACCAGAGCAGGAAAGCAGTTATGCCTTCTCATTACCTTTTCTAATTCTATTACATCCTTTTTGAGATGTGAAGACCAGAATGGCACATAATAATCAAGATGTGGGCAGACTATGGATCTGTATTGTGGCATAAAGATGTACTCCATTTTGTTTTAAATTCCATTCTTAATAATGCCCAGCATTTTAGCTTCTCTGCTATGGCCTTCTCATCCCTGAGTGTACCTTTTACACCCTGGCTGTCCAATATTCTCACTGATTCTCTGGCTTCCTTTTCTGATGAATTAAAAAATATATATTATTAACTTTATCATCTTTTGCTAGACTCACCTCAAATTTTCTTTCTTGGCCTGCCTTATTTCACTGTTACACTGGACTGGCCAGAGTTTGTGAGCTTTCCTGTTTTCCTCATTTGGGCACAAAATTTTTGTGAAGGATGCTTTTCTTTTTGCTGTGAGTAGTCTTTTGAACTCTGCTAGTAAGCCATGCAGAGGTTTCATTGGATTGCATTATCTCTTTTTTGATTTTTGGTATACATTTTTCCTACACCTCCAATATGATCTTTTAAAACAACTGTTCCTTTAAACTAGCTTACTCTTTTTTGTGTAATTTCTCTTCCTAAAGTTGCATATTGGCATAGTGGACTTTTTTGGCTTGCTCCTTCCTAGAATGTTTTATGTGATTATCTTATGGTTGCTATTACAGAGTGGCTTGCCAATAGGTACCTGTTTAACCAGGTCATTTGTGTTACTCAGGTTTAGGTGTAGAATTGCTTCTTCTTGTGTGGGTTCCAAGATGAGTTGTTCTAGTAAGGCAGTCATTTACCATATCCAGAAATGCATTATTTACTCAGTCTGTGAGGACAGTTGACATCTCTCATTATTATTGCATGTCCCATTTTAACAGCTTCTCTAATCTCTCTGAGAATTTCATAATAAGGTGATTGGAAATACAATCCTATTATTATACTCTTTGCATTCAAGTATGGAATTTCTTCCCATCCAGAGATATTCTATAGTAGCAATCCTTTGGGGGGAGGGTCTTCACAATCATCACATGCCTATAAGAAAAAGCTATTTTGTCCTTATAGTTAATCCATTTGTGAATACACCTTCAACTGCTACTGGTAGAAGGTGAAGACAGGACTTCTGTGTCCTGGAAAAATATTATCCCATTATTAACAATGAAGAGTGTCTGGATTTTAGTAAAACTACTTGTGAATAAGGGCCCTACTCACTGTGAGAAAAAAATATTGAAACAGGAGCTTAGCTTGCATTTGCTCAACTGCTATAACTTCCAATATATTTCTATAATTTGAACATTTACTTGAGAGATAGCTCAACTGGGTTCATCCAACATTTGATACTTTTTAGTTGTGTCTAAATTATTTTTGTAGTGGATTGCATATATGATTAAACATCACCATTCCTACCCTTTGATCCTAAATCTGACCTATGCGTGTCTACGGCTCTAGATTTCACATCTATATAATCATCTCCACAGAACTGCAAACCTTCAAATGAATATGGACTCAGAACCATCATCATAGCTGAATGCATTTTATAGTATGTATTTTAGTATATGGAACATATACTCAGGATACATTAGAAATTTGCAGTTTAAAATGTATAATATCTTTGTGCCACCAAGAGGTTTTATGAGAAAAAATACCCATCTTCCCACCTATTTGCTTTCCTATTCAGTGTGTGATACTGGAGTGTGCCCATACTATCTTGTCCTGCTTTTTATATTATCTAAATATTATGCATTTTTAAAAACAAACAAACAAAAAATAAAGCTCAGTATGTTCTTAAAAGTATAGCTAAGAGAAAAAAATAGTGGCTTTTACCTAGTTTCTATCTTTTGTGTTTCTGGACAGCACCTAACCCTAGCCATAAATATTGCTCCGTAAAAGTGAGAGTTTGAGGGCCACTGAACAATGTGAATTCTACCAGTATATCCTAATTACAGAAACACCTGCACTAAATAACTTTGTTCTGATCCACTGTGAAAATTTGTAGTGTTCAATAGCCCTGAAAATTTCTCATTTCTTACCTGTGGTGAGGTGGTTTAGTGGATGCACATTGGGACACTGATTCAAGACCTTTGTAAAGACTGTTATGCTCCCTGCAAACTACTCTAACGCTTCCACAGAATAGAAGTAATCTTCTATAAACACTTTTATGAACAAAAGGTGAGATTCTTGTTAATAGATTAATCTATTAAAGTTATTTAGATCTATATTTAAAGTTAGAATATGTCTCTAAGTTTTCAGGAGTATTTAACAGGAGTGGGGCTTAGGGGTCTGGGAGCTCAGGTGGTGTTTTCATCGATCCTCCCAGTCTCGGGCTATGGGCTGAGGAGGGAGAGGAGGATCCACGCGGTGAACCAAAGACTGCGG
>NW_017728918.1:82843150-82844839 GCF_001723895.1 Crocodylus porosus
CAAGAGTAAATTGGATGCTTATCTTGCTGGGATCCTATGACCCCAGCTGACTTCCTGCCCTTTGGGCAGGGGGCTGGACTCGATGATCTCCCAAGGTCCCTTCCAGCCCTAATGTCTATGAAATCTATGAAACATATTATTAATAGGACAATAACATCCAAGAAGCAAATTAAATTGTTTCATACAGGAAAGCAGTTGGCCAAATATTTACAAAAGAAACTTCCCTTTCTGCTAATCTGGGTAATGCAACTTTAGCTCACTCCAATACCTGGCTAAACTTCTCTATTACAACATGAAAGATCTTATAAGAGAGAAAGGTAGTTATCTGCTTTAGCTAAAAGGCAGGGTAAATATGCACCTTTCAAGCTAACTATATAAGACATGTGTAGACAGATAGAGGAAAAGCTGTTGTGAACTCCAGCTATTTCATCAGATGCTGTGAAAGGACGTGTGCAAAGCAAAGTAAGAAGGAGAGAGAAATTAGACTACAAAGACAAGGGAGGGCAGAGAAATAGGGAGAGGAGGGAGGCCAGATCATTACTCTAACTGGACCTAACTAGTCCCACTTGGTTGAAGGTGGTGGAGCAACTACATAATTGGTCCCAGGACATCTCCCAATTACATGTTTGGTTCCAGGATAAGTCACCTGCTACCTGCAGCAAGCCCAGAGCTTCATGTTGGTCCCAACTGGGCTGAGTGATGCATTCATGATGCAGTTAGCCTCCTGAAGCCATAAGCAGCAGGTCTTACCTGCTCCAGCCCTTAGGGCCAAGCCCAGCCTGCAGTTTCCTTCTATGGGAAAAGGTGAAAATACTTCCTTCTATGCACTTCCTTGTTTGTTTCCTGGTTTGACTTCTAGCTCCAACTGGCATCTGACTGGCACTCTCCAGTTCTGGTTCTTGGCTCTAAATTCTGATTTGAGCTTAGGCTATGGGTTTTGACTTCCAATCCTGGTTAACCTTTGGTTTACCCTGTTTCCAGCTACAGCTTCTAACCCCAGCCTGTTTTAACTTTGGCTACAGCTTTTGACTCCAGTTCTGATGCCAGACCCCTCTGTGCCTCTCACTCCCTAGGGAGCTAATCTGGACTGCACCCATGTTTCAGGTGTCTAACCAGTCATGTCCAGGATTCCCAACAAGAGAAAAAAGCAAATGAGCATTAAAGGGGATTATAAAAGCTAATTCAGATAGTGAGATAAGAATCCATAGTCCCAATACAATAAAAGTGCTAGGACACTAAAACATTTTGCAAGAAACTCCACAGTAACAATGTGAAGCCCAATTGGCATGGTAACTGAGTCAACAGAATACCTGGGGTCATATAAAAGTGGATGTCCTGCATTTAAGCAATTTGACCTTACATCTAAACTACCAACATACTAAACAGAGAAAAGCCAACCTCAAGGATGAAATCTGAACACTCCTGAGCTTTGGAGAAGTTAATATCCATCTGTATAAAGGTCTATAACAAGGCAAAATAAAGCTTCACATTTGGCCACCATCTGAAAAATTTCATAGATTTCATTTCATAGACATTAGGGCTGGAAGGGACCTCAGGAGATCATCGAGTCCAAAGGGTAGGAAGTCAGCTGAGGTCATAGGATTCCAGCAAGATAAGCATCCAATTTACTCTTGAAGGTGTTCAATGTAGGTGCTTGAACCACCTCCGCTGGCAGACTGTTCCAGACCT
>NW_017728918.1:82844850-82849058 GCF_001723895.1 Crocodylus porosus
CCTATTTAATAGGTTGGCTTTTTCCTGGGCGTCAGTTGTCAGTTGCCCCATCTGGTTTAGCAGGGGTCCAACATTGCCCTTGCTTTTCCTCTTATAAAATCTCTGCAGTACATCTTCCTAATCCCAATTAAACTTGGTACCTGTAAATGCAAGTATCAAATTTACTTGGCATTAGTAATAGTGCTATAGTGCTTGTGTAAACACCTGGCCAGGAACAAGTCTGCTTCCAGTCAGCCACCCACCAGGGGGTGAGGGATATTTCCCTGCCCCTGGGAGCTGCCTGCTGCTGGAATGGGCTCCACCGTAGGAGCCTGAGAGTGGACTATGTCACCCTGCCCTGGTATCAGGTAGCTCCAAGCACCCTTCTTCCTGATTGTGACCTTGAAGTGGGGTCTGGGAGATCTTTATTTCTCAGCCCCTGCTTTGCCATCATGGTAGGGAAGTGAGGGGATGGACAACCCTTATCTAGAATATGCTTATCCTAGCCTGAGCCCCACAGTCATGGGGCCAGCACTGGGAGCTCCCTGTGACAGGGGTTGGAGGGCTTGTTCCCCACCCAGCTCCATCAGCATGGAGCTGGGATGGAACAAGCTAGGGAGCTTGTTCTCTGCCCAACTCCTCCAGCATGGAGCTGGGGCTGAACAGGCTGGGGAGGTTATTCCACCTCCCAGCTCCATGAGTGTGAAACTGGAGGGGTAACAAACTTCCAAGCCTGTTCCCCATCAGCTCCATGCTCAGGGAGCTGGTCAAGGAACAAGCTCTGCAGCCCCCACTCCACAATCGCAGTTGTGACTGAGGAGCAGGGACTGGGAGCTCCCTACATGGGAACAGTTCCCCATCCAGCCTGGCGTTGGCTGGGACCTGCCCCTCACTGGTACAATTCCCAGCCAGCCCCAGGCTGCACAGGGAAGCACATGCAGACTTCCTCATGCAGCCTGGAGCTAGTTAGGAACTGTTGCACTCAGGGGCAGGTCTTAGCTCCATGCTCTGATTGGGTGATTGAGGCATGGATGAGAAAGATCTGCAGGGGGCTGGGACCTGCTGACTTGTGGATTGAGACAGGGGCCTCAGACCTGCCCCTCCCTGGCAGTTCTTTCCAAGCCACATACCCCTGATCAGAAAGCCAGGGCCAGGAGCCCCTTGCTGCCAGAGCAGAAGGACATTGTTCCTGCCACATCAGCAGGCAGCCCCCAGAGCCAAGAGATAGCTGTGTCCTAGCCCGATGTTCGCTGCCAGCCTCTGGGCTAGCAGCCAGGAGGAGCCTGGAGCTCCCCTGGGTGTCCACAAGGGCACACTGCAGGTAACTGGGAGCAAGTTGCCCTAATCTTCACATGTGTAGACACTTACCCAAAAACCCAGGAAATCTAGGTAGGAGTAAATGCACCTCTTTAGAGTTTATTTGCAACCTACTCACAGAGCTTCCATTTGGTTCAGTAGAAGTTTCAAATATAGAGTAGCTGTGAAATCAGTTCAAAAGCTAATAAGCCTAAAACAAATGTAATCAGTTATATGATTACTATATACTGTAGTGTACTCTATTAGTTCAAGATCCAATACTCATACTGTTTCGTTCCTGATAAGAAGGTCAAACTACTGTATATGGAAGTGATCCCAGTAGTTTTAGCTGCCAATTCTAGTTCTAAGGGTATATTAATATTCTGCTTTTCTAAAAAAAAAAAAGGATTAAATTTATTGCAGGAGGTTAGGTTATGATCATTTAATTATAATTTTATCTGTATCCACTTGGAAAACCTTGAACAAATGGGCAATAATTTCAAGCTCCTGAAATGAACCCTGAAGCGCTAAGCAGCTTGACCTGGTGCACCTAGTGTACATAAAAAAGCAAGCATGATAAAGAAGGGAAACAATTTGCCTTACTTTAGGAATAAATGAAAATGCCTGTGAAAGCCTCTGCCTAGATTTGAGACTTACAAACCCATCATTTTGTGTAAAAACTGACAGAGTAAAAGCTTCAGTAATAGAATATACAACCCTCTCTTCTTTAAGACAATAGAAAAACGATTCTAAACAACATCACCAGTGAACATTATCCTAAATTATGTTATTGTGACTATGCACCATAGCACACTGAGGTATGTAAAATACAGCCATTTCTCAATCTTTCGATAACTTATTTTTATTTTTTTTGTCTGTTACAAATAATGTGCCTACTCATTACAGAATATTTTCAGCAATTCTATTGCCATATATTGTTGCATACAACATTTCCTGAGTTAAGACACATACCTTGTTTTTGAAAGGCAGAATGAATAAATGATTTTTCTGCGTATTAAGTAATGGAGTAGCAGCAGGTAGGGAACCAAGCCACCAGCATTGTTTTATAGCTTGCATCTGCAAGTGCACTTAACTGCAAAGTTGACTAATTAGCTCCGCAGTAAAGTGTCACCATCTACATGTCACCATCTATACATATGCTAATCTTAGGGCATAGTAAATTAATTCTGCCACAAGTGTACTTCTGGAGACAGTACTATCTTATGGAGGAGTCATTTACAGCACTGAAATGCACATATAGATGGTGATGGGCTGGATGGGCATGAGGGTGCTAAAGTGTGGGGGTGCCTGCTACATAGCTCTGCATTTTAGTGTTCTCATGCCCCAGCCAGTCCCTTCATCACCTGATATCACCACCCAGGGCTGACCCCCTGAGCCTGCTTCCAGCCCAAGACTGCCCCACCCCAGCTCAAACTGCTGCAGTCCCAGGCTCACATGCAGACGCTGCGCCCAGGAGCAGCTGACTGTGGCACAACCTGCACTGGAGTTTATCACATCATTTTAATAACATGTGTAGATGTACCCCCTGTGGCTCACATGCAGATTTTATGTTTGCTTTTGACCATCCAAAGATTAAGCAGCCAAAACTGTTACTATTATGTCTTCTCACATATAATGCACACTCCAATTTCCAGCAGCTGCTTTTTGAAAAGAAAGTCTCTTGCATAAAATATGACACAAATTAAAATTTATTCTTTACATTTTTAAACTTAGAAGTCTCTGTCATGAAACCCCATTGTGTAAGGTGTTGCACAGTCAGAACAAAAGCTAAGTCCAATTTTCAGATACAAGCCTTTGTTAGAGGTGGATGGGAATTAGCTTTCCTGTCCCACATTTTTTGTGAGCTTTCAAAAATCTTTCCTTACTGCATCAGTATATAACCAAAATCTTGTCAATGTTTTTCAGAAAAGTACAAGCATGTGGATAGGGACTCAAAAACATAGTGGTAAGGATACTCTTCTGAAAAATGGGAGACAGTTTCAAGGCCAAATAAATTTTATAGAAAGTAGAAAAAGCCCTAACTGGAGGGACGTGAAATGACCATGTGTCTGGTGGTATATCACTTATGTGAGGGGTAGAAGACTAAGGTTTAAGTCCCTGCTCTGAATTAAGAAGATAAAAATTCAAACTAAGTTTCCAACATAAACTGATCACTAAGGCTAGAAATAGAAGTTGTCAAATGAAGCAAATCAACTGTACTGCCGATATGTCAGGTGATGACCAAGGACAGGTCTGACTGAGTGGGGAAAACAAGGCTTTCCCTTGCCCAGCCACACCCACTTCTCTCCAGTCAGGGGGACAGATCTGGCTGACTCAAGAACCCTGACTTCCCCACTTACGGAAAGGCACTCCAGGATTTCCTGGGGTGCCTTTCTGTAAGCAAGGAAAGCAGGCACATGTTCCAGGATCTAAAGGACCCTTCAAGGCCCCAGGGCATCTCCTCAGAGTGAGGGAAGAACATAAGCAGCTTAGGCTGCTTGTACTCTTCCACCACAGAGGTATTGTCTGCCACAATAAAGCAGCAAAGTCTATTATCATCTTTTGTTGCACCACTGATTTTTTTTCATGTGGCGCAAAAAGGGCATGACATCTGTTTGCTAAGCATTTCTGCCACTAACATATTAACTACTCGATCATGGGTGTCTCTCTGAAATTTTAACCAGAATTACATTTTGAGTATAAAACACCTTTCCTTTTTAAAAAAAAAAAAACTGCTGAAACCAGTAGGTTGCACTGAACAATTTCAGTTTTAATTAATTAGGGTTTGCTAATTAAAAAAAAAAGGTTTTACTAGAAAATTATCTATACCTTGGAATTCAGTCATTAATTACATGCTATTGATAATGGTGTAATCTTACACATATTAATGTTATGGCTTATTTGATATTTAGATTAAATTACATCAGAATATA
>NW_017728918.1:82849158-82861938 GCF_001723895.1 Crocodylus porosus
CTAGTCAGGGAACTTCTGGTGGGACTAGACATGTTCAAATCGCAGACCCTGACAATCTCCACGCCAGAGTGCTGAGAGACTTAGCAGAGGTCATTGCAGGACCCCTGGCACAGCTTTATGAGCACACATGGTGCTCTGGCGAGGTGCCAGAGGACTGGAAAAGGGCCAATGTGGTCCCCATTTTCAAAAAAGGGAAGAAAGAGGACCCAGGAAACTATAGGTCTGTTAGTGTTACCTCAGTCTTGGGAAAGCTCTTTGAGAAAATTATCCAGAAGCACATCTGCAAGGGAGCAGCAGGGGAGATTATGCTTAGGGGCAATCAACATGGGTTCACTAGAGGCAGGTCCTATCAGACCAATCTGATTGCCTTCTACGACCAGGTCACAAAATCCTTGGACGCAGGTGTCACAGTGGACATAGTCTTTCTGGGCTTTAGGAAGGCCTTCAACACTTTCTCTCACCACATTCTCATTAAAAAATTAGATGACTCTAGTGTCGATGCCTACACAGTCAGATGGGTTGCAAATTGGCTGGAAGGCTGCACCCAGAGAGTGGTGGTGGATGGGTCATTTTCAACCTGGAAGGACATGGGCATTGGGGTTCCCCAGGGCTTGGTCCGCAGGCCCCCACTGTTCAATATCTTCATCAGTGACTTGGACAAGGGGGTGGAAAGCATCTGTTTCAAATAATGGGTGGCACTAAGATGCGGGGAGAAGTGGGCATGCTAGAAGAGAGGGACAGGCTACAACTAGATCTGGACAGGTTACAGAGGTGGGCAGATGAGACTAGGATGGGTTTCAATACTGACAATTGCAAGATAGTGCACCTGGGAAGGAAGAACCAGCAGCATACCTACAGGCTGGGGCACTCCCTTCTCATCAGCACAGAGGCAGAAGAGGATCTTGGAATCACTGTTGATTCCAAGATGAACATGAGCTGCCAATGTGAGGATGTGTTCAGGAAGGCTAATCGCACCTTGTCATGCATCCACAGATGCATCATGAGCAGGTGCAAGGAAGTGATCCTTCCCCTCTATGTGACACTGGTCAGACTGGAATTGGAGTACCAGTTCTGGGTGCCACACTTCAGGAGGGATGTGGACAGCATCGAGAAGGTCCAGAGGAGGGTCACTCGCATGATCAGTGGGCAGCAGAGCAGGCCCTACAAGGAGAGGCTATGGGACCTGAACCTATTCAGCCTCCACAAGAGAAGGATCTGGTGGCCATCTATAAACTTGTGAAGGGGGACCAGCAGGCAATGGGAGACTCCCTGTTCTCCCAAGCACTACCAGGACTAACAAGGAATAATGGCCATAAGTTGACCGAGAGTAGATTCAGGATAGACATCAGGAGGCACTACTTCACAGTCAGGGTGGCTAGGAGCTAGAACCAACTTCCAAGGGAAGTGGTGCTCGCTCCTACCCTGGGGATCTTCAAAAGGAGGCTAGACAATCACCTAGCTGGGGTCATTTGACCCCAGCATTCTTTCCTGCCCATGGCAGGGGGTTGGACTTGATGATCTGCTTAGATCCCTTCTGACCCTACCAACTATGAAACTATCTACATCTATATCTATATCTAGATATATACACATTAGGACTGTGTGAAGCTTCAGTAGCTGATTTGTTTTGGAGGAGATTCAGTCTGATTTGGGGACCAAATCTCCAAATATGAAGACCAATTAAAAGCTCTGAATTGATTCAGAAAAGTTTCAGAAAGGATTCAGCTGCTTCAGAGATTCACCCATAAACTAAGGCAGCTGATGCAGCTGCCTCCAGCTGGTAAGTCCGGGAAATGGGTGTGAGGAAGGGGGGTGATCCCATGCTACCCCACACTGACCCGTGTTGCATGGGATGTCTTTGCCACAAGTGCCCAGAGGCCCCAGTCACTGCTGCTGCAGCTGGTGTGTGTGGTGCTTCTTTTTTTTCTTAAATGCCGAGTTTAGGCTGGGTCTGGGTGGGGGATGGGGTTAGGTAGGGGATGGGACCAGGCAGGACAGCCATGGGGGCTTCTCCCACAGCTCTCCCCCAACCGGAGAGAGGCAGGCACAGCTGGAGGAGCTGCAGGAGAATCTGCAGCCACGTGGTTATGCCTGCCTCTCCCCAGCTGATCCAAATTGCCAAATCTCTCTGAATCAGCACCGAATCTTCTGAAGCCAATTCAGCCATATCGATTCAGGACAGTGATCTGAATCTCCGAATTGAATCGCTGGCCAAATCTGAATTCTAATTGCATATTTCCCTACATGGGCGAGTGGTGCCACCTTAGTCGGGGGCAGGGTGCACGTGGCCCCCCCAGTGACCAGTCAACAATGGGGGGATCCCCCCACAGCCAATCTCACCAACCATGAGGAAGTCGCCCCAAGGCCAATCTCGCTGACCCAGGGGGGTGGCCTATCTAACCAACCAGAAGTGGCCATGGCATTCCCACTTTCTGGCCAGTGCTCACAGGGGAGGGGGCACCAGCGCCCCTGCCTACCCCCCCCACCCATCACCTAAGCAAGGAATTCAGTCTGTCAGTGGGTGCACCAGCATTCTCTGGGGCACACATGCACCCCCCGTGCACCCCCTACACATCATCACTGCTACCCTATTCACAGAGGCCTAATATGCATACATGTCATGGGAATTGCTTTTATTTTTCTATTTTACTATGAATTTCTTTTAGAAAACACTGGAAAGATTAGTATTAAAATATACTATGATACTGCATGCAATGGGGAGTTTCAGCCCCCAAAAAATGAAAAAAAAAGAAAATCAGGACTGCAGTCCTGTAATAAAGTACTATAACTACAGCCAGATGATTAACTCTCTTTACAGATATGGTTTCCCTTCCCCCATGATCCCCTCAGTAACAGTAAAAGACAATGAACTGCCCCAATTTACACCACCTGCACTTTTGGTCCTATGAGGCCAGTTTACCATACAATGGACTGTATTCTTGGAGCAGGGGGTCCAGGGAATTCTATTTGTGTAGTAGCTCACCTGAGGTGTGATTATAGTCTTTGGCATCAGCTCCACTGTGTATATAATGTATTTACTGCTCATCCCATTACTTTTTAAAACCTAAGAATTATTGGCATAGTATTTTGAATTCCCACTCTCACTAGATGATTAGTACCTTTCATGTCTATTTCACATTTCAGCATCAAGGGGGCCACTTTATTATATCATACTAAAGCAATCATCTCTATAGGAAATTGGGCATATTAATAAGTACAACAGCCTTATTGATGAAATGTGGCTAGTGCTCAAGCCAAAAGTCAGACGACAAAAGGGAGGCAAGGGACATAAAATGGATAAAAATCCTTGGGAGTCATAAGCAGCAGGCACAGGTTGGAATGATTGGATACAATGAAGGAAAGATGGGGGGGGAAAGACTAAACATTTGAGGACATAGAGTGCCACATGCAATTGATATCTATTGTGCATTTCCCTATTTTGAGTGTCAGAGACATAGAAAGCCCTAAACAGGAAGGAAGGCAGAAAAACCTGTAGAACTAAAAGAATCTTGGGCTTTGTAAATAAAACTATTAATATCATTGAAGGAATAGGTGGGGGACAGATGAGGTTAATAATTATTTTGCCAGGAACTAAGACTAAATAATTTGAAGAATGGAAGGCCAGGTATAGTCTAGGTATTTCAAAGGAAAGGGAAATTCAGCTGCTAGAGTGAATCACGTTTCAAGCGAACTATTGCAGAGCACCAGTGGGTGTGGTGGCACAGATCTGTGCCCCTTACTGCAGCCCTGCATTCAGGGCCCACATCATCAGGGAAGGGCAGAGCTTGCAGCTTCAAGCTTTTCTGCACAGCAGTCCCCTGGTCCTGCAGTGCCAGGTCACAGCCCAGCTGCAGAAGCCCCAAGAGAGGGCAGCAGGGCAGGGAACCCAAGCCCTCAGTGGGCAGACCAAACCTGCCCTCACCTCACACACAGATCTAGGGAGCATGGGTCCCCTCTGCCCCCCCAGGAGAGTGTGCAAAGGGAGGGAGCCACCCAACCCCCCGGACAAGCTGCTCACAGCCCTGTCCTGCTCCCTTCCTGAGCCCTGTGGCTGCAAATTGCAGCCCCGGGTCCCAAACCCCACACACCACCCAGATGGGCAGCAGCCCCAGCCCTGCCCAAACCACTCCCACCTTCCCTACAGGGGGCCCAATTCTCCCCCAACCTTCACTTACCTGTGAAAGCTGCTCTCCAGGCTTCCTGGTGACCATATGCATATACATGCACATGGCTCCTCCTGCCTGACTGCCCTTCTCCTGCTCCCTCCAAACCCCTTGCAGGCTGGAATGCTGCCAGCCTGCAGAGAGCTCTTTGCAAAACAGCAAAATCCATGGGTTTCTCTGGCAAAATGAGAAATCTGAAGTTTCCTCTGGCAAAGGGGATATCCATGATTTTCTCTATTTTTACATTCGAAATGGAAACCACAGATGCCTGGTAATCATCTTGCTTGCTTTGCCTACATTACTCTTATTTCCTTCCACAGTGTATCAATAAAATTTTCCTATTATCAACCAGGGGAGTCTGCAGGTTGTGTTCACTGAAAACAAAGTATCAGGACTGGGTTGTAAATCCAGTACCAACACCCCCACCATCTTTTTTCTAGTATATATATAAAGGGAGGGAAATGGTAATGTGGTGAATTACATCTATATTTAATAATGAGTATAACCTAAATCAATATCCCAACACCTCTGAAGTATGAAGCATTTGAAATGTTCATCTAGAACAGTGTTTCTCTACCTTTCTGGACTCAAGGCACCCTTCATTTGGCTCAAAGTGGCAGTCATTGGGCATCCCCCCTCCTCCCCATAACTTGGAGAGACACAGATGAATTCCAAAAATTTTTTTGTTTTATAATGCTTTTCCACCTTGCAGAGGGACTGGGAAGTGGGATGTAGATTATTCAGGCAGGGACAAGCCTGAGCCTACTTATCTTACATGCTTATCTCCTTACTTTCAAAGGGCCTGGTAGCTGAGTCATCCTGGTTGAGAATCACCAATTTAGAACATCTTCTAGAACAGATCTAAAACAAATCTCTCACTTCTTTTTTGCATATACTACTTGAGGTCTCCCCAAACTTATTATTTGCTTACCCTATGATAAATGATCAATAATGATTTTTTTCGGCATATTAGAAAAAATATATTTATAAGCTAGGCTATATGCAATTGGAACCCCTTGGGCATGTTTTCCACCCACAGAGAAAAAAATGAAATAACAGTGGCTGCTTAGATATCTTTTTCCCATCAAAACAATGTTCTAATGTTAACATTTATGGCTTTTTAATATCTCTAAAGAATTTCAATTGTCAATGCTACAGAGGGAAACTACTAAAATAAACTATGTATTCAGCACTCATATTTTCTGTGAAACTGCTACACATTTAGATTGGAAGAAAGAAGCTTACTCATTGCAAAGAATGTTTCTTTTCATCAGAAGAGAAGATTTATTACTGTGTTTGGAAAAATATTCAGTTGGATTTTTCATTGAGGTCTAATGACAGTTAATGTATTAAATTATAGTCTTTTATTTGCATTGTCAGTCTACACTGAAAACTGCACTCATTTTTTATATTATAATGCCTTGGGACAAGGGTTAATAGAAAGAAAGGGCTAAACATATCCCTCCATTTTCATGGCGGCAGCCAGTCTAGACATGTCCAGAGTCCAGAAATATAAGTAAGTGTATATACGAAAATACTAATTGTGCATGTATCCCATGTACTCAAAAAAAAACCCTCCATGGGTTAAAAGCAGGTGAAATATGCATGTTCTCTACTGTATCTCCAATCCAGAGGTATAACTGGGCATTTTTTCATTCTGTATGACAAAAAAAATGGGACATTTTGGTTGGCCTAATGGTGACGGGCTGGTAGTATACAAAGGCTTCTATTTTTGCTTTCCTCGGTGCCTACCCGTTCCACCCCCCTCACCCCCCCCGCAGTTCAGTGCCCAGGGCTGGGTTCCATGGTTGCCACCCCTTCCATTCTCACAGCTATGCTACTGCTTCAACCCAAAATTTTGACCATGACCCCATAATCAATTTTTGTCAGTTCTAACAACACAGCACAGACTTCAGGGAACAATGACTGTGAAGGACACCACAGGACCCTAGATCCTGCATCAGCTATAGTACCATGTTTCATTCATCTCGTGTGATATAGAAATTGGAAAAAGCCAATTCTGTGATGTTTCATTGGGCTGGAGGACCACACCCCATCCCAACAAGGAAAGAAATAAGATATAAACCATGGTTTTCTAAGCTAGTGGAATTTCCCCTCGCTCATTGGAAATGACTTGTATGGAGAAAGATGAAATCTTTAACTCAAAGTTGACACCTGTCTAACTTGGTCTTAGAATGGAGTCCATGTTTACAGATTTCTAAAAGAAAAGATTTGGTTGTTTTGGAATAATAAAGATATAAAATTGTACATTAAAGTAATTTTGGGGGTTGAGATAAGTGGGTGGTTCAAATAATTGGTCATGAGATTTAACAGGAAGCCAATGGGAAAGGCATAGCAGGCAGGCCTGGCTGTATAGGCAGGCAGCTGGGCTAAAGCTAGTTGCAGAGCAATAAGCCAGATAAGTGGTGCAGCTTTCTGGCCAGCCAGAAGATAAAAGTTGCAAGCAGCAAGAATAAACTTCAGCAGGGAGGGGCAGGCTGCCTATTAGGCAAAAAGAAAAACACCTGTGCTTGATTAGGAGTCACCTGACCAGAAAGGACAAGACTCCAAGGGCATATAAACGCAGCACCTAGAGGAAAACAAGCAATCTAGCCTTCTATGTTTCAGGAAATGGAGCTCCTAGAAGACAGGGGCTACAATGAGACACCCGGCATGAAGCCACCCTGAGAGATGAGCGGTAAGCATTCCAAGGGAAGGAGAGCTGGCAAGATACCTTTTATGCAGAATGGGAGAAGGGAAGTTTTTGTCCAAAAGCAGTTGCTTGTACTTTTGTTGTTGGTAAGTTTACAACCAGAGGACTGGTTGTGGCTATTTTAGCCTGCCACACTTTGATGTTGCTCAATATATATAGCATAAGCTCCGGTAAACTGAAACATCTGATACACAGCACCTGATAAAATTAACTCCAGTTCACAAAAACGTGTAATGTATACATAATCCAGGGATGTATCTATTGCTGGTACAGTGGCCCCTTTTCAACCATAACAGCAGCCAGGGACTGAAGTCTCAAAGAAGGTAGGCATTCCTCCCCTCCCTTCTCCTCCATACTCAAAACCATATCCCCTCCTCTCCCCTTCTTCCTGCTGGGGGTGGGGGTGGGGAAGGGCCCTGTTCCTCTTCTTGCCCAGGGCCCCCAAAAGTTTTAATCCATCCCTGGAGGGGGTGGAACTGTTCCTCTAATCATGGAGGGGAAAGTAATGCTTACCTTCCTCGAGGCTTAAGGTCTTAGCTGCTGCTCCTGCAGTGCTATCTTCCTGCCCTTGTAAGGGGGAGGAAGCTGGCAGTAGGGGGATGCAGCCACCCTTGCTGCACCTCTCCCTGCAACTGCACCCTGCTCTGTAAAATCCTGGATCCATTTCTACTTATCTACTTTGATTAGTCTCTAAGGTGCAAATCCACTTGGCCGTCTACTTGACTTCAGACTAACACTGCTAACTACATCTCCCTAATCCTTGGAGCAGCCAGGTTTATGGAGAATGTTCTAATACTGCTTGAGTTGTGAACACAACCAAGCCTAAGGAAAGGAACAGTTTGACTTTTTAAAGTATGCACAGACTTTATTTGGAGAATAGTGATAATATCATATGCTCACAGATCTCCCCTCCAATATACCTCACAATCAGTGAAGAACCAAAAACATTTGGTAATCTAACATATATCAGTACTAACACTCAATTTTCTTCCTATTCTTGGCAAAGCAATGGGGGGAGCAGGGGGGAGTTATACCGTAAATAACTGAACTCACTTTACTCTTGCAAAGTCCTGTACGTTATACATATTGCGTCAAATTGTAGGGAAAGTAAATGCTATCAAGTGGCAAATGCTAGATTTATTTAGTTCATAAATTCAACTTAGTATATTTTTGTGTGACTTACTGAAGAACTTTTATGAATCATATCTCTAATGTCTTCGGCTTTGCAAAGCTTAATGAATGAGATGCAATTAAAAGTTAAATGCAAATGTCATGGTACAAACTCTGCATTTATGTGTAAATTTACAGATGATTTAGATGTATTATCAGTGTAAAATTTTTGTATTTCAGTAGAAAACCATTTGCCTTAATTTAAACAGCTTTCTGCTTTTTCCCTTCTGAATCATTTTTATTTAAAAAAAAGAATAGCTTTCTTAAAAGATCATCAATTTTAAAAAGCTCATTTGTTAATCATTGGTAATTGGCATAATGTCTTGTGCCAAGTGTCCATTACTTTGTCATTTTTTGTGTACTTGAAGCAGTAAAAATACAATCAAACCATGTAGAGGTCCCTCTCATTGTTTTGAGTATGATCTGCATTGCAGCTGCAGCAGACACTGCTTGCTGATTTATTAACTGACATTAGTGTTGTTGTAAGGACCCCTTTCAAAAAGCACACTGTTAGTGAGAAGAGCTGCATTTGAGTGTGAATGGAGGGAAATGCATAACATGTCACACTGAAAACAATTATCAGCTTTTGAACATGTTTTCATGTGGTGCTTACTATCAATAATAGATTAAACCTATTCCTCTAGTATAGGTTTAACAATAGTGCTCCAGATTGGTGTTTTAGCAAATTTCATTTCTCATCCTAAATCTGGCTAAACTGCCATGTGACTTTGGGTTAGCTGCTTCACTTCCTATTTTCCTTCCCTCACATGAACTTCAACTGAAAAAAATGTTATAATTAAGAAATTGTCCTAATGAATGTGTATGAAGGGGTTTTTTTTAATCAACAATTGAATATTTTTCACTTCAGTTCTGGCTTATAAATTGTGCCACACAACTCAGGGAAGCACAAATTGTAAAGGAAAGTGTGGAAAATGTGAAGCTGAATAAATGGAAAAAAATATGATGTTGAAGAGTTAATGGTTTTTCAATAAACAGGGAAAATCTTGTTTCCATGTTTTGAAGCACAGACCAGGTCTTAACTGATGGCTGTTCTACTTCTTTTTAATATCTCCGAAGACCTGAAATACAGTTAAACATGTCTCTGAATCAAAGTCCAATGTACAAATATGGTCAGCAATATCATTATTATATAGCATGGGCTGATACCAGCGCTTTGATAGTCACTCACAAAAGTTCGTGTTTTGGGCATCAGGCTTCATTCTTGAAATTCACACCTCTGCAGAGCACCTCTAAATTCAAGACCCCATTTGGCAAGTCTTAAGTAGAGCTGTAGTAGCTTGCAGAGCTTGGGTAGGCCCTTTAACATGGTGAAAAAGCCTTATCCAGTGTTCATTGGGGGCAGGGGGAATAATCCTTCAAAATCTGTTAAAATGACACTCCAGGTTAGAAGCTGCAATTATCCTTAGTTATGCTTCCTATCTGAACTGGAATACACTAGTGGCAAACTGCATTAATTCTAAAAATAAAGGAGAAATTGTGAATACTAAATACTCCTAGAGCCAAAATGTTGCATGTTTGCTCGTCTATCATGTGCCTACACCTGTCTTTCATTTCTATTTTGCTTCTTTGGTTGTGTTTCGGTATTGATTGAAAAAAAAAGTCCTCTATTTACAGAGCAGGTACAGCATGAGTGCCTAAACGTAAATGTCCTCTCACTGCCATTAGAAGACCTTTTATAGAGCAGCAAGGTTTGCTCATTCTCCATTCTTTCTCCGTCCTTATCAGTGAGAACTGCCACCAATGGTAATAGTTGGTCATGTTCACACTGTCAAATGATAGTGCGCCTGCCTGGCTTTGAATGCCCACTCGCAGACCACTTTAGCCCAGACAGCAGAGAGCGTATGTTCTCCAGCTTTGTGAGTTCCCCAAGGTGGGCTTTGGTTGTCCTGCTGGCCTTCCCCGAATTCACCTGCCATGTCTTTGAATGTTACGTAAGTGTGGGGTTCAACCTCAAAACTCCCCTCAGGGATTATGTCACAGAGCTCTCAGGTGCCCTGTGACTGAAGGCACAAACGGCTTGGGAGAGACCCCTAGGGGCAAGAAGGGGGAAGCTCAGCTGCCAGTCACCAGGACTGTGTAGGTGCTGGTTGCTAGGGCAACCAGTGAAACCTAGAGACAGGAAGGGGCAGAGCTTATCCCTTCTTAAGCCCAGGCAGGAGGCCAGGGGGGCAGTTTCCCTCCGGCAGCTGAGGGGGGGAAGAACTAGGCCAGTACAAAGGGGAGAACTCTCACGGTGGGAACATCCCCTGGTTGCTGCTGGGGTTGATGCACTCTCTTTCTGGTAGGGATGGATTCTGATTTGACCAGGACAGTCTAGCTTTTATGTTGTAGCCTGGAGGCTTTGTTTTCTTCTGTTTATTGTTTTGACCGGATGACCGGGTGAGGCTATTAGGGGTTAGAGGAGGCCTTATGGGACCCCACAGTAGCGGGGGGGGTTTCTGGTGCCGGAGAGGGCACAGCATTGTTTGGGGTACATTGGCCCCAGCCCCAGAGCCAGAGGGGAGTGAGAAGCCCTGGAGCTAAGGGGCAGTGAGGAGCCAAGAGCCAAGGGGGGGCAGCGAGGAGTCCTGAGTGAAGGGGGCAGCGAGGAGCCCCAGAGCGGGCACTGACGAGAAGTCCTGGAACGGGCAGTGTGGGACAAGCTAGAGAGAGCCAGTAGGGGCACGGGCTGTGAGATGAGCTGGAGGATGCCAGCGAGGGTGCAGGCTGAGGGACAAGACAGAGCATCCACTTGGTGCAGAGAGTAGGACAGACCTGAACAAGATCAGATACATCTGCAAGGCTTGGGCTGCAGTGTAAGGGGAGGAAAGGAGCTGCAGATAGTGCCTTAGGCACCGAGACAGAAGATAGGCAGCCTCCCGCTTGATTAAGATCTTCCAATCAAGCAAACAACAACAAGATATAGCAGGTGAGAAGTCGGGCGGTTGGCCCTTGATCAGTGTTGCGGGACCACTAATAGACGGCCCTGAAGAAGCACAACTGTCACAGATGATCACTCTGCTTGCAGGATGTTCGTGGTCTCCACCTCCCCTACACCCCAGCCTTACACCAACCTCCAGTGGGGCTCTAGATTTTGACACGGCTGCTGCTCCAGTGTGGCTGTTCCTTGTGCAGTGTGGTATACCCTTTTCTCCTTGGGGAAGAATACTTAGCCATCTCAAACTCTGGGCCTGAGATACCCTTTGAGCCAGTCGGCTCTCTTCTTGGGGCTTAAGGGTGCCTCTGTCGAACAGTGGTAAAGAAATAAAACAAAGAAAAGAAAAAAAGGACCTGAAAGGGGTCTTCCTGTCAGGTACCCTACCGATCGGCTTTCCCAGCCATCCTGCCCCCAACTTGGCAGTTCTCCCCCGACGCTGGTCCTGCAGGGTCCCTCTCTTCCTTCCGCCCCTAACCCAGCTCCCCAACCTGGTACCTGGGACATTCACGTGGTATCAACCTGCTTCCCCAAGGTTGATTTTCAACTCGTCTTTGCGTTTGCCGAATTGGCCATGCCGCCACTTGGCATCTTCCCCAATGAACTTCTTTAATGACACAAGGGGGAAGTCACCACCAGTGTTCCACCCTTCCCAGGGCTCAATCTCAGTGGCCACGGCATGGGGAGCTCTCATTGCTTCCCCAGCTGTCCAATGGCCAGGCACTCCCTGTGCATGCTGGTTCTGCCCATTGTCGGCATGAAAATCCTCCGCCTCCTCACTGGCTCTCCCCTCCTTACTGCTGGCACCAGCTTTTATCCCTGCCGACAGGTGCATCTTCATGATGTCACCCACTGGCCTTAATTGCATAAAGGCGTGGCTTGTAAACTGCGCGGGCTTTTCTTTTCTGTCTTCTGGCATTGCTCCTCCTGCAGGTAAGTGGTCATTTTACATTTCTGTCTTTATTTTAGTGTTTCCTCCCGTGCCAAGCCCCATGGGTGGGGATTCCTAGTCCCGCTTCTCACTATCCCCGGGACAGACAGTACTAGAGTATCACATTTAAGCATGACATGCCTCCTGGACTTGCATGTGCTTACTCGTTCATGGCCACTGCTGCACTACAGAGCTCTATTTGATGTATGTTGGATATATTCCACCTCAGTTTTCTTAGGCAGGGACCGGGAGTTCCCCACCATGATGCAAGACAGACTCGAGGGGAACGCCTCCAGACCTCAGGTTGAGGAGGACCAGGTTAGAGAGCTTCTAGAGGGGCTGCACATGTTCAAATCAGCGGGTTGAGGGAGCTAGCCAGGGTTATTGCAGGGCTCTTGGCATGGCTTTTCAAGTGCTCGTAGTGCTTGGCCCAAGTGCCAGATGATTGGAAGATAGCCAATGTGGTCCCCATCTTTAAAAAAGGGAGGAGGGAAGACCCGGGCAACTATAGGCCCATCAGTCTTACCTCAATCCTAGGGAAAATCTTTGAGAAGATCATCATGGAGCACTTCTGCAATGGGCCAGCCTCAGAGATGATGCTCAAGGGCAACCAGCATGGTTTCATTAGGAGAAGATCCTGTCAGACCAACCTGATTGCCTTTTATGATCAGGTCACAAAAGCATTGGATGCAGGTGTTGCTGTGCATGTAGTCTTTCTGGACTTCAGCAAGGCCTTTGACACCATCTCCCATCCCATCCTCATAAAAAAAATCGGGTGACTGTGGCATTGCCTGTACAGTCAGATGGATTGCAGATTGGCTGAAGGTTCGCACTGGGGGGGGGGATGGGTCGTATTCGACCTGGGGAG
>NW_017728918.1:82862514-82879361 GCF_001723895.1 Crocodylus porosus
TGAACCTGTTCAGCCTTCACAAGAGAAGGCTGAGGGGGCACCTGGTGACCGTCTATAAACTCACTAGGGGGGACCAGAAGGGTTTGGGAGAGACCTTGATTCCCCTAGCACCCCCTGGCATAACAAGGAATAACAGCCACAAGTTGTTGCAGAGTAGATTTAGCTTAGACATCCGTAAGAGATACTCACAGTTAGGGCGGCTAGGATCTGGAACTAACTTCCAAAGGAAGTGGTGCTGGCTCCTACCCTGGAGGTCTTTAAGAGGAGGCTTGATGCCTACCTAGCTGGGATCATTTGAGCCCAGTTTTTTCTCCTGCCGAGGCAGGTGGTTGGACTTGAAGATCTACAAGGTCCCTGCCGACCCTGCTTCTATGATTCGATGATATTAGATTTAGACACGATCAGCATTTATACACTTATATTTGTCTTCTTAATTAATCTCATTAATTAGTCTGATTAGTCAAGTCTGCTCTGCTTGCAAGCGGACACACCCAGCACTGTGTCACATGCATTTGTATAATGATGAAATAGGTGTTAGCACTGAGAAAATGGTGGTGGCGTGCTTTTAAACTAAAAAGCATTAAAGTTGTTTTCATTCAAAAGAGCACCATTTTCTCAGTCCTGATGAACATGTCACCATTTATACACAGGCATATGACTCTTAAAAGTATTGAGCACTGTGGCACAAGCATGTGTAAAATTGGCCATCAAGTATATATTTGAGGGTTACATGGAATTGGTGCGATAGGCTTTACTGTGCTGATTATCTAGATATGCCCTTTGTAGTTATTGAAAACAGAGAGGAAACTCATCCCCTTCAAATAGGACAACACAGAGCCAGCAAATAACACCAGTCCCTACTACCAAGAACAGATTAGAAACAGAGATAAGAAGCCAGTAATGAGAGTGGTAAGTTTGTTTAAATGCAGATAATCACATAAAGTTTGGCACACTTTTCTGAATATGGTACAAGCTGTACAAATATCTTATTCTGTCTTCCTAAATACTCTTAAAACCCTTTAAGAACAGATTTTTCTTGACATTGTTTGAAACAAAACTTCAGTAGAAATTTGTCATTAAAATTAAGGTCAATTTTGGAGCCAAATTCTTTCTGTTCACCCATCAGTCATTAGTAGACAGACATTTCTTTTAGCAGCTGAAGACATACATGTGCATTTTTTTGGTTTGGGGTTTTTTTTTGGCGGTGGGGGGCGTTGAAGTCCTTGGGTCGACTCATGTTTATGCATCCCTATATCTAGTACCTCTAGTATTTGCACAGCTTTTTTTATTACTTTACTCCCAAAATAAAACACATCTTTTTATTGTGGAAAAACAGGATTTTACTCTCCTTTCCCATGTATTCTGTATTTTTTTTCACTTTACAGGTATATAGTTCCAAACTTTTTGGCAGTGTGAGGAGGGGGTTCATTCTTACAGAACTTCATTTTTGTTGTATTCATATATTTTATTCATGTGTATTCTATTATGTAATAAAAAATATACAGGCAATAAGACCTGTTAGAAAGGGAACAAAAAAGTCATGGACTGGAAAGTGTATAATAAGATCAATAGTAATTGAAATGCATGATTTAAAAGAGATTAATAACAGAAAATGGAGAAGGAAAATGAATGGGATGCTGTGTTGCCATGTAAACCATTCATCATAGCAGATTATATACCAATGTTTGGAGTATCTATACATAGTATATTGATTTTTCTTTTCTAAGTAGCCATGACTTATCTGTGTTAGACCAATGCAATATTCTGTACTGTAAAAAGAAGCCTGGGACTCCCTGTTGCTTTAACTGAGAAGAAACCCAGGCATGGCCTTGCAGAGAGGGCAGCACACATCTGTAGCTGGGTTGCCATGCCAACTAGATAATAAGATTAATTAGGAAACACCTGCAGGCAACCCAGAAGGGTCACCTGACTAGAAGTGTACAGGTCCAGAGAGATATAAGACAGCCCCAAAAAGCTGTCTGGCTGTGGATGTCAAATAGGGAAGTGTTCAGTGAAGGGGTCTATGCCTCAGATACAGGTTGGGAGTGAACTAGGCCTGGTGACAGAAAGAAAAGAAGTTGAGGCTAGCTATGCATGCAGAACCAGAATTGGGGTAGGAATTTAGTTGTAGGCAAAAGGGCTTGTGCTTGATGTCAGTGTCATCTGGTGTCTGGGGGCAAGCACTAGACAATAGGGGTGTATATTCGATTCAGATTCAGCCCAATTCAGGGAATTCATTGATTTGGATCACTATCCTGATAGAATTTGGCCAAATCCAAATTTGAAGATTTGATGCTTATTTGGAGAATAAGCCATAGACACAGCTTTAAATGCTTTTTCTACATACCTTGAGGTACCAGGCATAGCTTGTGAATGCTGAGATGGTGGGGTGGATGGAGTGTCCTGCAGGAGCACAGCTCCCCCACCCCCCCCCAGTGCATTTGGCAATGGACTGCACCCCACGCACCTGGGGCTCACCAGTTGTCTGTGGGGGGATCCTGGGTACCCACCAGTTCTAGGAGGCATTGGGGCATTGAGCTGGGTGGGGAGCAGGGAGGGGGGTCTCCTGCATGCTCCAAGGCGGATCCAGAAGTGGACCAGTAGTGCTTCTGGTCTCCTTCTAGGTCCACCGCCAAGTGTGCTGGGGACCCTCCAGCCTTCCTGTGGGATACTCCATCTGCCCCACCATCTCAACATTCACGAGTCACCTGTTCCTTGAGGTATGTAGAAAAAACATTTAAAGGTGTCTTTCTGTCTGAATCAGCGAATTTCTCCAAATTGTTCAGAGGGTTCCAATTCAATTCAGAGATATTAAAGGGTTTCTTGATTTGATTTGGCCTCTGAATCAGGCCTACTCTACACTGAATTGAATGAGCAACTGAAGCTTTGCACAGCCCTACTAGACAAGCTCCAGGGGAGTGGGGCCATTCCAGAACCACACAACCCCACTGGACAGGAGACATAGCAGATGGCAAGCAGCGTGGCGCCATCCAGGCAGCACCCAGGAAACCAAGAAGGGAATAGCCAGAGCCAACGAATAGGTCTCAGGAAAAGGCAAAAAGAAGAGAAGTTCTGCAGCAGCATGACCCCTTGGCTTTCTACTACACTGGTGGAATGGGTAGGAAAGTCCATGATTTTGTTTATTGGTTTGGATTACTGACCCTTAAAGGGACAATGCTTGGGAATGGGGTCTGGTATTCCTAAAGGGGCAATGGTGGTAGAGAAGGGGAAACCAAAGAGACTAATTTGGAAAGAAAATCTGTTGAGATCTGCTGCAGAATACCTCTTTGGGAGAGGTGTGAGTGGGGTGCAGGAGGGGAAGAGCCTCATGAAAACATCAGGTGGGATTCTCCTTCATCCATGCAATGAATTACCATAGAGACTAGGTACATCCTTGTTAACCCTATGTTATCACTCAAAATCAAGGTGTGGCAGGTGAACTCAGGGTGATGGAGACATAGAGCAGGGCCATTGGCTATTACTTCTGCCACTGGAGTGCTCCAGCCTTTGCCTTGCTACACGTGTTGTTTCCTAAATTGCTGCCCAATTTGCTGCCATTTATTTGTCTGTAACTTTTTTCCGGACATTGCTATTTAAGCATATCGAATTGTGTTCTGTGTTAAACTGATGAAATCCTAAGCCTCTTCTCTTCATACCACCAGTTGCTCAATAATTTGCTATCCAGATCCTTTTTATCCAGTTATTAACAAGAACTCCATTGAGGGACATAGGAAAGACAAGTTAAAAACTACATATGCGATTCTTATGGATTTGTTTTCATACCTATAATGAGAACTACATATGCATATATGTGTGTGTGTATAAAAAAAATATATATATATATGTGCAAGGGGAATGCAAAAGATAATGCCATATTGTTTTGAACAGCACACATCTGATTGAGCTGTTTTTTCTATATGAGATCATATTGCCAGCAGGCATATGTGATAAGACAAGTGACTAAGTGTGTCACATCTTACTTTTATGCATGCTCTCCAGATTACTTCCTAGTTATCTGGGTATAATTCAAGTGATGTGTCTTTTTACAACTTATTACTGCCTATCAATTTTAATGCCTTTTAAATTAGAGAGGCTTTTTTCTTCCAATTCCTGTGTCTCAAAAGTTTTCTTGCCTCCAAGAAAAGTTTCATGAAACTGGACATTTTTCAAATAGGGTTTTAAAAGCTTTTTTTTTCTTTTTTTTGTCTCGGCTATTAATAGAGAGAGACACCACCGGTTTTCAGGGGTTTTAACTATGGATAACTGCTCCGTTATCTTTAGAAATCCTAACAAGTAGCTTTAATTAAAAGGAAGGGAGAATCAAAAGAAACAGCATTGTGAAATATTCTTTTTTTAAAAATGTGTAAATTATTACCTCGTGGTATTTTAATGTTTAACCACAGGACCTTATTTTCTCCAGAGAAAAATAATATAGTCTCTAATTCAATACAAAAACCTCTTTGCTCTCTTTCTATCTATCTCTTCAGCTGTGTGTGGAGCTTTGGTCCAGCTCAGAAACAGGTATCAGTTCAATTCAAGCTGATATTTGAGCTATAAAAATTTTTACACACAGGGTAGGAGATGCATTCTGCTCACTAAGAAGGAACTGCTTTCAGGATGGTATGAAATGCTGCCACCCTCTTCCCACAGGTTTGCCTGCAGGGAGATAATTATAAATTCCAGCTGCAGTTCTGCCAAATGAGACTTCTGGGGACAAACAGTGAAAAGTCATTGTTTCTCTTCTTCAGTCTAACATTTGTTTTAGTTTTTTATTCCATGGGGAGGAGAACCTTTTTTCTGTAATGCCATTAATTATTATATATGGAGTAATTGTTCTTTTTTGTATGCACATTTTAAGCTACAGGTCTCATCTTCTTACCATCTTACTGACAATGTAGTTGGTAATAACCAAACTAATAAAACATTCCTATGAAAGATCAATACCTATTCTTTTAATTTCCTTTTCTTTTCTATAACAAGTTTTAATTTCCCTTGTGTGTGTGCTAGAGCTGCTGGAACTGCTCTGACCTATAGGACTCAAGCTGATCAGCACTGCATAAAGCTGTCTGAGTTTGAGTTAAATGTCCACTTCAAATCTGGTTAAAAATTCCAAATACATTTGCCTGGGGAGGAGTGTTGTCACTTGCCACTACAATAGCATCAACGGGGCCATTTCTAGTGATGTCTCTGTCTTCTATTACATTGTAAATATGGTTCATACTTTAAAGTCAACATTTACAGCAGAAAAACATTGAATTTACTGTAGATTTTTCTTTGAAAAGAAATTAGAGGCTGGCTTATTCAGTAGCAAGAACACTATCTTAGGACTCAGAAGAATAGAGATCAATCCCCTGCTTGGCCACAAATCTGGACACTGGGAAACCTGTCTGGCTCTTCTGTGACTCAAGTTCCACAACAGTGAAATGGGGGTAAGAATAGAACCCTTCCATCATAGGGAAGTTGTCAGTAAAAATGAATTAAAGACAGTAAATTGCTCAGATGTTAAAGTAGCTCCTAAAATAGGTGCTATTTACTTTGGTGAGGTGGTATACTGCAGTAACTTCAATAAAGGGATTGACTTGCTGAGGACTGAAACTGCTTCTGGATTTGAAAAATTAAGGACTGCTTGTATCAGTGTTGCCGTGCTTAAATGGTGGCAGGGGCTCTTTAAAGCATGAGAACACTGACACATGAGATTCTCCATTCTCTTCGAACCACTGTAAAGCACCTTCTCCCTCAAAACTCCCGGAGATTACTACCTGCAGCCATGATTTAAGTAACTTTGTAAAGAGATCATGATATTCAGTGTCCAACTTATTTGCTTTTGGCAAGCATTACTGTCATGTTTTTTTGTTTGTTTGTTTTAATCTAACTGGAAGAGAAAGTGATAGGAATATGATCATCTAGAGAAAGCACCCAAGGAAGTGGGACCCGACCACTTAGCTTAAGGAACAAGTCAAACCTCTATCTTCCACTTCCTGGGGAATGCAGTGTGTCAGGGTGAGATAACAGGCCAGACTGGGGTGAATGCAGTCTGCATCCTTCACTTTGTAGGAATATCATTGTCCTGAAAGGAATGGAAACAGAAGGAAAAGAACACGGTTCTGTGGCTTGGCATCTAGGCTCTCTAAATAATCTTTCCTTCCACAATTAGTTCTAGTTTTTAGCCAATAACTGTTTTTAATGTAAAATGCATACACCGTCTTCAGAATACAAACTGTGCACCTGGCGGGCTTCAAACATCTGGTCCTGTGCTGCCCGGCTTTGGGTGCGTAAAATTGCTTGTTGCTTGGTCCCTGTGGTTTTACAGCACGGATGTCTCACCCCGGGGTAAGACTTCACCCCAAACTCGCCTGCCACAACTTTGTTCGTTCCTTCAGTGGTGGGGTTCAACTACTGGGGCTTATCCGGAGTCTGTAATCTCGGGATGGCCTTCTTCCGTGAGGCTCCAACCTCCCCTACACCTCGCCCTGATACCCAGCTTTGCCAAGCTGCTGACATTTCCCAGCCCAACTCTCGCCTCTTGATTGGCACTCTGATACAGATGTAAAGATCTAACCCAACCGTGAAATGAGCCAATTATAAGGCCCACTGCAGCCTTCCTTCCTACCCCTCCAAAAGTGAGAAACAAAACAACAGAATAAAGGAAAATACTGCCAGTAAAAATCCCTGGTCCCGCAAGAAATGGGCTACCCTAGCCCTGAGTATTCTTCTCCCAATTAACCCTGTCTTGGGTACCACTATGTCTGGCTGATATCCCTCCTGAGTGCCGAACGGGACTACTGCTGGTTCCTCCAGTTCAGCCCACTCTATCCCTCGCCGAGTGGCTCTGGCTGGTAGGAGCTTGTTTCCTGCAGCTCCTCCCGCTGCTTTGCTCTCTGGTCCCCATTGGGGTTGACTCCAGGAGCCTTCCCAATCCTGTGCCAATCCCACCTGGATTGCTGATTCGACTTCCATCAACCTCTCTTTGGGGCCATCCCTGCTGTCGGCTTCTTCATTCGGAGCCCTTGGATCTTCTCCCTCAACTCCTTCACCAAGAAGAGAGGCATCCACCGACCCGCCGCTCGCGTCCTCCCTCTAGCAGCCTCAGATGCAGCCTCTTGCCTCGTGGAGGGTCGTCCGGACCCTTCTCACCCCCGATTAGGGTTCCAAAGACACCTCCTCTGGTAGCTCCGCTCCTGCTTTCTCCCCCTCTTCTTCATCTGGACTGCCATTTATTTTCCTGCACCGGCTCCACTCGTTCCTCCCCACAGCTGGCCGCAGTTTCAAAAAGACATGGCTAATCAACTACGTGGGTCCCGCTGCCACTTCTGGTCTTGCCGTGGCGTCAGCTGCAGGTAAGGGAATCTCTTTTTCTCTTTTCCTTTCCTCACCTTCCCTGTTGTGTTTTGGGTTCTGGGATTCCCCCTTGGCCCCTCAGGGTCTGTGCTCTGTACTTTCCCTGTGACAAACTGGAATCCACAACTCACAATTCCCAACAGAAAAACCTAACTACTAGACTACAGTGAGACTCCATCTTGTTTGGTCAACTTCTGTCTGTATAAATCTTTCTTTCATTTTTCCACAAGAGGTATGATTTAAGACAAATGTGTCTACATTCAGTCTATAAGCCTTGTGGCTATGGTACTCTTCTATAAGGTAGGAAATATGGGTTTCAATCAACAAAATCTGAGGAGAAAATTGAACCAAGAGCTCCCATTTCCTAGGAGCTGTTACATGGGACTGGTGTTAATGCTAACCTTTCATTTTAAAATGAAAACAGTCACACCACATCTTGTGAGGGTCCCTCAGTGTGTGTTAGGCAGGCTCTGACAATCCAAATCCCAATGGGGCCAAAGCATGAGTTAGGTGCCAACTAATAAGGCTAGGGCAGTTCTTAGCATATGCAAAATTGCAGCCTTTCTCAAGGAATGTCAAAAAAGATGCCTATTGCATTTTAGGGGCTTCTAGAATGGGGGACCTGTGGGGCAAGGAGATATATAGATATATAGATATATATATATTTTTTTTTACTCGCAATTTTGTACTTGGGTGCATAAATCTGCCTAAATCCTGTTTTAGGTATTTAAGTCATATTTTTGGACTAAGCCCCACACATTGCCAGAGAAAATCCATTCTTCATTAGATTTTTAGTGCAAAGACATTCAGTGCAATGTAATTAAACTGTAGAGGAGAATCTGAACTTTTTGGTGTTTATCCCTTCTGCACCATTGAGTCAAGTAAGCTGAAGACATCACTATTCTCACTCTTATCTTCCCAAAGATCATCTTTCTCCTCAGAATTATTTGTATATAATGTGTCCATACAATACAGCCTTGGATTCATTTCAGCTCTCTCATGTCACAAATATTTTATTGCTAGAATGTGATCTAAATGTTGCAAGATACAAAACTGCTGATTCCAAGCCAGTCTATAAAAATAAACAATAATACTAGTTGCCTCACTAAATATACCACTTTTTACTTTTTTTTTCCTTGTTCACTGTACATTTAGAAAACGCACGTAATTTTCTGTTAAATTATTTTTTCTTCTTCTCGCAACAACATTTACTTTGTGTTTTCCAAAGTTCAAAAGTAATAATTTTTTTTTTTTTTAGGGGATCTGGTACAGAAATTCAGTAGACTGGTCTAACCTAAACCAATTAAGTCTGATACCTCATTGATCCAGGTCTATCATAGATTAGTCTGTGTGCCATTTTAAACAAGTCTATATGTATGCTATGAACTTCTGTTATAGGTATAGACTGGTTTCTGATGACTTATACCAGTTTGTGTAATATCTGTACCTGAACATGAATTCAGGTCATACTTGCTGAATTCAGGTGAGAATGTTTGGGAAATATTGAAATAGTGACCCATTTTGAAATTTTTGAAATGTTTTATTTGGGGCTATTATGAAAGTTAAGGAAACAAGGAGCAAGAATCACAAAACATGGTGTGCAACACTTTCACCCAATAACCTCACAGTTAGAATGCTCACCCAGGAATGGGATACTTAGGTCCAATACCCCAAGGGCATTTAACCCCATATATTTCATTAGAGTACAGATAGGATAATCTGCACTAGAAACCTGTTGGAATGAAGAATATTTAATTATTTTAAAATAGAAGAGCATTATTAGGTAAGATTAATAGAAATACACTCTGTAATACCAAATATCTTAGATAAAAGTTGGAGACTTAGGCTTAGAAGATGAAAAGCCTCACGTCAGTCTTTGGAATAATCATGAGGCAGGATATCAGGGAATCCATTTCTAAGCACCTGGAGGAGAAGGACGTGATTAGGAACAGTCAGCATAGATTCACCAAGGGAAAGTCATGCCTGACAAATCAGCTTGCCTTCTATGATGAGATGACTGACTCTGTGGGTGTTGGGAGAGCAATGGATGTGATTGAAGGCGACTGTATCAAGGCTTTTTATGATGTTTCCCACAGCATTTTTTCAACTGAGCTAAGGAAATACAGGTTGCAGGAATATACTGTACAAGTTGATAGAAACCTGACTGGATTATCAGGCTTGAAGACTAGTAATCAATGGCTCAATGTCTAGTTGGCAGTTAGTATCAAGTGGAATGCCTCGTGGGTTGGTTCTGCAGTTTTGGTCAATATCTTCATCAATGAACTGGAAGATAGGATGGAGTGTACCCTCAGCAAGTTTGCAAAAGATAACAAGCCTGGGGGAGTAGTAGATATGCTGGAGGGTAGGGCTAGGATTCAGAGAGACCTAGAAAATTGGGGGACTGGACCAAAAGAAATCTCATGAGGTTCAATAAGGAGAGGTTCAAAGTCCTGCACCTAGAATGATGTAATTCCATGTACCAGTACAGGCTGCAGACTGACTGGCTAAGCAGCCACTCTGCAGAAAAAGAGCTTGTGGGTTACACTGAATACAATAAGCTGAATATGAGCCAACATTGTGCCCTTGTTGTGAAGAAGACTAACAGCATATTGTGCTATGCTAGTAGGAGTGCTCCCAGCAGATTGAGGGAAGTTATTATTCCCTTCTATTTGGCACTTTTGAGGCCACATTTGGAATACTGGGCATGTCTACATGAGAAGCTACATTTGCCATAGCAATGTGTTATGGTGATGTAGCACTGATGGGCATGAACTGTGACACTGTAACTACGTTGCTGTAGCAATGCACTCTCTTACTATAGCGCATTGCTACAGTGACATAGCAGCTAAAAATAAAGGTATTACTGTGCCATCATTTAGTACTTCCTTTTGGAAGTACTAAATGGCAGAGTGGTAACAATGATGTCATAGGGACATGTGTAGCTATGCCCACTGTGACTAGTTTTGGGCCCTGCACTACAGAAAGTATGTGGAGAAATTGGAGAAAGTCTAGCAGAGGGCAACAAGAAGGGTTGGGGGGGCTGAGGAACATAGTTAAGAGGATAGGCTGAGGGAACTGTCTTATTTAATCTGGTGAAGAGAAACCCTAGTGGGGGAGGGATTTAATAGTAGCTTTCAGCTACCTGAAGGGTGGTTCCAAAAAATATGGAGCTAGACTTCTATGGTATCAAGTTGCAGAAAGGGGAATTTAGGTTCAATATTAGGAAAAAAATTCTCACTAAGAGGATACTAAAGCATGGAAACAGGTTACCCAGAGAGGTTATGGAATCTCTATCCTCAGAGGTTTTCAAGATCTGGCTAGACAAAACCTTGGCTAGGGTGATCTAGCTGGGGATACTCCTGCTTTGAGCAGCGGGTTGAACTAAATGACTTCCTGAAGTCCTTTCCAATGCTAATTTTCCATGATTCTGTGAAACATAATAACCTCTTTCACCAGTCATTTTTTTTTAATGTAGGCCTGCACTTCATTATCTCTTATTACATGGGCCCCATAAAGAAACATTTCAGAAGTATCAAAGCAATTTACTCAATTTTCCTTCAACATCATTGAAATATTTTCCTCAGTCAAGAAGGTAAAGAGTTTTTAAAATTTATTTATTATTATTATGCATTACAATTACAAAAACACAGATTTTTGCAGGGAGGGGCTAATCCAAGACAACCGTTTGGCTACTAAATTTAAAAGTTGTAAAATCAACTATTCACATAGGTCTTATTCACATAGCTCTAATTTGAGCAAACTGTGGTAGGCCACACCATATGATGTTATGTGTAGAAATAGCCAAATAATAGGAAATCATTTGAAAATATTCACAAAAAGTCTATCCTTTATCTGGCTGTAAAATATTATTATTATTATTGCCCAGTTCTAATATATCCCACTGAATGTTCAGACCTCAAGTATTCCCAATAACTATTATGTAGGTGCACACAATCTGCCAATCTGTTTTGGTCTTCATCTGCATCTTGCTGCAACTGAATTTTTTAGAAGTACCTGATACTTCATAAATGAACTTGTTAAATTTATTTTGTCTTTACGATGATGCCATCAACATGGATTTACCTCAGTGTGAGTACACTCTGTTTGTGTGCAGTATATTTATCACAAGGAGATAAATAGGCTCACTGTGTGTGTGTGACATTAATTACTAGCATAACATCACTAAATTATATTTTACTAGTCCAGATCCAAATAGATGGGAAGTTTGCCATTAGTAGCTGGGATTTTTACATAGCTTACACCAAAAGTTAAAAAACAACTCTTTATGTGACAATGACACAGTCATTTTTGATCATCTTAAACTTATTTCATTTTGTCACTGAATTTCTCTTGATTCTGTACTTGACTTGACAATGGACTGTCACATGTTGAGCATCAAGCAGTTGGTGCTAGAACATCATTGTCATAGGAATACATCACATGCAGTTATGGACTATAAACTGCCCCTTCCCCATAGCACTTGTTCCTTCTCTCAAACTGTTTTTTTGTCACTTGCTAAATTTGATAGTGTTTATGTTTAAGTTGAAACTCATCTAATATCTGTAATCAGTAGCACCCCTGGAAGTAAATGCAGGAACTCATTTTAACAGCTCTTTGATACTGCAGTGGTTGACTTGCTCACTTTATAGCCTACTGTATTAAAACGTCAAGTGATTTTTTTAGCAATATGTTTCTGTAACAAGGAGACTGTAATTTGTTTTTGCATTTCAACCCCTCCACATTTTTAATCGTGAGCCCCCCCCACTGGTAAATGAGTTAAACTAATTATAGTGAGTATGTGAATAATTGCTAGAAGTTCATAATTAGAATGTCATGCTATTGATCTTGTTATGAACTATTTTCATTAGAAATGTCTAGAAATAACCATTCCCCTGAAAATACTTTACAACAACTGAGACATGCTTAATTAATTTTAATGCAAGGACAAACTCAGTCAATTGCTTAAAATACAAATTGTAGGCAGATGGAGTACAGGGTGGTTTTTTTTTCATTATTTTTTAAATGTTGGTGATGCCATAGAACCAAGTATTAAAACAAGCAACAAATATAAAAAAAACTAACTGTGAAAGGGGAAGCTCCACGTTTTATATAGGACATGAATTAACCGTCTCAGAAAAGAGACTTTTCCCCATGTACGTAAATCTAAGAGTTTTAATCTAAGAAATCTCAAAGACACATGGAACCAGGCAAAAAACCCTAAAAGTAAATATACTTTACATGATCAAATAACAGAATGTCCCTTTTTTCTTTCTTTAGGGGGAAAAAAGAACAAGAAAAATAGCCTAACACAAATTTACAAAGAGGTCTATTGTGAGCTCTTTGCACTAAAATCTAACAGTGTGACTCCCATTTCTTTCAATTTTCTCTGTTTGAAGAAAGCAAGATCTGACAGGTCTTTTCTATCTCCAATTTCTAACTTACGTAATTAATTTGGTAGTGAGGGGTCTAAAACTTGGGTGGAGAGAATGGACATTTTTTTGTCCTCTCAGGTGCTTAAATCTAGAGGCATAAGAAAAGGTGGCTGAGATTTTCCCAGCTGTGCTGTATTCCATGCTTATTTCTCATTAATTTTAAAGTGAATTGGGCCTCTTCTTAACCCCTGCAGTGATAAAGAGGCTTTAATTTTGGAGCTGTACAGGAAGAAATGGAAAGATGCAAGTGATAAAAATAATCAACACGGACTTCCTAATTATGAGCTTCAAAATGACAGAGCCTCACAATGACAGTCCAGGCTTCCACCTCATTTTAAACATAAGTCTTACTAAATCTGGAACCGATTCAAAACCATTGAAGTGCATGAGAGGCTTCCCATCAGCAGCAACAGCATTTGAATCAGGTTTTTTTAAAAAAGAAACTTACTGAGAAGTGTTTGAGATAATCCTGTATGTTTTCTGACACATCACTGAAGTCCAAATAAATGTCTTGAAAGAAATTTCTTCAAAAAATAAAGGCAACATCTGATTCTGGGTTCCTGAACATCCTCAAAGACAATACACTATTTGCATTCTTGCAGTCCATTAATTGTTCTCCTTTATGCCAATATTTATCCTTTTTCTCAATAATAACACACCCACAGAAATGCTATAGCAAAGGCAAATGCCACCTCATGAAAAGAATTCTATCTGTCCAGATGTACTCAGCAGAGCTTTCTTTATCACTAGTTTTTCTCTAGATGTGGAAGAAAATACACAAGTACCCATTTTGTTTAGTTATCAAAAACTGAATACCTGTTTATCTGAGTAATTATGATTAGACTGCTGATCTTCCTTAATGATACCTGTACACTTTCAAATATTATTTGTCCATAGTGTAGCTATTTACCATACGAGCCATGTTTTAACTGCTCAGACATAATCAAGCTTGCACCTGTAAGGGATTTTCATAGGCAAAAACTACAATAATTTAGTTTTTCAGGTGTAGCAAACTAAGTGCAATTGGCTAGATTACAGGGCTGTGTGAAGCTTCAGTCCCTGATTCAATTCAGTGGAGATTCGGCCTGATTCAGTGGCCAAATCTCTGAATTTGAATTGAATCAGGAGACCCTTTAATCTCTCCAAATTGATTTGGAGAGATTTGGCAATTCAGACATAGACACAGCTTTAAATCTTTTTTCTACATACCTCCAGGTACCAGATGGCTCATGAATGCTGGGGTGCATGAAGTGTCCCACAGGAGTGTAGGTGCCTCCCCAGTATGCTCAGCAGCAGACAGAGAAGTGGACCAGAAGTGCTTCTGTTCCACTTTGGGGCCACCAGGGATCATACAGGGAGGGCCTCCTGTGCCCTGTCAGTTCAGCAGCTGGTGCCTCCTGGGTCTGGGGGGGTACCCTGGATCTCCCTACAGCCAATCACTGAGCCAGGGGGCTGCAAGAGTGCCCCCAAGTGTGCTCCCCAGTGGACCTGGAAGTGGACGAAGTGATTCCAGTCCACTTCTGAGTTTGCTGCCAAGCATGAGGCCCCCCCCCCCCACACTACTGTGGGATGATCCATCTGTCCCAGCATCACAGTATTCATGAGTCATGCCTGGTACCTCGAGATATGTACAAAAAACATTTAAAGTTGTGTCTATGGCTGAACTGCTGAGTCTCTGAATCAGCACTGAATTTTCAGATTCAGATTTGGCCAAATTGAATCAGGGACAGTCATGAGAATCAACAAATTGAATCACTGTCCCTGATTCAGGCTGAATCCAAATCAAATAGGGATTATTTTGCACGCCCCTACTAGATTATGCCTTCAGGCATAGCCCTGCCTATGATGTGGTTCATCAAGTGCACAGCCCCAGAAGAAGCCACCAAGAAGAATATTGCCTTGATTATATTTCCTCCTATGTCCTTTCTTTTGCTTTTTAAAGAGCTGGTAAAATTAAGGATGTACCATGGGTGAATCTACATGTGTGATTAGTGTGGGCTGCCTGGTGCAGCTGCTGGCAACTGAGCATGAGGGCACCCCCACTTGTGGGGTGTGCTTGCTGGTGGAGTCTCTGGAGGGCTGGGTGTGGGAGCTCAAGGAGGAAATATGTCAGCTATGCACCATCACCACAAAGATTTCATTGATGGCTACTGCCAAAACCTTCTCCAGAAGAAGGAAGAAGAGACAGAAATAGGAGCCAACATGATGGGTAACCAAGAAGACAGTCACCTCACACTCTAGAAAATGCAGGGCCAGGGCAGCTCCTCCCCTGTCCCTGCACAACAGGTATGTTCCCCTCCCTACACATGAGGAGGCTATGATGATGACACCAGGAGATGAAGGAGGAAAGGAGCTTGCTGCTACCCCCAAGAGGAGGTGCAAGATACTGGTGGTGGGGAACTTCCTCCTGCAGGGCACTGGGGGACCCATCTGCCCTCCAGACCCCCTAGCCCATGAGGTCTGCTACCTCCCAGAGGCTCAAATCCAAGATGCAGCAGAGAGGATCTCCAGGTTTGTCCAGCCCACTAACTACTACTCCATTCTCCTTATCCATATGGGAACTAATGACACAGCTAGGAGTAATCCAGACCAAGTCATGAGTGACTACAGTACTCTGGGGGCTGGACTACTCTGGGTTGGGAGTCCAGGCAGTCTTTTCTTCTGTGCTACCTGTTGCAGGCCATGATCCCAGAAGGGAAGGATGCATCAAGGAAGTGAACCAGCAACTCAGATGCTGGTGCCACCAAGAAGGCTTCAGAGTACTTGATCACAGCATGCACTTCAACGAGAGAGGATTCCTGGGAAGGGATGGTATACACCTCACGAGGAAAGTCCCTGTTTGTGGCCAGGATGGCCGATCTTTTGGATAGGACTTTAAACCATGGTTACTGGGGGACAGGGATGCAAGCATGTCCAGGGACCAACATACAAGCAAACCCAGTAGACAAGGACACTGGGAGAGCTGAGGTAATAGTTCTTTATCAGCAAGATGGGAAGAGGAGGGACTCAGTAGAAGGACTCAGCTGCTTGTATACTAATGCCAGAAGCATGGGGAACAAGCAGGAAGAGATATCCCTCCTACTCTCCAGTGTGCATTATGATCTAATAGGGATTATGGAGACCTGGCAAGACTCCTCACATGACTGGAGTGTAGCTATATAGAGAGCTACACCCTGCATAGAAGGGACATGGTGGGGGAAAAAGGTGGAGGCATTGCTCTCTATGAAAGAGCAGTACACCTCCTTGGAGGCTGACATTGGCTCCAGAAATGGACAGCTTGAGTTGCAGGGGGGGTGGAGGAGGGACTATGATGAGAGAGACCTAACTGTAGGTGTACACTACAGACCACCAAACCAGGGAGAAGTATAATCTCCCTAGACCTGTTTGTATGAGTGTGGATAGCTTTACTTATTACTTCATTGCATTGGTGACTCGTGTTCATTTTGGAATCGACTACAACTCCAAGATCTCTTTTCACAGTTGTGTTACTTAGAATGGTACCTCCCAGGCTATAGGAGTGTTGATGATTCTTCCTCTCTAAGTGCACCACATGGCACTTATCTTTGTTAAACTGCATCCTATTATGTTCTGCCCCCTGAAGATATTGAACAGTACCAGTCCCAGGACAGAGCCTTGGGGGACTCAACTGTCCACATTTCTCCAGGTAGAAACTGACCCATGCACCACCACTCTCCAAGTGCACCCCATAAGCCAATTTTCCATCTACTGGACTGTGAAATCATCTACACTGCAGCTGTTTAGTTTACTTATAAGAATTGGGTGTGACACTGTGTCAAAGGCCATTTTAAAATCAAAGTAAATAACATCTACCTTTATTCCCTCATCCAAGCAGTCTGTGATCTGGTCATAAAAAGAAACCAGATTAGTCAGGCAGGATCTGCATGCTATGAACCCATGCTGGTTTCATAGTTTCATAGTTTCATAGTAGCTAGAGTCGGAAGGGACCTAGGTAGATCATCTAGTCCAACCCCCTGCCTTGGCAGGAAAGAGCACCGGGGTCAGATGACCCCGGCAAGGTGCTCATCTAACTTCCTTTTAAAAATCCCAAGGCTAGGA
>NW_017728918.1:82879372-82899007 GCF_001723895.1 Crocodylus porosus
TGGATGATGGACTGGAGCATCCCCTTCACATCCTGAATCTTCGCTCCGGGCAGGCAGTAGACCTCACGTGCTGAGGGATCCTGGCGACAGATGGGGCCCTCCTTAGCATTATTTTACCTGCTGGTCCCCCACAAATATGATACTCAGAAGTCTTCCCAAGGATAGAGGTGAGGCTAACTGGCCTATAATTACTTGGTTCCTCCTTCCTCCTGTTCTTGAAAATAGGGACTACATTAGCTCTTTCCCAAACCTCTTGGACCTGTCCTGAGTGCTGTGTGTGCTCAAACAGTTCTGCCAGTGGATCTGCTATGACTCCAGCTAGTTCCCTAAGTGCCCAAGGATGAAGATCATCAGGGCCTGTTGACTTAAATACATTCAACCCCTCCAGGTGCCCCTTTACTAGGTCAGACTAACAGTTCATAGGTGGGTATCTATCTCACTCTTACTTAAAGTCTCATTGAGATGCATGCTTGTATTCATGTTCAGGAACACAGATGCAAAGAAATCATTTAGGAGCTCTGCTTTGGCCATCTTTTCTGTCACCAGTTGCCCTAGTCCATCTTGAAGGTTACCCTGAGCTTTCTTTTTTGCTTCCTATGTATTTAAAGAATGACTTTTTGTTATCCTTAACTTTTGCTGCCATCCTAAGCTCCATTTCTACTTTGGCTTTCCTCACTGTTCCCCTGCAAGCTTGAGCCAAGCAGGTATACTTGGTATGTTCCTTAAGGACATGATCCTTGAAGCACAAAGGAAGTCCATTCCCATGGTAACAGAGGGGCTGTGAAGCCCTCTTGACTAAACAGGGAAATCATGGTCCTCTTAAGAAAGAAGAAAGAGGCTTATAAACAATGGGATCTCAGAGCAGGCCCCAAGGAGGACTACTCCACAATTGCCTGCATTTTCAGGAAACAGATAAGAAAAACTAATGTGGTGACCAAACTTAGACCAAGGGGAAAACCACACCAGGTAGAATAGAGGATAAGCATGGTAAGAACAATTACCTTCCTATTATTGCTGTAGAATTGGTGTATGACCAATTATAAAATCATACATATACAAGTCAGCAGGACTGGATGATCTTCATCTGAGAATGCTGAAGGAGCTGGCTGAAGTCATTGTGAAACCCCTGGCAAAACTCTTCCACAAATCATGGTGCTCTGGAGAAGTCCCTGAGGATTGGAAGAAGACCAGTGTTGTACCCATTCACAAGGAAGGCAGGAGGGTTGACTCAGGTAATTACAGGCCAATCAACCTAACTTCCATCCTAGGGAAAATCCTAGAAAAGTTCATCAAGGAGTCTACCTGTGATAAGCTTACAGAAGGTAAGATTCTGTATGACAGCCAGTATGGCTTCATCATGGGCAGGTCTTGCCTTACCAAGCGTGGCCACTCTTGAAGACAGGCTACAGTTACAGGCAGACCTAGACAGGCTAGCAAGCTGAGCGGATTGGAACCTGATGAGGTTCATCCTTGAGAAATGTAAAGTGCAAAACATACAGGCTTAGCAGCAGCAAACTGTCTAGCATCATGAATGAAAGGGACCTGCGGGTATAATAGACCACAGTATGAATATGAGCCAGCAGTCGGATGCTGTATCCAGTAGGGCAAATAATACTGTAGCATCACAGTCAGGGTGTCCAGACTGTGCAATAAGTTCCCTCCGGAGGTGGTGCAATCACCTACCCTGGGAATCTTCAAGAGGAGACTAGACAGTCACCTTGCTGGGGTCACCTGACCCTCAGTTACCTTTTCTGCTTGGTGCAGGGGGCTGGACCTGATAATCTTCCTAGGTCCCTTCCAGCCTTACAATCTATGAATCTATTAATGAGCATAAATAAATGGAGTTTTGTGTTCCCAGGCACACCATTTGAAGGTGCACCCAGAAGCAAAAAACTCCAAAGCATATTGCTCCAGAGTTTATTTGTGTGCTCCATGCGGAGTCCAGTCAGAACAGCCAGGGCTGGTAAGTGAGATAGTGGGTCAGCTTGCCAACCCAGGGCTGCTTTGACTGGGCTCCATGTCCTGCGGAGTGGCTGACCAGGGCACAAGGGTGCTTCAGCATGGGGACTGCCTGCCAACTAGCCCCCAACACTGAAGCACCCTTGTGCCTCATGCAATCGGGGCAGCATCTATATATGGACTGCTGCATACAACAATCTCCACAGCAGGAAAGTACTTGTATTTACAAGTTCTACCCTGCTGCAGAGTTTATTAGTTTCAGGCACCCTATAGGAGCACATGTGTAGATGCTGAGACATTTACTGAAAGTTAATTAGTCAGTTGCATAGTAAACATCTCATGTAGTCTCACCAGGGACAAGCAGGCTTCAGTCTTTTCAGGATCACATCTCTGCCCACTTTCAAACTGTTTCCCTGTCTACTTCTAGGTGGCCCTGTCCATACAAAGTCATGTTACCTATGCTGGGCACATTGTGCAATTGTGCCAGGGCTTTGAACAAACTATGAGTAACCTAATGTTATTGCTGCTGCTACTCAGGATTGTTTTTGTAAAAGTATTTTTGTATTACAGTAAATTATTCCATTAAAAAAGCTGAAGATGGGATTAAATTTACTAATATATTAGCATCTTGGCTACACTAATTTGTCATATAAAGTCAGAAAAGTGTCCCTTCAAAATCGAGCAATATTTTTTTTCCCCAAGTCAGAGCATGACCTATTGATACATCACTTGTTGGAGATCTAATCTCTCAATAATATAGTTCAGCTTTTTAAAAGAGTTGATACATTCTGAAATTGTTGAGTGCTCCAAGAATATTCAGAACATAACTGCAAAAACATCACTGAAGCAACTGTTGATCTATCTTGAGGGTTCTTTTACTGGTATCATTATACTATACTATCTTGCACACAAAATCAATAGGAGTAGCCAAGTCTCCAGTTTTCAAGGAGTTTGGCATTCTCCCTTTATGGGTAATAAACTCTTCTTAGGCTTTAGTTTTCTTTTTGATCTCTCTCTGGGTTTGTCTACACAGCACACAATGCAGTACACCACAGAGATATTTGAAGAGCAGAGCCCTGTGGTAGATAATTAGCCTTGGCAAAGCACCATGTTTTCACAGCTCCAGGAACCCAAGCTGGTTTGAGTATCTTTTCAGACCACTGCTTTGTGTCATGCAAACTTATTTCCACCCCTTGTCTTTCTCTCTGTTTTTCAAACACACACATGTGTATGTGCATGCATAGACTTTGGAATGTTTAAAGAGAAATATTAGCTAAAAATAAGTAATGAGTAAACATGAAAAATATTCCATAAGCACAGATAACCTTAGACAGCTGTTAACACTGAACTCCAACCTTTCTGAAAACCTCCAACACTCCTATTTCCTGGTGCATCTCATAGCACCTCCAGACAATACATTGTCTTTCATGAACCGTGTCTGAGTTGGATAGGTGAAAGAGACCTAGCACTTTTTGCCTTAATTCACGTTACCAGATAATATTCAAGAATGTTTTACCTTCCAGGTCCTTAACTCAAAGAGTAGCTTTTCTTTCTTGATTCTGAATTCAAATTTTGTAGGTAATGAAGCTATATTTATTTTCATGTACAGCATGCCTATGCCTCTGTTCAATAGCAGCTGTGGCTCAGTAATAATCCAAACTGCTAGTGGATCTGTGCCACAACAAAGAGTTGTAAAAATCCATGTGGGGGGATAAAGATAAATAACCTATTCAGAGTGTCAGTGGGAGCAGTTGTCATCTCAAGCACAGTGAAGTCATGAATAAGGCTGGGCTAAAGTATCAGCTATATAGGACTAAGTTTCTTTCTTCTGAGAGTCATGAAAGGCGTTTCATTTCACTTTGACATTGGTCAAAGTTTGGTCAGTTTGCCCAGTCTTACTAAAAATCATTTGGACATTTCAGCACCTGCCATTCTTGTCTTGAATATTTTGAACCCTAGCTATAAACAAGGATGATCACTGCTTACTCTGAAAGCTCCAAGCTCGTGTGAATACAAAAAAAAGGCAAGTTAACTTTGGTTGTCAGTTCCCCTCACAAGGGAAATTATGAGCAACTTGTCACTACTAAATTATCATTCCTGACAGAGAAAGAAAAGACGCGGGATATATCTTTAAAGTTTATTACATTATTTTTCCCCAGTCTTTTTTTCCCTCCTGCCACAAGAGAACTAAGCATGACATCAATCAAAAAAAAAAAAATCAACATGCTGAGACTTCAGAAGAAATACAATCAAAGAGGTGACCAATGATTTGACACATTCATTAATGTGAGCACCTATTGTCAATATGAAGATTTCATTTTTGGTGTAAATAGAATTTATCAAAACATTTTACAAAAAAATGGGGGGTTTTTTGGTTGCTTTTTAGGTTAATTGCACCCAGTGCTTGAATTAATTGAAAAGTCCTTTTTAGTTTTAATTGAAACTATTTAGTCAATCAATATAATTGTTAATCGATTCAGGAAGTTGGTTGATGTAGTTTATTTAGTGACACAAACTGTATTTTATTACCTAAGACACAGTCTACTTAAGTTAAAAAACACATAACTTTTTGTCACTGTGTGCAGTAAAAAAATGAGCAAAGCAAACTAAACAACATGTGAAAGCTTTTCCTGCTATTATGTGATAATAAAGAGGTTGCAAATGTAACATTGAACTATTCCTTTTGTATTTTGAGCAGGGATATTGGCTGGATGTGTTAGCATTTAGGTCATGAGACATCACACCAAGCTGAAGCTAAGCTAAAAATTGTGGCTACCTGCTAGTTGGATAGTTGCTGACTTTTCTTTTGGGGAGAGATAGCCAAGGGAAATTGCTTTTCTGTATACTTGGTGCATTTTGACTACTTGTTACAATACTCACTAAATATAATATTATAGGGAGAAAAAGGAAAGAAAAATCCCAAGGGTAGATTCATGCACCAGACAGTGTTTATAGCATCTCTAGGGCTCGTCTTTGTTTTCTGGTTTTATTTTGTATTGTTTCTTTTTTTTTCTTTTGGTGGGAATGGGGTGGGGCGGGGTGGAGAGGTGGTGTTGGAATATTTTTAATTTCCCAGACATTCATACAGGGAGCAGAAATCCTCTCCAGAGGCCTAGTGGCAGAATCCAAACAGTAAATTGAAAGCCCTCTTCTAAAGTTTAAATAGATTGAACACTTCTTCCTCTGGGTGTTATCTTCCTATGTATTCCTGTTGGGAGTGCAGCCCCTAACCTGAGATCTGGTAGTTAAACTTCAAACCAAATAAACCTTGCTCCTAAAATAAAGAGCAAGTTCATCTCCCTTCAAATTCTCTCCTGCCATGAAAGTCAAATTGTCATATAGTACAATTTTGCCTCCCTCTTCCCTTCCTCTGTCTCAGCTTCTCCCCTACCTGACGCTACAGCATACCTGGATTACTCCTTCCAAAATTTCTTCTGGCTGGTTAAGAGAAAGGAATATTTCTCCATACACACTTCAAGGATCTATTCTGGGGTTCAATGCAGAATTAGCCATGTGGTCCCATCCTAGAACCATCTCCACTTGCTCTCCCTCAAGGCTCTGTTTACAAGCAACGCTTTCCAGTGAGGATAACCTAATGCCAGACTTCCTTCTCTTCTACTTAAGAGACATTATATCCCATTATGAATTACTGACATGGTCCTAAAATAAAGTGGGCTTACTCTGTCTGTCCTCTGCAATCCCCAAATTCCTGCCCTAGTATTTAAAGTCCACACTAAACCTCTGAAGATGAGATGCAATTGCTGATTGTATACCCTACCTCTGCAAAAGAGGATAAGTGAGCGGACTTCAAGATTGCAGTTCTAGTGGAGAATTCTTGTGGGGGGCTCATTGTGAGCACACTTTGATGTAAATTAGTTACTGTAAATAGTTTTGTTTTGTTTTCGTTTAAGTAGGAAATCTAGATTCCCCTTTTCATCCTATGGGAGATGGCAGTCTAAGGCTGGCAGTAAGCCCCAGAGATTGCTCTCTTACTATTTCTTCCTAACGTTATGTTTCATTTGATTGGGTGAGTTTTAGCCCTCAGTCAATACTATAGTTTTATAACAGTTTTTTTGTAAGTGTGGCTGACTCTAGTGAAACAAGACCTGGAGAAAGAAGAGGGTTAGGTTTAGGGTGAGGGTTAGTCTCAGGGAGGACAGAGCAGGGGTCTGAGGGAAGATTGAGGGAACTGCAGTGGCACTATAAAGATTGTCTGTTTGGAGCTCAGCAGCCTGCTGTGCTGTTTCACGTGCTATCACAATTTCCCCTCCCCCTTTGATGAGGAACACAACCTCTGTTCCAGAGAGCAGCCCAAAAAGAAAGAGCTCTCTGATGTGGAGGTGCTACAGATCAGCATAGAAAACAGGGACAAAGAGGAGCCAGAAGCTTGGTCATTGGGAAGCCATGGCAGGGCTGTCTTCATGGGAGATCCTTTAGAAGAGGGAGACTGAATAAGACTGCTTCTTCAGGAGTCCTGAGACAGTTTTGCCTCTAAAGTGGCATGATCCATGACACTACTATTCCTATATCTTGTAAGATTATTTATTTCAGGGCTGTCCAACTTCAGTGTAGCCAGGGCTTGCACATGGTGCCAGCATGTGGTTCACGAGATGAACACCATGCAGGGGAGGACCTCTCAGAATCTCCCCTGCTGCCTGGCCTGCACTAGTACATGGACCCCCTACCCCCACCCTATGGACTGCACCAATGAAACATGGAACTTCACTTGGAACTAGTGGCACATTGGTCCCCTGCCCCAGGGGCTGTGCCAGCAGCATATGGAGCTCCACCACTTCCTGGCAGCATTCAGCCTTTCCTTCTTCACCATGCAGGTAGCAAAAGAGGGAGATAAACAGGATCCACAGGCCATGTGGTAATCACTCACAGGCCACATGCTGGCCTCTTGCACGCTGTATGTGGCCCACGGGCCACCAGTTGGAGAGTCCTGATGTACTGTATTATCAAGGAGAGACCTCTGTTAGATTTGCAAGTACTTAGATATTCTAGAAAGCAAACCCTCCAATTGTGTCATTTTTTTTTCAGAGTAAAAGTCTGATTTCATGAAGTATGTCTCCCAGCTGTAACATGCCCCAAATATTTGTCATGGATATTTTTTCTCATTTCCTTGGTTTTAATGTTAGGTCACACTCAACAGTAGAATTTCCAAAAATAAAACAGTGGTATCTATGACGAATACTATCAATCAACATTTACCTATCACAAAATAGCTAAAGAAGCAGTTGCACAAATAAAGCAGCTTGACCAATTGGTGTTCACATCATAAAAGTATATATAAAGCATAAATCACTTTATGTAAGAAACATCTGTGTTGTATTAGATACTCACTAAAAGTTTTCCTTTAAAACATTTGGACATTTTGCTTGTTTTCTTTTCAGCTGAGGGATTCAACCAAGGAGACCATTCTGTTTTCTAAGTCACTTGACAAATCCATCTACCTAGTGCTTAAAACTATCTAGCAGTAGAGTGATCATAAAGCAACAATATCTATTAGAATTTTGAAGGATGGCTAACTTGTTTCCACATTTGTCATCTTCATTTTGCTTTTACATTGCTTAATGCTATCAGATTTTACTATATCTTCTACATAGTACAGCACAGCAATTTCTTTTAAGCTGCTGTCATATTCATCAGTTTGCTAAACAGTTCTGCTGTTTGATAAAGTCTAATTAATGGCCAACCAGAACAAATGTAGGAGGAACATGAAATAATGTAAGGGAAAAAAGGAAAAAAACCTGATATTTAAAAGAAATGAAGAGTTCAGCTATGTAGCAAAACAGCATTACATTGAATAGCTATGAAAGGCTGGTTATTCTGTAAAAATGAGGCCAAGCTCCCAATTCTCAGCCTAGTAATAGAAGGACCACCATGAAACTAGCTCCAGGCATCAACTGATGGGAGTGTGTCCATAATGTAGTAATTGTAATAGCTGCTGTTAACAAATTAACAAAGCAACTTTAACAATGTTGCCTCCACCTACGCTATTTCTGAGAGAGAATGCTGGCACAAGATCAAAGAAAAAGTGGAAGAACAGTACAATCCTGAAATCAAAGTGTTTGTCAGGATTTTTTTCACTAAAACTCTTTTCCATTAGAAAATTCTAATGAAACTTCTCATGGAAACTTATTTCAACAACGTGACCAAAAAAAGTGCTAAGTGCAACGTGAATGGATTACCCAGATCAAAAGGGAAAAGGGAGACCTACTTCAAAACAGCCAATAGTTTGGTGGTTCAGTTAATAACTTAGATGTAGGAGACCCCTGTTTCAGTTCCCTGGCTGCCTGAGAATTTTCTTTCTATTCCAAACAATATTTGATACGCCCTCGCTCTGCCTAAATTTTGAATCTGTCCCATATTCCACATAAGTAGATTTCTCTCTGTCAAAATCTTGACATTTTTCCAGCTTGTTTTCTCCCTTGCTCCCATCCTCCTCCTACTCACTTCCCTTCTCAGCCCTTCATCTACTAAATGTTATGCCTCCCCTGCAGTTCTGCTCTTGCTTTTAACATTTGCTGCTTTTCATCCCATCACTGCTCTTCTTACCCTTTCCACTCTATGTACCTTCCTGACAAAATCTGTCCTCACAGGCAGAAAACTCATCTATTTAAATTTTACCAACTTCCACAATTTTGATGCCAAATTCTCAATATTTGTTATTTTTACAAAAAGCTCTGATTTTGTATGGTGGCTTAACTAATGAATGCTACAACTTTTAACTTATGAGTGTCTCAGTTTATATTACTCTTGGTTGCATAGAAAAGTTCTGAAATATGTCCCAGGTGTATCCTAAGGATTTTAACTCACTAGGCACATAAAAAGACCCAGTGTTGTTCTTTTTTTTTCTTTTTACTCCTATTATTTTAAGAGTAAAATGAGTTTTTGACACCCAACTCTGTATTTTAAGGACTTAAATCTGCTGCTACTATCAGCTTAAAGATTCTGAGAGCCAAATTAAATTAATCAGTGAACAGTTACTCATCATCAAAAGTGTATGAAATACGAATATGTATATTTTAAAAATAAAATACATTGAAAGCTACAGTTGTACTAATTACCTATGTACCTTGGATGCATTTAAGGCAATAGTTCAAATGTCAAGTGTCTTCTAACAGAGGAAGCTACTATGAAGCAACTGTGAAACTACTATAAAGGAAAGTTAGGTATAGTTCTTAAACTATGACACCACTTCCAAGTCTTTTCTTCTAACAGTTTTACTAATATCTTGTGTCCTATGAATCCATTTTGTCAATGTGTCTTCTCATGGTTGTTAAAAATTTAATTTACCCAATCCAATTTGTCTTCTCTTGGCAACAAAAAAGAGAGAGAAGACAATGATGACCATTTGCACGGGTAACAAAAGCACCCTAAGCAATGTATACTAGAGGCTGGTGGGAAACAAGAAAGATATCTGAAACAAAACAAAGTCAGGTCTTGTTTGTACAAGAAGCTATTCTTATTTGCAAAGCTAATGTATTTGTCCTGATTCTATACATATGAAAAGCTTGGCTGCAGGCATATAAGTTTATGGAGACAAGAAGAAAGACAAGATAACTAGTAATATCAAGACAGAATGGGCAATTAGTGTCTGCAACTTTAAAATGTCTACCTCTGTGGATGCATTGCCCCATAATTTTCTCATTCAAATCCAGCACTTAGTTTCTCATGTGCAAAAACTACATTAATACAACAAAATTATAGTACAGAAACTCTGCAATTTGTTAACAAAATAATTTGACAGAACTGTCTATGGCCTATTCTGTATGGTGATGTCACAACTAATGGAAGATAGTAACAGACTACTCTACACACCATTTGATTGTGGAAGAGGATGAAGTATTTCTATCTTTTTGTCAAACCAGGTCCATATACATATATAGGCCTAAAAAAATAGAGAACTTGAGTAACAGAAAACATAATTAAGGGAAAAGCTATAAGCTAAGTCAACGTGAAATTTCAAACCTCACAACAAAATCACTAACACATCTTCAGTTTTTCATCTTGCCACTGGATGGGTAGAAGCCATCCGTGGTCCAATCTTTCCTCCTGTTTAAGATCATCAAAATATAAAATATATGCATACTGGTGCAATATTAGCTTTCCATTGAGAACCCTGAGTCTGGGGAAAGTGTCGAGAGCAGGGGAAAGAGGGCAGATGCAGGCTGAACACATGCATGGATCCTTCTCTCCGAATGATTTGTAGCACTGGAAATTTCTTAGAATGCCTGTCCATACCAAATACTGCCTTGAGTAACACTTATAGGAAAAGATGGGGAAAACTTGTATACAGAACAAAGGAATATCTTTAGGACCTCGGTTATTTTAGAAGAAGAATAAGTTTAAGGTCACATCTGATGTAAGTACTTGAATTCTCTAAAAGAAGCAACAACTAGAGTCATAGAAAAAACAGGACGGGAAGGGACCTGTGGGGGTCATCTAGTCCAACCCTCTGCCTCAGGCAGGATCATCCTTAACCAGACCATCCCATACAAATCCTTGTCCAAAGCATCACTAAAATTATGCAATCAGCTCTGTCGCACAGCAAACTTGCCACAGGTAAGTCAGTGACACAGCAGCAACCTGCATCCTCATGCTGCAAGAGCTGTCAAAAATATGCTTAAGAGATCCAAGAAGACCATTGGAAATTCTAACACCCCCCAGTCCCTATCAATCTGATCCTGGGGTAAAATTCTTTCCTGACCCCAAATATAGTAATCAGTCTGACCCTGAACAGAAGGGTGAGAGTCTCTAGCTAGGAACCTCCAGGTTTTAGTCCCAGCAGGAGCACTGACACACTTCAGTCAAAACCCCAGCTTTGGCAGCAGCTGAAAACCTGAGAAACCCAAAAACCAACCAACCAACAAAACAAAAAACAACGCCCCCCCCGCCAGCCGCCACCCACCACCAAACCTGACATAGCAGCAACAGTAGAGGAAAAAATCCTGTACTTGCTCTATGTGGTCCAAAAGCATAGAACATATCCATAGTAGAGCATAGATATAGCTACTGCTATATTATCCCTGACCAATGCTTATATCACAGGTTTTTGATTCCCTAGGCAGTCTGCTTCACTGTTTTAGTAGTGAAAGGGTTTTTTTTCCTCATATCCAATCAAAACCTATTTTTCTGCAAATTCAAGCCATAGGCCTGTATCCCATTCTCTGCAGCAAGAAAGAAAAAGTCTTTATGGCAGCCCTTCAGATATTTAAAGATTGTCTAGTGTCTTTTTTTAAATGCCTCTTGTTCAAACTAAGCGTTCCTATTCCTTCAAACTCTTCGTGTATGACTGACCTTCCAAGCTCTTTAACATTTTTACCACCCATCTCAGGACTCTCTCTAACTTCTCTACGTCCTTTATAAAATGTGGAGCCCCAGATTGGGCAAAGCTGTAGCCCAACCAGTGCACTATCACCTCCAGAGTCCTGCACCTGATGCTCCTATGGCTGTGCCACATTAAAGACTCATATAGAGTCTTTGATACACTAAGACTCTTAGATCCTTTCCCTCAGTGCCACCATCCATCCAGGTTGTCACCCATTTTGTATTTGTTTTCTGATTATTTGCCCTAAGGTGTAGCATCTTGCATTTTTCACCTTGCAATCTGTTAGCTACAGTCCAGCTTTTCAGACTGTCAAGATCCTTCTTAATTTCACTCCTGTCCTCCAGTCTAATGCTACTTGGACTAGAAAACTCAAAATTAAAATGAAACAATTCTAAATTTCATTTTCCTTGGCTAGTGGATCTAATATTATGTTCCTGCTGTGAAAAGCTTCCTATTTCCTAGAGTCAGAAAAAATTATGCTGTTGATTATTAACTTACTACGTGTATTTTTTTAACAGTAGAAGTCAGTGTGGTCACCCCTTTAATTAGCATTTTATTAAAGTAAATACTGAAAGGGGTATATAAACTAAACCTTTTCTACTTTCTTATTAATTGCAATGGCAGTTACTAACTAAACTAATGGGATGCTATTGTGCGCCCCAAGTAATTTTCTATTTATTTTTAGGTTTGACGGATGCATTTGTTTACAAAACAAGATTTTTGGTGTTGAACGATGGCTATAAGATTTTTTTTTCCTCCTGATACCGGAAAATTTTTATCAGAACTAAAGACATAATCCCATTCACTGCAGTTAAGTTTGTGTTGTGTACTTAGTGTTACCCTATTTCAGGGATTTCTAAAACCACAGTGTTCGCTCAGAGGAATATGATACACTTTCAGATACAATGAAGTTTATTCTTTGTGTTTCTATTATAGAACTATTCAATGCCAGTGTTCTGCCATGGATGCTGCTCCCTCCATGGAGGAAGGGGACTGTTTTCTTGAGGGAATTGACACTTCAGTTGAACTACAGAATAGGGAGCAGAACCCATTTTTTAAATGCTAAAACAGTGCGGGTTCCTTATATGTCCCCCCCCAGTGCTTGAATATTAGAAATTCTATAGAAAAAGTGCACATGCTCTAACCCTGATTTTCCATTGACTTGTATCTGGCACACTCATTTGCACCTGTACAGCATTCCCATTTGGTAGCATGTTACATATACTTTGTTCCAGTGTAAATGATAATACAAGACATAAGGGACAAAGAAATAAAGAAAACAAGTTAGTTTTAAGAATGTTATGCTTGCAATACCATCAAAACAATTATACTGCAATAAAATACCTTTTAAAAATTCACTAAGCTTGGCGCAAAGGAGAAAAATGCGTACATGTGATTCCTGCATTTTTGTTTGCCTATTTTTAAATGTAGGTTACTGCTGATGCTTTATTTAACCCACTCCACCCATTCACTCAGTTTGGAATGCTTTTTCCTCACCTTTCTAATGACACTTGATTAATCCAATCTCACATCTACCTAATATACTATAGCATTTAGGATAATCACAAGGTGTTCATTATGCAAAAAATGTAGCTTTTAACATATAATGATACCACCTTCTTAAGTTAAAAGGGGCTAAGTCTTATTCACAACAATTAAAATGAAGAAAACTACTCTGAGTTTTTCAGTTTGCTCAGACAAGTCATTTTTCTTGTTCTCACACCCTTTGAAATTCAATTTCATTCCTTCTGGGGAGCAAGCTGATATACAGTTAGTACTTGCTTATTCTCCCACGTAGGGCTTAAGAAAACCCTGTTATGCTTTACCTACATCACAGACCACACCACAAATCAACTACAACGGATGTCAGGAGACAGCGGCCCCTCCCAGGGGTTAGATTCTAACATATATCATATGACCGGGATCTGGAAATATTTTTTAGTCTCTTACCAGCCCTCCCATGAATCACTCCTCTACTTCACAGCTAAGCCTGGTCTCACTTTCAGAAGCAGAAAACCGTAATCTCAAGCCATGGTTGCAGAAACAAAGCCTGATCACCTCTCCCTGTAGCATCTCCCTACCATGCAGGTAAGAAATAAAAACAAGAAGGAAATTAAGAAGCATAAGAAAAGAGCAAAGAAGAATATAGTGGTTAAAATGTGGAAAGACTGGGAGAATAAAGCCCATGTTAGGACATACTGGGTGCATCTACATGTGTGCTTTACTGTGGAGTGCACTAATTAGCCCTGCAGTAAAAATCACAGTCTACACATGCACTGGTGTTAGGGCATAGTGAATTAATTAACTCTGTCAGGATAGTACTGTTGGGACCAGTACTATCTTATGGCAGAGTCATTGGCCACGTCCACACAAAAAAGCAATGTGTCTGTTGCAATACCTCAAAGCAGTCTGAGATGCTGCAGGAGGCACACCACAAATCAAAAAATGTTCACAACTATGCAGTGCAGACTCTAAGTGTGATACTACGAAATCCCAGTATCAAAAGGGGAACTGGAGGCTGGGTCTTCTGAAGAGATGCTCTAGCACCTGGCCAAAGCTGCATGCCCCTGCTGCTTCAGCATGCTGCCTCAGTGTGCTGGAGGAAAAAGAAATGGGGCAAAGCTGGCAGCAGTGGCTCAGACCCAGGCTCTGTAACCAGTAAACATGGACATGGGGGTGGGGGGATTGTGTGAGGATGAGAGGACTGTGGGGGTGGGGAGTTTGTGTGGGAGGGGTGGGTCCCTTGGCTGCCCCCTGCCATGGCACACTGTTCCCCTCTGCAGCAGCCCATGGCCCACTTCAGGCAGAGCCCTCTGGCAGTGTGCAGCTCTTCCTGAGACCTGGGCACTACATGTGTCACACTGACATGGCCTGGTCCACTGGTGTGCACCATGTACCATCCGAATTCCAGTGCATTGAAGAAGCCTCCACACTTGTATATAGGATCTTTCCATTGTGAAGTGCTACAAAAAGGTGCATTTACCTATTTTAATGCACATTAGCTAAAGAATACTTTTTTGTGATGCCTTAATGCACATTAAAATAAACTAATGTGCATTAAAGTGCATGTGTAGATGCACCCACTTTAGTGATTAACTGGTTTAAAAAGACGTAAGCTTTCATAGATGACAATCTACTTCATCAGTTGCTCTTCCCTGCCTCCTGTAAGTCCTTTCTCTGGTAGGTTAAGTAGTAGTAGTTGGTATTTTCTGCACACAAATATGTAAATATTCTTTCTTCATGTTACCTTGTGTGTCTTCTTTTGGATAAACTAAACAGAAGGAGTTCTTTAAACCTCTCACCTTATAGCACTTTTCCCATTATTTTGTGGCTCATTTTTCAGAACCTTAAAAAAAAAAAAAAAACTTACTCATTTCTGCTCACTACTCCTCATTTATGCATTCAAAGATTGAATGAGTCCTTTTGTGGCAGTGTCACACTAGGAACTTCTGTTCCATTGTTTGCCCACTATGACCCTAGATCCTTCGTGGCATCATTGTTCCCACCACATAGTTCCCATTATACATAGGGTTTCCTATAATAGGACAGACTAAGGCAATCTAGGGCACTATGCATATATTTTAGCCCTTCCTCTGCATTGCTTCCCACCAATTTGAGGATGATAGTGTCAAGGGTTACCTGTCAAAGTATCTTGTAGTCAGGAAGGTTGGGGGAGATCGGAAGAGAGGGGAGGGCACTAGCATTACTCTTTAGCCATCTGTGCAGGCCAAGTTCTATTCCAAATAAAAAAGTACCAGCTCCATTTAATTGAACAGAATGCTTTGGAGGGGTCATGCTGGGTAATAAATGCTGGGTAATAAACGGTAATTACTGTATCCCTCTATATTCCCATATGGCAGGGGTTTTCAAGCTTTGTGATACTGTGATCCCCTTCTAAGTTGCTTGCAACCCCCCAGGGGGGTCGCAACTTACAGTTTGAGAACCTCTGCTTTACAGAGTTCTCTCCCAGATGGTTGATATTGAGATCTAAGATGATTGAAACACCCTCCCACTCTTTATCACAGACAAACAATAAGGAGACAAATGATGTATTATGCAGAAGAAAATAATTATACAGGCAAAATGGACCATCAATTTAAAGACAGAATAGGAAGACAAGTAAAGTTTCTTATTCTCTCATCTGGCCACACTGTAGCCTATTGAAAGTTCTGCCAATGTCTACAAAAATCAGCCTTGCTTCTGATTTTTGCAGCCCTGGCAGCTGAGGCCTTGGACCCTTCTCTATCCTGGGAAAATAGCCAAAGCCCTGGTGACCTTACAAACAACCCTTATATTTCTAGCCCCACCATCGGCATTGTCTCAATACCTCATGAGTCCTCAGAATCCTCCAGAAACTTCTCTCCCTGGGACAACTGACATTCCTCTGGCTAATGGGCCATTTCTTTCAGATTCTTTTGTTATAGAGGAGATAATTTCTCCCATTATAACTTGACAATGATGTATCCTTCTGCTTGTATCTGGGAGTGGCAATTCTTTTCCCCCTCATTGTACAACAGGAAGTGATAACTAGCAATTCCACCCACACCCTTTTCCTGAAGTGGACATTACTCTGTTCCTTGGCTAAATCATATCCAAAATTATAAAGAAATCTATAGATAGCTTGACATAATGTATACAATGGTAAAATGACATTAATACATATAGCGTAATATATCATAACAAGACTACACATACCATATCAATAACATAAACACAAAAAAATCCTTATGACACCACCCAAATCTCCCAGCCCAGGGTGGGATTCATGACACCACCATTTTGCTGAAATAATTCTGCCTCTCCAGTGTTGTGGTATGTGCTCCAGGAGGCATCATCTGAAACTTTTAGTGGCTGGATCCCATCACCCAAAAAGAGAAAGTGAAATACTGAAGCTAAGAGAGGAGATGTAGCACAGCTATAAACTGAGTCCAGATCTACTGAGTCCCAGCGGACATTCACACAACTGTCTGGGCACAACTACACAAGGCAGTTAAATGTGCAGTAATCTATTTTACTGTGCAGTAAGTGTGTACATCTACACATGCGTGCTTACTAGTCAGTAAAAAACCTTAACTCCACGTGGGATTAGTTCCTATGCAGTAACAAATGTATAGACATGACCCAGGAGCGAATTTGCCCTCCCTGCCACTAGGGGCCTAGCCTCAGGCAAGCCTCAGGGCTCCAGGCTAGGAACCTCTCCTGTCCCAGGACCGAGCTGCTTCTATGGCTGACCCCTTCCTCAGGCTTTAAAATCCTGTAAGCATTTTAAGCGCTGGGAACCGGAGTGCACAAAAGGACACTGTGTCTCCCTGTGTAGGCTGCAGTCTAGACTAACCAGCCTGCCTGAATTCCAGCATGGCTGCCTGTCACAGCTGCCAGGAGAGCGCTCTCTTCAGGCTAGAAGGAAGTTGCAGGCTGCTGCAAACTGCTTCAGCCTCAGGCCAAGCTCAGGCCAGGCCTGTCAGCCCTCAGGGCAAGCTGCAGGCAGCTTCTGGCCAACAAAGCCAGTTCCACCTGCCCACAGCCCACCTTCAGCAGCTTGCCCTCTGCCTGCAGGTTCTGGAAGGTATTGCTTCTGCTGTGCAGCTTGCCAGTCCCTTGCTGTGCCTCTGTGCTGGCTGCTGCAGGCAGCTGCAAAAACCCAGGACCCATGATGGTGTCAGCCTCCTTTTTCAGGCTCAAGCCCATGCCTGTGCTCTCCACCTGAAGGAGGGTGCATCAGGCATCCAGGACCCGGTCCTGCTGAGCTCCCTGGCTTCAGTCTCCACCAGTAGTTTTGAGAGCCCTGACCAGCACCTGCTTCACCAGCTCCACAGCCCCAGGCAAGCCTTGAGGGCCATGACACCACTGAACGCCAACAGCACCAGCTACTCCCTGGTGGGGGATGGGGCACCAGGCATCTGAATCCTGTGCCCTGCCATAGGAGGGCACCGCCCAGAGCCACATGCCATTGCTGCCAACTGAGACTAACCAGAGCCACCATCCATGCCAGCCCCAGCCACGTGGTAAGGCTTGCACTGGGGGTAGGGCCCTCCCTGCTCCTCTCTGCCCTACCCGATGCCCCCTGCCCCTGCTCAACTTCCCCGCCCAGCCCTCCTGCACTCCCCTGGCTCTGGATCCCCCACCACCCACAGCATGCAGGGAGGTGAGAGACAGTACCAAACTTTATTGAGCGGCCCATACACCAGCAGCTAGCTGGGTACAGGCCTCTCACATGCCAAGGAATGTGTGGATGCTGGTGGCAATGTGCTCCTCAGCAGCAGGGGGCAGAGATATGTAGCACTGCCACTGGTAGCCCTCTGGGGGCAGCAGAGGTTGTGGGGAAACATGGGCCTGCCCCGCATGCCATTGTAGCTCAAGGTCCCATACCAGGTGTACAGGTGCACCCAAGCCAACATGAGGATCAGTAGCAGTAGAGTGTAAGGGATTGGGCACCCCACAGTTTGTGCAAACAGTTCCTTGTGCACTGCCCACAACACACACAACAGGAGTATGCGTGGAGCACAGCACTGGAATGGTAGGGGACTGGCCCCGGGATGCTTTCAGGGAGAGGCTCCATGTGCAACCATTTCCTTGTTCTAGTCAACTTGGAACCCCATGTCCCTCAAGCCCAGGTACTGTGGACTAGGAAGCAGCTCAGGAGAGCAGGTGATCTACACAAGGAGGGGTTGGGGGAGTAGAGTCTGGAACAACAGGAGCAGAGGCTACCAGGAGCTTGGACTGTCCCACCCTGGGAATGGGGTGGAGGAGGTAGGCTGCCTACAGCGAGCACCCAGTGGCCCACGAGCCCCAGGTGAATAAGTGGAGACAGTGGGCTCTGAAGATCCATGATCCTCTTACTCAATCAAAAATCAAGGGTTGTTAGCAGCCTGGCCCTGCTTAACATAAAATATTAACTAGGACAGGACACTTAATTAAATTCTAAAAACAGGACTGCATTACAAATAGTAATGTTAAACAACAGGAATTAACAACTGACAAATATATATATATATATACACACACACACACACACACACACACACACACACACGTGCGCGCACAGAGGATCTATAAGCAATGTAATACAGAGAGTGAAATACAAAATAGAAAGCAATCTATGCCCTCTGACCTGCATACCACATTGTGGCAGGCTCTTGCTTGCTTGTCTTAATGTGCAAGTATGCGAGGGGTGTAAACTTCTTTAAAACTCTGCAACCATGCTACTTTTGTCAATGTGGAATCTTAACCAATCATTCCAACAGCAAGGACATCAATGACTTGTCAATCATCCAATTACATGTTCAATTACCTCAGGTGAGTATAATGGTCACTTCTCATATCTTCATTAATGATGTGGATATTGGCATCAGAAGCAGACTGGCCAGGTTTGCTGATGACACCAAACTTTGGGGTAAAGCGTCCACACCTGAGGACAGGCGAGCAATCCAAGCTGACCTTGACAGGCTCAAGAAATGGGCAGATGTGTTACCAGATTTGCCCATCACTTGGGGTGTGCTTATTTATTAGGGACATGTTTCTAGGGTTTTGGTAATTCTATCAATGTGCTGCTTGTGTTACTCGTATTTCTATAAAGAGCTGTATCTCTCCCTTCTGCAAGTCCTCACCCCCAATGAAGCTAGCTTGCAGGACTCAGTTTCAGTGGGGCTGGGTTCCTCCAGTCACCAAATCAGTCATACACACAAACACACACAGAATAACATGACACGTCTGACCTGCCCGGGTTGATCAGCATGGACAGGCTGACACCCTCATATGCCAAGAATCAGTTCATCAGAGCAACAATAAACTACAGTCAGACACAAGCACACATGTAAACAGAATACCTCTGAATCTGGCTGGTTGTCCAGATGACACCCTCATGGGCCAGCCTTCAGTTCATTAGGGCATGTCTGAGTCCAATTGGGTCAATCAGCCTGTACAAGCTGATCTCCTTATGTGTTTCAAACTCAGCACGTCCCAAATTTTAGCCTCCTGATGTATTAGCCACAGTATTTTTGGGCTTCACAGGGATCTTTAGCTTAGGTAAAAGAAGCGTTGCTGCAGAGCAAGTGGGGAAGAAAAAGTAGAGAAGGAAAAATATACCCAGTTACTACCACTTTGACTATAAAAGTTATTTATTGCTAAGTATATGAAACATATAATGGTACTGGTAGTAATAGACATGCAAAGGAAAACAAGCACAAACAATTACAATACTACTCTGGTTTCACTAAGTATTTGGGGAAACTTAGCTGAAGCTTAATTAATACAGTTCAGGGTCAGAAATTTATGCCTAGAGAGAAAGAGAGAGAGAGAAAGAGAGAGAGAGAGAGAGAGAGAGAGAGAGAGCTGGGATC
>NW_017728918.1:82899697-82903544 GCF_001723895.1 Crocodylus porosus
ATCAAGTTTAAATAGGCCTCCATAGTGGGACCAGGGAATGTACTGCCCGAAATTCCTGTTAAACTTTACTTCTGCTTAGAGGTGGGGGGGGGGGCGAAGTCCTTTGTAAATCCAGATTAGAACTGGTCTGATAAATGCTGAGCTAGATGTGTGTAAATGTGGGTTGATTAGCCTTTGGAGCACAGCTTCCCCATCATTCAGTGACCTCCTCCTTCTCTGATCCCAGAATTCACTGCAGTCTCTGTTTCAGGCTTTCTGTTCTCCATCTCCCATGTAAATGAGTGGTCATCTGGTTCCATCTCAGATGAAAATGAGACCTAGGGCAGTTGCTCCACTCTTGTCACCCTTATCTGGAGGGTTTTAGGTGTGTCTCCCACTGCATAATCAGTTTTGGTTTAGCGGGGGAGGAGGGGGATTCTTTTTGAGTCGGACAGGCTGTGTCCTATGTCAGGGTCCCCCAAGAACACAGAGTTGAGAGGTAACAGATGAGAACCTGATGGCATTTAACACCAAAAAATGCAAGGTTCTCCACTGTGGGAGGAAAAACCCACAGCATACTTATAGGCTTGGCAGTGCTACATTGGCTAGCACTTCGGATGAAAGGGACTTGGGAGTCATGATTGACCACAAGATGAACACGAGACTTCAATGTGATGCTGCAGCTAGTAAAGCAAGCAAAACTTTGGCTTCTTAAGCCACAGATGCTTCTCAAGCAAATCCCAGGACATCATTCTCCCAATGTACCCGGCCTTGGTGAGGCTGCAGCTGCATCCAGTTTTGGGCTCCACAATTCAAAAGGGACATGGAGAAGCTTGACAGCATCCAGAGGAGAGCCATGCATGTGATCAGAGTTCAGGAAAACAGACCTTATGCTGAGAGGCTTAGAGCTGTGGAACTCTTCAGCCTGGAAAAGTGCAGGGTCAGGGGTTATCTGGTGGCCAACTGTACGTTTTTATCAGAGGTGCTCATCAAGATCTGGGGGAACATCTGTTCACCAGAGTGTCCCAAGGTATGACAGGATCAAATGGTCACAAATTCCTCCATGACTATTTCAGGCTGAACACAAGGAAGAACTTCTTTATTCTCCAAGCCCCCAAGGTTTGGAATAGACTGCCACCAGGCGTGGTTCAAGCACCTACTTTGAATGCCTTCAAGAGACATTTGGATGCCTATGTTGCTGGTATCCTATGCCCCCTGCTGACTTCCTGCCCTTTGGGCAGGGGGCTGATCTTGATGATCTTCCAAGGTCTCTTCCAGCCTTAATGTCTATGAATCTATGAATTTATAACTATTCATGCCAAAACTCAATGATATAACATATAGTCAACTGTGCATGCTTGCCACGCAGAAACTAGGTCACGATGTCATTGAGTTCAGACTCTGGAACCTTCTGACTTTTAGTCAATCTGAGCATGTGCGGCACTTATTCATTTAACTTTTGCAGATTAATTAAAGTTACTCAAAGACAATAACATAGGGAGGCAAGGCCAGAGAATGAGGTTTACAGCTAGGCCAGTAGCCTCCTGATTCACCAAGGTCCATGGGCACCTATGTATGCCCAAACTCCTTTCTGAGGCCGGGCAGTACACAGGCCCTGGTACAGAGCATCTTGTCTGAGAAATGTTGCAAATTCTCACAAACAACTTCTGTCTAATGGCTCTACAGGGTCTGCAGCTGCATACCCTGTATGGGGAGAAGTCACCTTTGGCAGTCAGGATGCAGGCTCAGTGTGGCAGCTGAAAAGTATGTCTGTGTGATAAAAGTGCTTGCTGAAGGCTCTATGAAGATTAGACCAAGTGTTTTTCTGTATTTCTTTAGCTATTAAGCTATAACTTGTTGCTAAAAGCCTAATTATAGTTCAAGATGTAGTGAGGCCTTGTATAAAGTAAGACCTAGTAAATTTAGCAAAGCCTAGAAGTAGTAAGACCCTGTGGTGCAGTTAAAATTACCTTATCAAAGGAATGCAAGGCTTGTACTGCTATTGGTCAGTCTAAGGACAGTTGAAAAAAAAAGGAATCTAAATGTTCATACATTATCAGTGTCTTTCAGAAGCTATAAATTAGCTGAAATATCTGGAAACCATTCAGAAGGAAAATGCAGCTCTGTGAAAAGGATTAGTTAGCTGTTGCCTGGATCAGTGGGTCCGTGGACCTCGAGAAGCCCAGGAACTGCATTCTACAGTCCTTTCCCACACCCCTCAGACAGCATTTTTCGAGGACGCGTGACCTCACTAAACTTTGTGGAAAGAGAAGCTCACTGTGTATCAGGCATCAGAGAAACTGACGATAAGTTGCCTACATGACAATTGCTTTTGTCTGTCATTGTTTGTCTTGTTACTACGCATAGTTGTGTTTTTATTAAGTCAATAAATCTTTCTTACGTTTCTACCCCCAACCACACTCTCAATCCTAAACCCTCTACAGGCAGGTGGGACAGCTCAGGGTGAGTGCCTCCCATAGCTGGGGCCCTGCAAATGCACCAGCTCTACCGGAGAAAGATGCAGGGCTTCACCATCCTCCTGCAGCAGCTGATGGTAACATCTTAGTACAGGCTGCAGGATTCATGGGCCTGACTGGCAGAAGACATCCACCACAAGGATACATAGAATCAGGTGGACCAGGAGTTCTGGGAAGAGCTCCTGGCCCAGGGGTGTGAGCAGTTCCAGCTGCTGTGGGAGCAGACCACCATCTTTACCTGGGCAGTGCAAGCCATAGATGACAACCACTGGGTACTGGACACCATTCTGGCCCTGGCAGTCACCTGTGTGCTGCCCACTGCCCAGCCCTGATCCCTAGCTCTGCCTGCCCCCTGGCAGCTGCCTGCTGCCCCACAGCAGGCCCCAACCTGGACGTGAAAGAAGGACATGTGCCATCTCCAGCAGCCAGGAGCCAGCTCCCACACCACTCACCATGTGGGCATGGAGCCAAAGCTGTGTGTAGTAAGGCTGGAACCACATACCAGCCCTGCTGGCCCCAGCCACTGGCTGCTGGAGAGGGAGCCACCCATGCCAGGGAAACAGTGGTCACCATCAGCCCTGGTCAAAAACTCCACCCACTGCATTTACTATGCATCCGCATCTGCAGGGGAACAGCCAGAGGCCAGGATGATGGCCACCTCTCCCCAGGCCCTGTCCCCTAGGTGCCCCCACCCCATGGCTCCTGGAGAAAAGGTTTATTAATGTTATTGGGTGGGTTGGGTGGCGGAGATGTTTGTTGGGGGGGGAGAAGGGCTTTGGTGAGGATGACTGTTTGTAGGAGAGCAGGGGAGGGGAACTCTGGTTGATGTGAAGGAAGTAACTTGTTCTTGTGAGATGTGGGTGCAGTGACTGTGGTGCTAGGAGATGACAGGAGAGTTGGGGATTCCATGGGTAGCAGTGCAGATGAGCTAGAGCAGGGAGTGCTGGAGGAGTTGGTCAGCCAGGTCCTCCTGTACCCGGTGCCCCGGTCTCCACTAGCATGCATGTGGTTCACCTGGGGTCTCAGTGACGTGGGCCTGCCACTGTTACTGCCACCACAGGTGGTTCTTCTGCTGCCAGGCATCCTCTGACAGCTGCACCTTCTCTGTCCATGCCTTCCAGATGTTAAGCAGCACACAAGCTGTGACGAAGACCAAGGGGAAATTGTCCTCAGTGACCTCAAACTGGGTGGCAAGGGAGTGCCAGCAGTCATAGAATCATAGAAGTAGGGTCAGAAAGGACCTTGTAGATCTTCAAGTCCAACCCCCTGCTTAGGCAGGAGAAAAAACTGGGCTCAAATGATCCCAGCTAGGTAGGCATCAAGCCTCCTCTTAAAGACCCCCAGGGTAGGAGCCAGCACCACTTCCCTTGGAAGTTGGTTCCAGATCCTAG
>NW_017728918.1:82903644-82914465 GCF_001723895.1 Crocodylus porosus
TAGGAGCCAGCACCACTTCCCTTGGAAGTTGGTTCCAGATCCTAGCCGCCCTGACAGTGAAGTAGTTCTTACGGATGTCTAATCTAAACCTACTCTCCAACAACTTGTGGCTGTTATTCCTTGTTATGCCAGGGGGCGCTAGGGGAATCAAGGTCTCTCCCAAAACCTTCTGGTCCCCCCTAGTGAGTTTATAGATTGTCACCAGGTCCCTCCTCAGGCTTCTCTTGTGAAGGCTGAACAGGTTCAAGTCCCTCAGTCTCTCATTGTAGGGTCTGCCTGTTGTCCCCAGATCATTCAGGTGGCCCTCCTCTGGATCTTCTCAAAGATTTTCCCTAGGACTGAGGTAAGACTGACAAGCCTATAGTTGCCCGGGTCTTCCCTCGTCCCTTTTTTAAAGATGTGGACCACATTGGCTATCTTCCAATCATCTGGCACCTGGCCCAAGCACTAGGAGCAGTCATAAAGTCGTGCCAAGGGCCCTTCAATAACCCCTGCTAGCTCCCTCAACACCCTGGGGTGGAGAGCATCTGGACTTGCTGATTTGAACACATCCAGCCCCTCCAGAAGCTCTCTAACCTGGTCCTCCCCAACCTGAGGTCTGGAGGCATTCCCCTTGAGTAGGTCTTGCATCACAGTGGGGAAGTCGTGGTCCCTGCCCAAGAAAACAGAGGTGAAGAATTGGTTAAAGGGGTCTGCTTTCTTCTCTGGTGCAACCACCAGATTGCCCAGAGGATCTTGCAGGGGCCCCACATTTCCAGTCCTTGAGATGCCTTAAGACACACACCACCAGGGTATCGTTCCAGCCCAGGCAGTGGCTGAAGTGGGCCTGGTGGGGAGGCAGTGTAGGTCCACATGAGCTAAGGAAGGAGCAGATAGATGGGATCCCTGTCAAGGAGGGATGGGATGTTCATGGCTCCCAGCTGCAGGTCCAGCACCCTCAATACAAAACACCCACTCTCCACCAGGCCCAGCAGACCAGACTTCCAGAAGATGCAGGCATCATAGGTGCTGCCTGCCCAGCTGGTGCTCATGTGCATGAAGACTCCATGATGGTCCACAATGGCCTGGAGCACCATGGAGTGGAAGCCCCTCTGGCTGTAATAGGGGAAGTCTCCGTGCTGTGGGCAGGTGACATGGGTGTGGATGCCATTTAAGACCTTGATGCACTGGGGGAATCCCAGGGTATGGAACCCTGTACCCACCTCCAGGGTGCCATGCATTTGGAGTATGGTGGGCCTCAGCATGCCCTGGAAGGTGCTGCATACCTCTAGGACAGCCTTCCTGTTGTGGCCTTACCCATACCAAACAGGCAGCCTACATTCTGCAGGCTGGTGGGGACAGCCAGTTTGATAAGGTTGTAGGCTAGCTGGGTATCCCTGGGGAGGGGTGGCCATGTGCCAGTATCCTGCCACTCCAGGTTGTCCCACAGCTTCTCCATTAGGTTGCAGAAGGTGGTTTGGGTCAAGCAGAAGGCCTCCAGCCACTGCTTATTGTCCCAGGTGTGCTGGACAATATGCAGCCACCAGTTCTGGCTGGCCTGATGGGCCCAGGGGCAGTGGGGATGGAGGCCCAGAAGGGCAATGGCAGCTCTGGATGTGGCATCCAGAAGCCTCTCATGACATCCCTGCTGGTGGAAGATGTGCAGCAGTGGCCCTGGGATGGCATACTGTGGCCAAGCAGGTGGTCACTGAATAGGGTGGAGCAGGGCAGTACAAGACAGCCATGTGCCAGGTGGTGGTTGGTGCAGTGAGCCAGCAGGGCCAGAATGGTAGCCAGCAAGAGCCTGGGGCACTAGTCATTGCTGCCAGGACAGGGGCTGGAGCAGCCATAATGCAGGGAGGCAGAGTGAGGAAGGAGAGGGCCGTTGCTTGCTGCCGCTGTGCTGCACATGCTGTTCCTGGGCAGGGAAGTGGGTGGCCAGAGAGCAGCAAGTGGGGTTGGCTTTTGAAAAGGACTGACAGCTGACGGAGCTCCCCCCAGTGGTGGCAGTGGGCTGCAGGAAGTTTGATGCTGACAGCAGCAAATCTTCTCCCTAGTCCCTGCACACGTACATACCTGCCTGGGAACACTTACTCCAGTATAGTTTGCACCTGAATAAACGCAGCTCGGATCAAATACATGTGTAGATGTACCCTCTGTCATCCCACAAACCATACTAAATAGACCAGGACAAAATAGAAAAAAAGTGGCTCTCCTCTATTCTGCCCCTCACCCAACTGTAATTTCCCTTCACTCAGTCCCTCACAAAAAAAGTCTCAGTGAAACCAAACTATACAAAGTTGACATAGAGAGGTGAAAATAAAGTACTTTCCCCCCCATTTAAACTAATTTTCTATTCCTTACATCCTCTCTGTTTCCATTTAAAAGCAGAAGAAATGCTATGGCCAATACTCTTAAAAGAGATGACATGGAGTAGCAGTAGCAAATGGAGGAGAGCAAAATCACTTTAATTATACTGACTTTGTGCTTGATGTAATGGTATCCAGCTGTAAATGGATGTAATACTGTTTTGACATGTGAGAAGAATTTTATACCATATTTTAAAATTACACATCATATGCTTGTATTTGCCTTTTTAAGTGCATTCTAAGGACAAAAATCTTCATATTTTGTGCCAAGAAAGGATTGATAGATGAACAGATGGAGAAAATACTCTACTGCATCTCCTGTCAGCTGTTTGACATTATCAGAATGGTAGCGTAAAATGGAATAAACAGATTAGTATGGTTTCTTATGAATAGTAAGCATTTTGACCAATTGTGTAGTGGCTATAAAATGTATTTTCTCTTCTTAAATGCATTTTTTCAGAGAGATTGTTTTTATTTTAAAACTCCTTATAGAAAATGCCCAGAATGAATGTTTTTGGATTCTGTAACTGTGCTTTCAGTGTAGCAGAGCATAATGTTCAGGAATAACAACTGGTGTCAAAGGAAAAAGAAGTTCTGTCACACTGAGCTATTTTTATGAATGCCTGCCAGGCAATTATTCAGTTATGTTAAAGCTATCAGATAAGAGGCTGGCATTGAATGATTTAATCATCGTAATTGTTTATATGAATCTTAAACATCACTGCAATCAAGAAGAAGGTGCACCGTCTGTATATTTAGTATTTATATGGTCTCATCCTGTTAAGTATTGATGAAGCAACACAAATTTTGCTGAGTTTATAGAGAATGAAGGTTGAATGCATCTCAGTTAGAGTTTAACAGCTTCACTACTATGTCATGTTTACCTAACTCCAAGGCAACTTCAAATTTAAGATGATCCCCCAATAAGTAGATTCTAGATATGAAAACATATAAATTTATTAGAACTTTATCTGTCTAGAATCTAATTATTCAATGGTCATCTTAAGTTTGTTACCCCCACCCACCACTGTGGCAGGAAAGCAGAAGCAGGGGAGCAAATGCCTGGGCAAGCAGGGATGCAGGGAGCATGTGGTAGGGGGGAAAGTGGTGTGGGGAACAGGAAGTCTAAACCCTGACCCCTACCTCCCTCTGGTGCTTCTGCCTCTGACACCTGCCCTCCCCACCATTCACCCTAACCTCCATGCCTGCCTCCCTGCCACTTACTCTTCTACTGCCTGCTCCCCTCCACCACTTGCCTCCCTGTGTGCCCCACATACTGTCTGCACCCCCTGTGCTTCAGAGCGAGGCTGTGAGGGAGCCTAGGCCCACTGGGGCAGTAGCAGTGGTGCACAGGTTCTTCCTTCCCTACCCAACTCCACTCTCCCTATCTTCCTGCTGGAGAGGAGCAGGGTGCAAGAAGGAACCTGGTCACTGCGACAGTTTCTCCTTGCAGTATGTCAGGAGCAGGCCTAGGGTTCCCACAATGCCTATGTCTGCTGGAAGTCAGATCACTCCAGCTGGGAGCTGTGGGGAGCAGATGTGCAGAAAGTGCAGATTCTGTTAGGGTAACAATAGTTGGATCTTGGGGAACACTGGATTTGCAACTGAATAAAGACTTTTATCCATGTCTTAGCAAAAGCTGCTGGTCACAAGGCAGGATGATATGTATTAAAAGTAACTTTGCAAATGCTTAGGCAAGCAGATTCTTAACAATGTTGTAGTGTTGTAAGTTTACTGTACAAGGAGAACAAGATGCAGCCCACCATTTATCATGAGAAGGTAAAGCAGATTTTGCTTATGAATGCTTATGCTAAGCCAGCTATTTGCTTATGCTAAGTAACCATCTTAACTGTGTCAACCATTTTCAAGTGAGCCTGTCTAAGTTTGTGTGCTGTGCATGAGATGAAACTTTAGGAATATGGAAGATGGTACAACATGGGACTGAAAAACAGGCTGGAATGTGAAAAACAACATGTAATTGGTAACAGAATCCGAAATAAACATATGCAAAAAGGTGAATGGTGATTGGTGAAGAAGCCTCCAGAAGCTTCCAGGTTTTGGTCAAAGTCTGCCCATTGACCAAAGAAGTGGGGTGAAGGTCTTAGACATGCACTCATAGCAAAAAGACTTGTAAATGAATAGAATGCATAGGCATTTCCATGCTAATGAAGCAAACACTAAACACAGGTGGAGCTTGAGATAGGAGGAGAGATGGGCAGAACATAGAAGAAGCGAGAGTGGAATGAATGTTAATGAGCATGAATCAAGGCATATGCAATGTGAAAAAAACTATTGTTCACTGCAGGTCCCTGGTTTGTTGTTTTTTTAGGACCTGGACCAAAGCTATTTCCACTCTAAATAAAGCTGTTGCAAGCAATGTGTGCAAGTAGCATTTGCTCCCTGCTTGCTCTGGTTAATGAGCAACAGGATTCATGAGCGATTGGATTGTTGTCTCCCTAGTTGTTGGGTGCTGCATGGAGTCAGGATCTAACAGATTCCTTCTTTTCTGCCCAACTTTGTGCCATCTAGGGAGATGGGGGAGGGGAGCTGGGTAGGGAGCAAACACTGGAATCAGGAATCTGAGCACTGCTGATGCTGTACCCAGCTGAGCCAGGATTCTTGCACAGCCACTCCCCACAGCTCCCAGCTGCAGTAGTCTGATACTCAAGTCTAAGACGAGACTTTTTTTTGAATGGGAGGGACACCTTATCTTGGTGTAAAAGAGAGCTAAGGTCTGTTCCTTTAAGGGAGAAGCTGCAACAGGGATGTCCCCAGGTGGGGAGAACAGTGGATTATGGACTGGCTGCAGAGAATTAAGCAGCTAGGGACCCATAGGCTGCAAGTGCTTATTGCAGGGCTAGCTGCTCATCAGTACATGGTATCGCAGAGCCCTGGTTAGGTATCAAGGGCACTGCTACAGTAGCCAGAGGAGCAGCAGTAAGCTGCCCTGAAGGCCAAGTGGGCACACCTGTGGCCTGTCAGTGGAGAGAAGCTTTGGCCCCTGAGGCAGAGGGCAGTGTAGCTGTGACCTCCTGCCAGCTCAGGCTGGTGAAGTGTAGGATCTATAGGCCATGCCAGCATGCCAAACTTGCAGCCCCAGAAACTGGCACAAGGAGCAAGATGGAATTTTCACTTATACAGAAAATCATAGGGGTTAGGGTCACAAACAGTATGCCAAAGGGAGACAACAGGTAAAAGGAAAAGAACCATCAACACTGGTAACATACATTTAGCACCTTAATTCTGCCCTCCTCCCCCAACTCCTCCAGAGATGTCTCCAAACAAGCTCTTAGTCCCCAGACCACTCAAACAGCAGCATGCAGCTTCCCCATGTCTGAGTCCAGTTCCTTCACTCCAGTCCTGCTGTCTGAGCCAGTAAGATTTTCAGCTTCACTGTGCACTCCTCTGCATAGAGCTAACCAGATTCCATGTGCATACTTTCTTTTCATAGTAACGTAGAAAACTAGGGTTCAAAGGAACCTCAGGAGGTCATCTAGTCCAACCCCCTGCTCAAAGCAAGACCAGCCCCAACTATACCATCCTACACAGGGCTTTGTCAAGCCAGGCCTTTAGAAACCTTGAAGGGTGGAGATTCCACAGTCTCTGTAGGTAACTCATTCCAGTGTTCACCACCCACCTAATGATATGCTTTTCTTAATATCTAAGCTAAATTTCCCTCATTTTGTAAAGGACCCAAACTTTCCCTGCTCCTCCTCTTGCTACTAACATACTTGTAGAAACTCTTCTAGTTACACTTCACATCCCTTGCTAGCTACGGTTCCAGTTATGCTTTGCCCTTCCTGACTTCATCTCTGCATGCCCAAGCAATACTCTTATACTCCCCCCAGTTGTTTGTCCAAGTTTCCACTTCTTATAAGCTTCCTTTTTGTGTTTTAGCTCAATAAAGAGTTCCCTGCTAGCAGGGTGGAGTTTGCACATGGTCAGGTGAGGTGGGGCAAGAGGCTTGCTGTCAGCTGGGCACTCCAGCCAATTGTGGGGAGGCTTGAAAACCCCCAGCTCCCAGCCAGATGTAATCCCTCCCCCCCACACTTCTGCCCAGCCCCAACCCCATGGGACTCTTCACCCACCCAACCAGTCTGAATTCATCAGCCACGACTGCTTGCTAGTCTTCTTGCACATCAGGATTATTTGTCCCTGCACCCTCAGTAAGGTTTCTTTAAGGTACAGCTAGCTCTCTGGACTTCTCTCTCCCATAAGCTAGCCTCCCAGGGGATCCTGCCCATGAGTTCCCTGAGTTGGAAGTCTGCTTTTATGAAGCCCAGGGTCCATACTCTGCTACTCTCCTTCCTTCCTTTCCTCAGGATCACGAACTCAAATAACCTCACAGTCACTGCTGCCCAAGTTGCTGTCCACTACTACATTCCCTACCAATTCTCCTTTGTTTGTGAGCATCAGGTCAAGAGGATCATGGCCCCTAGATGGCTTCTCCAGCACTTGCACCAGGAAGTTGTGCCTAACAATCTTCAAAAGCTTCCTGGATTGCCTATTTACTGCTGTATTGCTCTCCCAGTTGATGTCAAGGTGATTGAAGTCCCCCATGAGAACCAGGGCCTGTGATCAGGAAACTTCTGCTAAGTGTTTGAAGAAAACCTCATCTGCCACATTCTCCTGATTTGGTGGTCTAAAGCAGAATTTACCAAGACATCACCCTTGTTGCTTTCCCCTCTCTTTACTGTCCTTTTCCCCACCTCTTCTTCTTACTCTCCTTTTTTTTCTAACAGGCACTACTCTTGCTTTTCTCATATCATAGTTTATTGTCTGCACAAATTGACATAGTCACATATTAAAGCAGTTGTGTGACAATGGTTTAACATTCTGGGATGGAGATTATTGTCCTTCCTCTCCCCTTCTCCCCACCCAATTGTTTTTACTCCACTCCATTTGGTCACTTCTAGAATCTTGTCCTCATTGTCATGAGGTATCCAACCATTGTCAACAATTATATTTTCATCTTTCTCGAGGTCTGATATCAACTGCTTTTTCACTTTTGGGGTATTTGTCCTTGATCACCTTGTACCCTCTGTTTTTAGTTTACAGTGGCTCCATGTATTCCCTCATCAGTTTCTTTTGATTTATGGGACCAAAGAAGATTCAGCTATTTGTTTTTAATATTCTTTGCAAGGTCTAGCTCAACTAAGCCTGTGGCTATTCTTTCTTCCTACCTTTTTTTGGCTGCATAAAGATATTCTTTCTTGCTAATCAATCTTTTCTTTTCCCTGCTCTTTGTTGATCCCCTGCTTATTTTTAATGGCCTGTTTGAGGTGTTTGCTCATCCATGTAGGACTGCAGCCCTTCCCTATCAATTTTCCCCTCAAGCTTGGGAGGCAAGCTGCTGACAGTTTGTGCACTTTTGACTTAAAACAATTCCATGCTGCTTCTGTTTCTCAGTCTTTTGCTTGTCTAATTCAGTTGGTCTCTTTAACTAATTTTCTTTGTTTATATGTTATCCCTTTTGTATCCTAAGACCTTCATTATAAACCTACTCTTGTCCATCCTACAGTTTTCATCAGGGCCCTGAGGCTTCAGAAAAATAGGCCCTACATTTGATTAGATCAAATCAATTTACCATACCCACCCAGTCCTGTGGGAAATAGACATCATCCACTCCAGCCGTTAACAGTCATCACCCACTCCAGACAGCAGTAGGGTGTCTAGGCAAAAACTCCAGTGTTTATTCCTGACCCCTCTCTAATGCTTTGACTTGCTTACCTGAAACTTTGGCTTTAATGCCTGACCTAGACCCCTGGCTTATCTTAACTCCAGCTAAGACTCCCATCATGCCTTGAATGTTGGCTTTCACTTCTGGCTTACTTTCACTTTGGCTTACATTTCTAAATTACCTGGAACTCTTGTCTTGAATTCTGGCTCTACTGTGGCCCCAGCCTGACTCCTGTCTCTTCACAGGCCCAGTTTCTGGACTTTGCTTGATTAGCTAGGTGACTTACCTTGACTGCCCACAGCCCACCCTTAGCAGCTTGCCCTGTGCCCGCAGGTTCTGGAAGGTATTGCTTCTGCTGTGGAGCTTGCCAGTCCACATGCCATTGCTGCCCACTCCTTGGTCCCTAACAGATCTTTTCAGGAAAAATGCCTGACTTCAGTGTCCTTTATCTCCCCCCACCCTTCTTTTGATGCAAATTGCTGAGGTTATATCATCTATTACATTTTTTCCTATTATAGATATGCACATTTTCATTTTTATGAATAAGTGCAGTGCCCAGGATCATAAATCATATTAAGTTTTGTTTGCCTTGTCTATCTCTGTATGCATCTGCAAGTCCATAGGATTTCTGGTATAAGTTTTAACTCTGCAAATATTCTTGTTTTCAGTTTTATGTTCAGTAAATAGGGACCTGCTTAAATTACAGTGAGACTAAATAATTTTCATGGGTTGGTTGTGGCATAAAGAGGACATTTTGTGCATATTTCCTGGATGTGCTACACCAGTCCTGCATCTCAGTTCTGATTAGTGGAGAGGATCCAGTGGCGGGCGGGGGAGAGGTGGGGGGAATGAGGATTGGCCACCATCTTGCCTGCTGCCCTTCAAGTGGCCCCACCAGCAGCACCTTCTTCCCACTGGGTGGGCTGTGAGGCCAAGCCACAGCAACAAGAACAACTAACTTCCACTGAGGAGCCATCATTTTATTTTATTTTGTTTTTTAAATTGATTTTGTGGACAATTCTGGATTTCACAGTCTCCATGAAATAGCTAATTCAGTAGACCCCTATACATATATGCTAGGAGGTGATCATCTATGCTTCATTGGTGCTATTTTTATAATTTACACTGTCAAATATGGATCAGAGTTTGTCTGTTTGCAAGCAATCCATTGCATTACGGATAATGCAGATTAATATGTCAAAAAAATTACTAATGAAACTGCTTAACTTCACAACTACTAATTTTTGGCCCATGGTCAGCTTTTACTATGACTAGTATATTATTTCTTCAGAAAATGGATTAGAAATACAAAATTATATTTATTAGCTATATTTTGTTTTTAGTAAAATGTCTTCAGAAAAAAAGAATGATAATCTAGGAAAAATATATTTTTCTTCTGCTTCTACTTTGCTCCCAGGGACAAACTTATCATGTGATATCACTATGTGCTCCTCTTTTTGACTTTGCCTGTATTCTTGGCAAAACGCCTTAACAACTTCCTGCAAGGTTCATTTTAGGCCAATGTACAACAACTCAGACCTTTTTCTCAGAGTACTTACAAATGTTACATTTAGACAAATCTAAGTAAACTTAGTTTGATCTAAGCCCATAGGCATTCAGACATTTACAGTGCTTAGGTCAGGCTAAAAATGGTGCATGTGAACTAAATAATTTAGGTCACGTCTGAGTAATACTATGTATTAGATCAATAAACGATAGAGCAGTCTATCAAATGCCTGCATGGTTTCCCTAGCAATTCAAGTTAGTCTGCTGTCCTCTGGCATCCTAGAGTATGTTGCAGCCCTCCACCTGCCTCCACAGGGAGGTACTCTGGCATTCAGGCCACACTCAGCTGCTGTGGTCAAGAGCTGAGAAAACCCCATGTCTGTTCTGTCTCAGGGGCAAGGAAGCTTAACCCCTCTATCCAGCTTTGTCTTGTGCTGCAGGCCAAACATGGAGAGAGGCAGCTGTTTTACGCTGACACACGCCCCAGGCCCGTGGGGTCTGGAGACCCCAGGACACACCCCGACACCTGCTATTCTGAATATGCTATCTATGTAAAAAAGTACTGGCCCTAATTGTTTTCTGCAATATCTTACCTTCAAGCATAGTGTTTGCAATTCTGGTCCACACATGGCCAGGGGAAAGCAGGGACTGGAAGGCCTAGTCTCAGAACCCAAGGAACCAGGAGCCCAGCTTCTCTAGAAAATACACCTGGGCTAACTTTAAGGGTTACTCAAAGAAATTATATGAAAGCCAGGGGTTCCTAGGAATTCTTTTGGGAAAAACACTGACATGCTATATGTATCTATATGCACCAAGACCTCTTGTAATATTTTAGAAACTCTACAATGTCTATAGTGTTCAAATCTTCACTTAGATTCTGGCTGGACTAGCTGACTTCCAATGTTTGTCAAATTCTAATTGCTAAGTGTTCATTCTAGCTCCTCTAGTAGTCATTTTCTAAATGTTTTCTTTTATCCTTTTTTATGATCTGGTCTCAAAGCAAGCATTTAGTCATCCCCCAAAACTATAAAACTAACTCCAAATCTAATTTAGCTCATTTAAAAACTCTTCTCATAATATCAGAGATTTAGGGTTAGAAGAAACCCCAGTAGTTCTTCTAGTCCCATCTCCTGCCAACACAGGACCATCCTGTGGTGATGGATGAATCATTTTTGACCTGGAGGGATGTGAGCAGTGGGGTTCTGCAGGGCTCGGTCCTCGGGCCCACACTGTTCAACATAGTTTCATAGTTTCTAGGGTCGGAAGGGACCTGAGCAGATCATCTAG
>NW_017728918.1:82915396-82919128 GCF_001723895.1 Crocodylus porosus
GGAGAGGCTACGGGACCTGAACCTGTTCAGCCTCCACAAGAGAAGGCTGAGGGGGGATCTAGTGGCCTGTTACAAACTAGTGAGAGGGGACCAGCAGGCACTGGGGGAGTCCCTGAGCAATATCAGGAGTGACTAGAAATAACGGTCACAAGCTGGCAGAGGGTAAATTCAGATTAGACATCAGGAGACGCTACTTCACTGTCAGGGAGGTTAGGATCTAGAACCAACTTCCAAGAGAAGTGGTGCTGGCTCCTACCCTCGGAGGTCTTTAAGAAAAGGCTAGACAAACACCTTGCTGGGGTCATTTGACTTTTTCCTGCCATGGCAGGGGGTTGGACTTGATGATCTGCTCAGGTCCCTTCCAACCCTACCTACTATGAAACTATGAAACTACCCCTAATTAGATTGTCCCAGCCAAGGCTTTGTGCATCTTAAAACCTCCAAGGATGGAGAGTTCACAAACTTTCTGGATCACATGTTCCAATGTTTTACTACTCTCCTAGTGAAAAAGTTTTTCCTAATATCTAACCTATCCTTGCTGCAAATTGAAACCATTATTCCTTTTTCTGTCATCTACCACCACTGAGAAAAGTTTAGGTCTATCCTCTTTGGAACCATACTAGAGGTAGTTGAAGGCTGCTATTAAATCTCCTCTCAGTCTTATCTTCTCTAGACTAAATAAGCCCAGTTCCTTCAGACTTTCCTCATAACTCATGTGCCCCAGACCTCTAAGCATTTTTGTTGCTTTCTGATGGTCTCCCTCCAAATTGTCCTCATTCTTTCTTTAGTGGGGGGCCAAAACTGCACACAGTAGTACAGATGTTGTCTGAACAGTTCTGAATAGAAGGGAATAATCACTCCTACCAATGAAGCCCAGTATGCTGTTAGCCTTCTTGGTAACAAGAGACCACTGTAAGTTCACATTCAGCTGTAACCCCCAGGTCCTCTTCTGCAGAACTGCTGCCTAGCCAGACAGTCCCCAGCCAGTACCAGTGCATGGGATTTTTGCATCCTATGTGCAGGACTTTGTATATATCCTTGTTGAACATCATGGTTCAATCTGCCAATTTATGTAGGTCTGTTTGAAGCCTAACTCTACCCTCTAGTGTATCTATTACTCCCACCAGCCTGATGTCATCTGAAAACTTGCTGAAGGTGCACCTTATTCCATCTTCCAGGTTGTTCATGAAGATATTGTACAAAACTGTTGATTTCTACCCTCTGAGCCCAATGCTTAAGCCAGTTTTCTGTCCACCTTGCAGTCCATTCATCCAGCCCATACTTCCTTAGCCTGTGAGAATGTTATAGGAGACCATATTGAAAGTATAGCTAAAGTCAAGGCATACCAAATCCACCAGTCTCCTCACATCCACACAGCCAGTCACCTCAACATAGAAGGAAATCCAGTTGGTCAGCCATGACTTGCCCTTGGTGAATCTATGTTGACTGTTCCCAATCAGCTTCTTCTCCTCAAAAATGTATTTCTTGAGGATCTGCTCCATGATTTTTCCAGCAACTGAGGTGAGGTTGGCCAGTCTGCAGTTCCCTAGATTTTTCTTTTCCCTTTCTTAAATATGGGCACTGTGTTTTCCCTTTTACAATTGTCTAGGACAATAGCCATGAGTTTTCAACTATGCTATCATATTGGCAAACATCCTCAACACCCTCAGGTGCATCCCCTCTAGTCCAATGGACTTGTACACCTCCAGCTTTTTAAAATTGTCCCTAATCTGATCCTTTGTCACAATTGACTGCTCACCTCATCCCAAACCTGTGCTGACAGGTGCCGTAGTCTGGGAGCTGACCTTGCCTGTGAAGACCTTGGGGGCTCGGACAGTAAAGAAATTCTTCCTTAAGTCCAGCCTGAAATGGTCTTGCAGTATTTTATAACCATTTGACCTCGTCATCCCTTGGGGCGCTCTGGTGAACACACATTCCCCCAGATCCTGGTGGTCACCCCTGAAAAACTTAGAGGTGGCCATCAGATCACCCCTGAGCCTGCGCTTTTCCAGGCTAAAGAGCCCCATGGCTCTCAGCCTGTCATCGTAAGATCTGTTTTCCTGACCTCTGATCATGCGCGTGGCTCTACTCTGGACTCTCTCAAGCTTCTCCACGTCCTTTTTGAATTGTGGAGCCCAAAACTGGACGCAGTACTCCAGCTGCGGCCTCTCCAAGGCCAAGTACAAGGGAAGAATGACATCCCGGGATTTGCTTTCATCCTCCACTTGTTACTCCAATTGTACAAATACTTCTTGTTACACTTCTTGTCCCTTGCCAGCTGGAATTCCAATTGTGTTGGCTTTACTGACTTCATCCCTGCATGCCTAAGTAATAATCTTATACCCCTGCTTAGTTGTCCAAGTTTCCACTTATAAGCTTCTGTTTTGTGTTTTAGGTTACTGAAGAGTTTCCTGATAACTCAGGATGGTCTATACAACCAGCTCTCCTGGGGTGTGTCCACACATGCAAGCATGTGTGCATGCAGCAGCTGAAATAGAAGCAATGCAAATTTGATCCAGGGCTTTTTGCTTCAACGCATGTGCCCGAATATGAAGTTTGGTGTGAGGCAAATTGTGCCACCTGGGGAGAAATAACCCTGCCTGGCCCCTCCTGGATCTGTAGCCAGAGGAAGCTAGAGCCCGGGGCCAGCACCTATTCTGTCCCCAGTAGTATAAAAAGCTGCCCTGTCCTGGCCCCATCAGTAGCTCAGAGCTACTCACTCTCAGGAGCTTCTGGTGCCCAGCCAATTGGTACCTGGAGACACTACCCCTTGTGCCAGCTGAACTGCTGAAGCAGCTCTGAGAATTCCCTGTACCCCTTACTCACTGCAGCCATCTGTTGCCTGGCTGTGACCTGCGATGCACCTGCCAGACCTGGATGGGGACTGCATAGCCAGTAGAGGCATCTTCCCCTCTGGGCCAGCTGCCAGTGGGCTGTGGCTGCAGTGCTGGCCTCTGCGCAGCACCACTGCTGTGTACTCCCCCTGCCCAGCCATCTGGGTAGCTATTGCCTGAAAGATGTTTCCAGTGTGGCAGCCTGCTTTGAATTGTCAAAGCATGTCCTCCTGGCTTTATTTGGCCAGGAGGTCAGCCACTTCCAGCTGGGTCAAAGATGCCAGCTCTGAGCAGGCTCCTTTGCCTAGGTCCTGCCACTTGCCTCCCTATCAGGAATTCTGGCATTCCCTATTTGAAAACTGAAAAGTCCCTGAAAACAAAATCCTTAAATCACTCTGTAAAATGCACTGAATTCTATGTTCCCTCACAATTAAAACAAAACACAATGAAAGGGACAGAGAGAAAGAGAGAGAGCATGCGTGATCAGTTTGGTCATTGCTTTATTTATATATCTACAGTGTTAAAGCAAGTTGGAAGCCTTCCAGTAGCTCTATCATCATAATAAAATTAATTCTAAATACCTATATGTTTTGCTGTTTTCAGGAGGGGAAGCGGGGAGGGATGTGGGAGACTGTGGAGGGATGTAGAGGTTTGTGGATTGTGTGGGTAAGTGTGGGTGGATTGTGGTGGGAATTCTGCAGGGTGGTTGCTCAGGAAGGGTGGGTCCCCTGCCCCCCGCAGGGTGGATCCCACCTGCACAGCACACAGACTGCCCCCCCAGAGGGACCACAGCCCCCCCAACAGGGGTCAAATGGCCCCTACAGGGGCTACCAGGGCCCACATGCCTCACCCCTGCTTGCTCCCCCAGCCCCCCAGATTGCTGTTCCACCTGGCCCCA
>NW_017728918.1:82919974-82927692 GCF_001723895.1 Crocodylus porosus
CTCTCCCACTTACTGGCAGAAGCCCAGATCCAGCTCCCTACAGCTGGCATGCTGCCTGCCCTGCATAGGCAGACAGCGTGCTTCAGGACCGGGGTAAGGGCCAGGCACAGAGTTGCTCTGGCTGGGTACCAGAGTACCTCTGTGGAAGACAAACCTCTGGTTGCCTCAGGGGATGATCCGGGATCATGCCCTGCTCTGCTTTCCCCCCCCCACCCCCATTGTTTTTTTGACCCCTGAATATCCAGGCATCTAATTTTGCCCACACGCTATATATTTTTTTTCCCCACCTGTGCCTTTTGCAGTGCCTCAGAGGACTTTGAGATGCTGCAAGATGAACATGCATGCTGGCTTCTGAGGGGATCCTGCCTATGAGTTCCCTGAGTGAGTCGAAGTCTGCTTTTCCTTACTGTGGTGCTCTCCCCTTCCTTCCTTCCCTCCAGATCCTGAACTCAATCATCTTGTGGTCACTGCTGCCCAAGTTGCCATCCACTATTATGTTCCCCATAAATTCTTCCTAATTTCTCAGGAAGAATGAGGACACCTCCACTGTTGCCCATTCCTTCAGGTCACCCACTTCCCCACTTACCTCAGGGCTTTGGTCTCAATTCCCCCGCAAACATAGTTTAAAGCCCTCCTTACTAGGTTAGCAAGCCTACTCATTCATTTTTTTCCAACTCTTTGTCTGGAAGCATCACTTGTATTTCACACAAAAATGAAACAGAATACATGAAACATTTTGAATTCAATTTCATATTTAGACTTCTGAGTTAACTGAAAACTATGAAAAACATCAAGCACTTCAGAACCAGCTATTGTGAAAAATAGACAACTCCTAAATGTCTGTCTTTCTCTAGCACCTATTGCTTACAGAGCAGAGTGCTATTTAAACCTTCTCCAGTTGTCATCTGCATTTCCACGGTTCAACTCTGGTGAGTATTTAACTGCTAGCATGTTTTCAGTTTGTATTGTTCAGAAATCACTTGAAGACAAGGAATATGATTGACATCTTCATTCAGTGTTTGAGTTCTAAATGATCGTAATTGCATCACATGAGCATCTGCACAACACAATCACTCTTCTGAGTATAGTAAAAGCCTCTTAAAGGCACAGTTCCATTATATCTTCTACGTGTCTTGGTTATTCCATACTGTATGTTACATAGAAGGAGGAAAAATGGAGATTTGAATCACTTCAGGTGGGAGACAGATATCATCCAGGTCTCCCACATCTGGTGGGAATGTTTTAACCATTGAACTATCAGATAAAAGACATGAAACAACCACCATTTTCCAGGCAGATTCTTTTCTCAGATTTTTTGTGGAATCTACTCCAGGAGTCTTCCCCTGAGACTTCTAGAGCCCATTCAAGTTAAAAAGATAAAGGAACACCCAGTTTGGGTGTGAAATGGATACCAAGCTGCTCAGCATTGCTGAAAAGATTGAAGCTCTTGCTTGTATGCCCTGGAACACAATGTAAGCACCTCAGATACTTCTAATGTAAATAAAACAATGTAATACAACAACCACCATTTTCCAGGAAGGTTCTTTCCTGTGCAGGAGCTGCTTAGCATTGAAGGTGTATTTACATACATATTCACACACACACACACACACACACACACACACACACACACACACACACACACACACACACAAATATAGATGCACATTCAAACCTAAGCAACTCCTGCACAGGTTTTTTTTGAAGATCTTAAAGTCAGGGGTCTGATACTTACACCCACTCTATACCCCAGAGCCCTTTAGTGGGTCATGTAAGAGGGCTTTGACAAAGCAGACATCAAAAGCAGAGTTTGAACAGTGCCAGTTCAACCTTTAATACTTGGAATATCCATCCTGTATATATCTGCTCTGAAATCATACTTTGTAAAATATACATGCTAACATATTTGGTAGATTCTAAGTATTACAGGACTGGGCACCAGGCATGGCTGTGATGCTCCTGGCCACACAACCCCTGCCCCACTTCAGCTCCTTAGGGTCCCCTCCCTTACCTCTCACCTGTCATGCCTTGATAGAAATATTTTCTGTTGTAGAAAGGAAACAGTCCCAGGGTCCATGACTGATCACTCATTTATGTAAAAAAGCCATATGTTTTCTCAGGGCTCCAGGATGAAACTGGAGATAGGTCTGTTGAAAGTCACTGGGTTAGGGTCAGAGGGGAGAGCATCAACAGTGATATCTTGGTGAGGGGCTGCTTTAGATCACAAGCCAAGAAGAATGTGGTGAATGAGACTTTCTTCAAAACACCTAGTGGAAGTTTCCCAATCAAAGACCCTGGTTTTCATGGGGTACTTCAAATCACCCTGACCTCCACTGGGAGGACAATACAACAGTAAGCAGGCAATCCAGGAAGTTTTTTGGACAGCATTGGGGAAAACATCCAGATGCAAGTGCTGGAGCATGCAAGTATAGGCCATGCTCTTCTTGACCTGCTTCTCACAATTAGAGAAAAATTGGTAGTGAATGTAATAGTGGATGGCAGCTTGGGCAGCAGTGACCATGAGGTGATTTGAGTTTTGGATCCTGAGGAAAGGAAGGAAGGAGAGCAAGAGAGTAAGGACCCTAGACTTCATAAAAGCAGACTTCAAATCACTCAGGGAACTCATGGGCAGGGTCCCCTGGGAGGCTAGTCTATGGGAGAGATGACTCCAGGAGAGCTGGCTATACTTTAAAGAAACCTTACTGAAGGTGCAGGAACAAACAATCCTGTTGCACAGGAAGATCAGCAAGAATGGTAGAAGACCAGCTTGGCTTAGCAGGGAACTCTTCATTGAGCAAAAACACAAGAAGAAAGATTATAAGAAGTGGAAAATTGGACAAACATCTAGGGAGAAGTATATGAGTATTGCTTGGGTATGCAGGGATGAATTCAGGAAAACCAAAGCACAAATGGAACTGCAGCTAGCAAGGGACGTGAAGGGTAACTAGAAGCGTTTCTACAAGTATTTTAGTAACAAGAGGAGGATCAAAGAAAGTGTGGGTCCCATACTGAATGGGGGAGGCAACCTATTGAACGAGGATGCAGACAAGGTCAGCTCCCAGACTAGTGTACAGCGAGGAGATGAGTAGCCAACAGTGGCAAAAAGGAACAGGTTAGCAATGATTTAGAAAAGCTGGATGTGTACAATTCCAAGGGGTTGGAGGGGATGCACTCCAGTGTGCTGAGAGGATTGGCTGATGTGATTGCAGAGCCACTGACCATCATCTTAGGAAATTTGTGGTGATCTGAAGAAGTCCTGGTTGATTGGAAAGGGTAAATGTAGTGCCCATCTTTAAGAAAGGGAATAAGGAGGATCCAGGGAACTACAGGACTGGACCACTTCACCTCAATCTCTAGAAAAATCATGAAGCACGTCCTCAAAGAACCCATTTCCAAGATTTTGGAAGAGAAAAAGGTGATTAGGAAAAGTCATGGACTCAGGAAGAGCAAGTCATGTCTGACCAACCTAATTGCCTTCTATGATGAGATAACTAGTTTGGTGGATACGGGAAGACTATTGAATGTGATATACCTAGACTTTAAGAAGGCATTTGATACAGTCTAAAATAAGATTTTCACAGGCAAGCTAAGGAAGTATGGGCTGGATGAATGTACTGCAAGGTGGATAGAAAACTGGTTGGATCATTGGACTCAGAGAGTAGTAATGAATAGCTCTCCATCTAGCTGGCTGCTGGTATCATGTAGAATGCCTTAGGGGTCAGTCTTGGGGTTGGTTTTGTTCAGTGTTTTCATCTGTGACCTAGAAGATGGGATAGAATGTCATCTGCAAACTTGCATCTTAAAGGAAGAGATTGAAAGTGGATATGATTTCTTATTATATATTTGTGAGTTGAACGTTGCAGAGGAAAAAAGAGCATTTTAGGCTAAAAACAATACCATTACCTATACACTTGTTACAAACAAATTAAGATTGGAAATTAGAAGATATCTAACTACTGCAAGAATAATGTTTTGGAATGGCCTTCTGAGTAAAGTAGCAGAGACAAAGAATCACTCTAAGATGGAACTTGTACATTTATGAAAGAGATCGTATGATAGCATGTTGAGTTCTTGGTGCAACAATCAAAATGTATGACATTCTTAATCAAATATATGCAGTCCACATGTTGGGGAAACAGATTCAACCCTGTTGTAGGGGTGTGCAAAACAGGTTGTATTCTATTCAGATTCACATTCAGGCCAAATCAGGGACAGTGACTCGATTCATTGATTTGGATCACTGTCCCAATTCTATTCAGCCAAATTTGAATCTGAAGATTCTTTTCAGATATAGGACACAGCTGTAAATGTTTTTTCTACATACCTTGAGGTACCAGGTATGGCTCATGAATGCTGCAATGGTGGGACAGATGGAGCATGGGGAAGGCCCCGCATGCTCAGTAGCAAACCTGGAAGTGGACTGGAAGTTCTTGTGGTCCACTTCCAGGTCTGCCGCTGAGTGCATGGGGGATGCCCCCTGCATGCCCCCTGGCTCAGCGATCAGCCATGGGGGGATCCTGGGTGCTTCTGGTCCACTTCTGGGTCCAGAGCTGAGCACGCTGGGACACCTGCATCCTGTTGGACACTCCATCTGCTCCACCATCTCAGCATTTACAAGCCACCTGGTACCTTGAGGTATGTAGAAAAAACAAGTAAATCTGTGTCTATGTCTGAATCATCACATCTCTCCAAATCTCTCTGAATCAGTTTGGAGGGTTCCAATTTGATTCAGAGAGATTAAAGGGTCTCCTGATTTGATTCGGACTTGGAGATTCAGCCACCGAATTGGGCTGAATCTCCACTGAATTGAATCAGCAATCAACTCTTTGCACAGCACTACCCTTTTGCATTGTATCAAGTGCCTGGCAATTCCACACTTCTGGGCTTTCCTGGTCATATATAGAGGTCAGGAAGGATTTTCTTTCCCCACTATGAATGCTGTATTGACCCGTTTCCTCTCCATTCTTCTACTTGCTCTTTCCTCTGAACCTATACCTAAGGCTGAAGAATTTTGTGAAGGATTCACTGGCACTTTTGCTAATACTCAGCAAACTCAAAGGCTCTATAAGCTTGCTGTAGCATTCAGGGTCAAAGTTGTGGGTTTAAGAAGGGTTTTTTTCCCCCTAAATCACATTAATAAAGACCAGGGGATTTTTTGCCATGTAAGCATAAGTCTTATCTTAGAAGCTTCTTAACAAATTTTAATCAATTACGTCCCTGTCATTGTCATGGTAGGATTTTATAGCTAATGGGTGCATCCCCTTCATGGCTCTGGATTTAGGATCCAGAAACCTTTTTTGAGGCAGAGGACCCACTCTCAGACCAACCATTACCTTTTCATTCAATAATAGGCAAATGTGTTGATACACAAGGATAACAACGCCCCCCCAAATAAAAATAAAAATATACAAACAATTAAACAATTCTATATATCTACCAAATTCTAGAACTATCATCAATATCAAAGTACATCGGGTCAGGATCAGGATGTAGGCTTCATTCTGAGGCTGTTTCTTAGGTGTCATATGCCAACCTAGCATGTCAACATTTGGGAGGTGGGATGCCGAGGCCCACTCCTCCAGTGGGGTGCATGAGATGGGCTGGTTGTATCCCTTCTGTCCATGGTGACCTCCGGGACCCTTCCCGGGTGAAGGGAATGGGAACCCCTGTCAGGGAGAAGCACAAGGATGGATGAGACAAAGAGAGGGACCAAAAGGAAGAGGAGGATTTTTGATCTGTGGCTATCTTTGGTTGGTTCCTCTATGTGGTCACATGTCTACATAGCCTCCTGGGCCTTCTCCTAATTTGATCTATTCCCCTAAACCTGGGAGTCAAGCCCCCCTATTCTGAGGCCTTGTAGGTAGTGTCATTATCTCATGTTATGAGCAGTATGGTACATACTACCTTGGTTCCCATTTTCCCAGACTATGTGTCCTTGTTATGTTAGACAACCTGTCTGCCTTGAAGGCTGTGATCTCATGTTACAGCACACCCTCTCAATTCATAGGCTGTGTGTGTATCTAATGGCCTTCTTGTGTTAGACAGCCTGTCTGCTTCTAGGACTGAGAGACACTGTGTATGAGAGTCTTTGGAATTCAGTTAACACCTCCTGCTCATCTCGGTCCCTTCTAATATATAGATCTATACCAATAAGCCAATTTCCAAAAAACAAACCTGTAAATGCCATTTCCAAGCCAACACCCATGAGCAGAAGCATGCAAATAACAGCAGTGAAAATAGCAGTGCCACATATTTATGTCACTGCTACTTGTACCCAGGGAACACCCCTATATGCGCTCTCTAGCACACAGCAAGTTGCCCCAGATGGGGTAGGGGAGTCTGGGTCCAGGATTTGGTTTGACCCCAGAAGCTTTGTTTAAGGCCTTGGGGACCTCCTGGGCTGCAGCATGGGTAATCTGGGTGCGCGGAGCCTGATTAGCAGCTGAAGTGTGGCTCTGGCTGGCCAGGATCCAGTTTTGGGCAGTGCACTTTGCCGCCACGTGCATGTGCAGTTTGCAGTGCTACAGTTGGGCTTGTGGTGCAACAAGCTGTATGTGATCACCCATCCACTGCATGGGATCTGCCCAATATGTCTAGTTTAGTATCTTGTATATATGTGAAATTTTAGTGTGGACAAGATTAAAGACAAAGCTTAGGTTATTGGGTACCTGCAAATGGAGGAGACTCAATATGATGGCCTGTGAGCTCTCTTTCAGCCAAGTGATTGGGGCACTTACACAATGAGGAAGGAGGAAACCTGAGTTACAGCCCCTGCTTCAAGGATTGTTTACATATTTCACATTGAATATTCACTGGAATTTAAGGGTTTCCCATTTCAGATTATTACACTGAGCATTAGCTAGAGAGTCATGCTTATTTTTATGCTCTTCTCTTACCCCCACCCTCAACCAATGACTATTTAATTATTCTGCAATGGTAGTGCCTAGGTTATAGCTCCCATGAAATATCCTACAGCCTGGTCATTAGCGCATATTATTGAAAGGTGAATAATGTATGTTGAATCCTCTCAGATGGAGAAGAGAATTATACCCTACAAACTGATTAGTGCTCCACCTATTAAAAAAAATAAGAGATAGGCCAGCACCACAGTAATTTTTGAAAGACAATAGTGACTTCATGTTCTGTCTTTTAAAGAGATATTAGGTGCCTATCTTCAGGAGATGGTGAATGACTAAGAAGCCTAAACACAGAAAGATATGTCCCACTCCACTTAAACTGTGGAAGGAAATCGAATAAAGACCCAGCCTGTTCTATTGACTCCCTACTCAGTGTTCCAAGTGTTTCTGGATATTAAATGAATAACTAAGTCTACACATTCATTGCAAAATGGCCCCAAGGACTTAACTCAGGACTGAGTTCTCTCTGGGACTAAAAGTTAAACTAACCATTTCAGTTCCAAAGACTCTTTGGTGGTCTGGGCCTCAATCTGTCTCATGACCTTACTTCCCCATTTGTAATACAATGCTATAATTTTTTACCTCATAAGATATTTCAGGAAGAAATACATTAAAAGGGTAATATATAGTGTATCAAATGTTCTGGTGATGTAGACCATATTTAGATCTGCTTTTGGATAACTTTTCATAGATTTCATAGACATCAGGGCTGGAAGGGACCTCGAGAGATCGTCGAGTCCAGCCCCCTGCCCAAAGGGCAGGAAGTCAGCTGGGGTCATAGGATCCCAGCAAGATAAGCAT
>NW_017728918.1:82929057-82996301 GCF_001723895.1 Crocodylus porosus
TTAATAGGTTGGCTTTTTCCTGGGCGTCAGTTGTCAGTTGCCCCATCTGGTTTAGCAGGGGTCCAACGTTGCCCTTGCTTTTCCTCCGGCTCTCCACATATCTGAAAAAGGACTTTTTGTTGTCCTTGATGCTAGTTGGAATTCAGTTGCAGCCTTGGCTTTCCTGGTTTCCTCCCTGCAGGACTGGACTAGTGCAGAATAATCCTCCTTGGAGGTGAATCCCATCCTCCATCCTTTGTGGGCTTTTCTTTTTAGCTGCAGGACGTCTGTCACGTCCCTGGAGAGCCAGGAGGGCTGCTCTGCCTTCTTGCTGCCTTTCCTCCATGTTGGAATAGTTTTGGCTTGTGCATTGAGGATCGCTTCCTTGAGAAGCAACCACTCTTCTTGAACTCCCATCTCCCTGGGGTCATGGTCCCTAAGGACCTGACCGACTACCCATAACTACCCATCCTAGCCTTCAAACAGGCACTGAACCTCACTAACCTCATCACCAGAAGCAAACTTCCTCCAGCTCAAAACATACCAAATGGATCCAGACCACGCCAGGACAAGAAATGTAGAACCTGCCAACATATCTCTACCACCCCCACAATTACTACACCCCACAACAGAGCCATCAGCATTCCTGGATCTTACGGCTGCACCTCCAGAAATGTAATACATCTCACACAATGCAGAATGTCCAATTACTTGTGGCGTCCCATTTCTCCAATCTATCAGTTCTAATCGTCAAAGAAAATTAAAAAAAATCTTTTACAGATGAGCCTATGATCTTTACTTCATCAGCCTACTGGATACAAAAAATCATGAACTAAATATAGATGTTGGATTTATGAGACATTATAACCTGCCTAACACCTGACTCCTCAAGTACCTCTCCACTATTTACCAGCTACAGTCATCCCTCTCCTACCCCCTCCCCAACCTGTCTCTCACCCATTGACTTCTCAGTTTACATCTTCACTGAGTGGGTTTCTTGCATGCCTATCAGCCTCTGTCTTCTTTGCTATTCATTTCATCTAGGAAGAGCACAGACCAACTGCAGATGCTTCCTCAGCCTGAGGGAGGGTATTTGCACCTGAAAGCTTGCAAAGAAGATTTTTTCCCACTATGAGTTGGTTTAATAAAAAAGAGACCTGATTTACCCAAAGAACATTGTTTGCCAACTACAGAAGAGGATGTATAGCTCAGATACCCAAAGAGTGGGAAGCATCTCACTGGCCAAGATCATATAGTCTTGCCCCATTCCTCTGCAGTCACTCTTGGCTGGCATAAATATTCCCCAATCAACTGATTTGAAGATTTGTTATTTAGTCACTTAAGTTTTATACAAGGAATTGGGAGAAGTAACTCAGGCCTGAAGTGCCTTGAGTTAGGCTTTGAAATGCCAAAGTTGCTTGCTTCCGGCTGCATAGGTATTTGGAAACAAATCACTGATTCAAACTTGGGCTTCCCAAACTACATGTGTTTTTCCAAATTAACCAATGTGTCTTTCAGATCAAGACTTATTTCTACTAAACTGCCTACTATGGTCCTGCCCAAGGATGAACAGGCTGAGAATTCTGTTCACATATTTATGTAAAATAAAATGCATATGATTTAAAGTGAATGAAAAAAATAATGCATCTATCCTATCTAGTTCCTGATACTATTTTCCTTATCTTAATTCTCCTTCCATATTTCATTCTTTTTCACATTGACTTCTTGCCCTGCTTTTAAATGATATATTCACACCTTCCAGCACCCAGGAAAAGGGCCACAGCTAACTGTGGTCCTACCAATTTTAAAGAAAAAAAATACTCTTTTTTGTAGACTTCTAGCAAACTGACTAGTTGTAACTACAGGCCTGCTGAGCTGGCAAAGGAGTAGAAGAACCTTAGGGATTACTGCTGGGTTGGTGGAAGAACTCAACAGTATTTAGAGTTTTTTGAATATTTGCAAATAAGATAATGCATGATGCCATGAAGAGCAGTGAATTAAATGGGAGAAATTTATTAGTAAAAACAAAGCCTTCTTATTTCCTGTTTCAGTTATTTATAACATGCATGCATAGTCCACAGCAGTTCCCGTCATGAACTGTTAGTTAAGCATCTCTAATTCTATTAGGTGCACCTATTCTGCCTGACTTCAGACTAACATACAATAGAAAAAAGAGGTAGCTAGCATATGTGGTGAGTGGACAATAATCATTAAGGAGAATTCCTGCACATTAGCAAGAAGTATCCAGAAAACTAGATTCTAAGCCATGGATTTGAAAAGAGGATTTGATATTGAATGCCATAGACTCAACATTTTCATAGAACTCCAGAAAATGATATGAGTCCTTTACTTAAAGTCAAGTTTCTGTTCAACCCAAAAAGCATCCAACCCCTGCTACTTTTCAATTCATTACTGAAAATACTATGTGAGAGCATACAACAAACCTATTCTTTTTACTAAGTATTATTTGTATATTTAATGCATGGTGTAAATTTTCAGTGCAGCATAACCTTTGATCCCCCTCCTAGGAAATTAGGAAATTGAGAAAATATTGAATGAAGGGATCCAACAAAATTTCAGTTACAGAAAGCCTGGAGTGCACAGTGTAATTGAATCTATCCACAAGCCAAGAAATCAATTGAGTCAGCCAAAAATACACCAAATGTGACATTTATTTTTTCTGTTTTATCAATCCTAATTGATGACTGAGAAACTCAATAAAAGAAATATTAGGCAGCCTTATGGTGGCAGTCTCTATCAAGTGGCTGTTCATAAGGAGGGTAGATAACTCATATTTCTAAGTGCCCATTGATGTGGTGATAGAATAAGTCCATTGCTTTTAGCTACCAAATGCACCAGAATTCATTTTTCTTCTCTCTTTTTCTACTGGGTGAGGTAACAGGCAAAAAATCCATAGGTGGCACAACCTGACTTATAGTAGCTCCTGATGTATCAAACTATTTTTGGACCAACAGTTAACATGCCATGGCTAATGAGCTACCATAAATGACATATCTTGGCACATCCAAACAGGTTTTGTCATAATGCATATGCATACTTAAAAATACATGAATATATTCCAAAAGCAAACAAAGGAGGATACACTTGCATGAAAATGATTCCCCATTCCTCTGCCTCCTACCCCTTATCACAAATGATGCAGTAGGTCATAAGCTAATGTGATATTAGTAATAGTAAGGTGGAATCTTTAAAACTCAGGATGTCAAATAATATGACATTTGTCAAAAACAGTTAGAGAAAAAGATATTTAATGTAGATAATTCCAAACCTTGAGTATTCTGGGAAATAATAGCCAACTGCTGTGGTATCTGAAGAACAATGAAAGATCTTCCAAAAATACAAGCAACAGTCAATACTGGTCAAGAGCGATTACATGGATGATGTTATTAAAATTCTCATCGTTCAGAATCTCCTATTCATAGTTTGCTTATTTATATTTATATTTATAAATAGCTGCTGGCATTTTCCAGAGACAAAAAATATTTTTAGAAGAATGATTAGATTTTCTATCCCCCTTGATAGGTCAATTATGATTCAATGGCAATAATTCAAAAACTTGTAAAAGAAATGGTTGAACTGATCCTACTCTAAAATCTAAACGCTATTTTGATTGGTATTTTCATGGGAGTCTAGAGGAGTTAGGATCCCAAGTTCCCCTAGTCAAAGTTTCTCTCCTAGGAAATCCAAGGTCACTTCCTGCAAAACCTTTGAAGAATCAAAGTATTTAGGCAACTGGCCTGCAAGTTTGCTCCTTTTTTTTTTCCCCCTTCAAGAGTAGGCTAATTTCTAAATACTAACACTAGCTTCATTACTATAGTACTGGATGGTTTTATAAAAGTTAATGGATCCTATCTATTAGTTCAACCTTCTGTTCCTTTGAAAAACCTTTTTGACTCTTAAAATATTTTAATCCACTCATCTAATGGATAGTCAGCTAGTGGAAGCAGCATTAATATATTTTATAAGAAAGTTGTTTATTTCCTATACAGTTCTTAATGCAAAACATGAGGAAAGCACATATAAAAACACCTTTTTTGTAAATAAAGTGACTTTTTCCCCTGTCAGATATTGTTCAAGGAATTGACATTTCACAGCCAAATACTAGTATATTTTGCAGGTAATACATTCACTTACCAGTTCATATTTTTGTAGGCACATAAATCACAACAGTAATTTTACCTGTGAAGTGAAATGTCACTAGTTTACTATTAAACAGAGGCTTTACATTTCAAACATCACCCTTTAAGAATTCCCCCCCCCCACCCAGTTAGCAATTTCTTTATGGTGTCTGCATACTCCTTACTCTTAATTTAGTACAGCTAAATAAGAGTAGGACTTATTTAGTCAAGTCTTAAACTAAGCTTCACAAATTTATTGCTCTCCATTTTGATTCACTTAGAGTAGGACATCACATTCTTCTGGAAACTGGAACTTCTATGGGGTAAAAAGCTGGTTGACATGAAACACCATGATAGGAGGTTACCCTAAAACTAGCTTGACAAGTGACTCTGGAAAAAAACACCAAGTAGGGAATTTTATCATCTTATTTTGTAGCCAGCCTTTTTCTCTCTTGTCTAGCCTGGTAACAATGTTGCTTTTTCAGACTGTTGGTAATCTGGTTAGAGAAATTTATGATTTTCACTTCCAAATGAACAGCAGATTAGCAAGATACTTTGGAGAAGCCGCAGGTGCAACCCTGAAATATACTGGGCAACTAGCTCTTCTCACTGATTTGTCAATGCTGAAAAAGTTTATGGCTTCAGCCTTCTTACAGTCTTGAACTGGAAAAAAAAAAGGGATCTACAATTCAGACATGGAGAAAAAGTACACAAAAAAGGTGGAAGATGCCATGAGGTATTTCTTCATGCCATGAAGAAATAGAGGGAACAACTTTCTGGAAGGAAGGATTAATTGGAGGTAAAATAAACATAAGGAAATTACAAAGTACATAAGAAAGTGGCTCCAACAAGCAAGTCAATTTGTTTTTAAAGTTAGCCCTCAAGCTTTGAAGCCTTTATTTTTGCATCCTATCACTTCTTTTGGATCTGCTATAGAACCTCCCACTTAAACAGAAAAGGATCCTTATTTAGAAAATGTTCACCCAGATGTATTTCTAATATATCTGAACCTATTGATATTCTGACTTTTTTCCCCAGATTTTTTAGGATAGTGTAGGTGAGTTAGAAGTCCATTCGTTCCCCTTCTGCAGCAAAGACATTTTTAACTTGACAGACGAGTAAAAATTAAAAATCCTTGTGGTCAACACACCCAAGTGAACCTAGCCCAAAACATGAAAAAGTAGCATGACAATTCACTACAATATTTTCAGTCATCCTGAATGTGATTTAAACAGTTTTTGCTGTGTGTTCTGTTCCTTTAAATGATTTTTTAAATATGTCTAAGAAACAGTTAATTCTAAACCATGTCAGTGAACTGTGGATATAGACTAGCTGAAATGTATCAAGTAAACATTGTTTTGAAATCATCCAGAACTCACTTCAACTTAGATGCAACAGAAATTATGATTAAAGTGCAAGCTGTACAAATAATGGATTTCTCATTTTGGTGGGATTTGGGGGAAAATATTACATATTTCTGACCAACTGAAGCATTTCATCTGGTCTGAAATCTGTCTTTTTAGGGGTTTAGGGTTATTTGTTATTTTTAACTTAAATTAGGTTAATTTCTTAAAACATTTCATTTTCAAAATAAAAAGTTGAAGCTTCTTGCTTCAGAAGTGTCAATATGCCTTTTTTTTGTTTTTACTAAAAAATATTTGCTGAATTCAACCTCAGGTCATGAATGATTTTCCGGCTATCATAATTGCCTTTCCAGCGAATTATTTTCACCAAAAGAATGAAATAAAAATCCAACCTCTAATTCAGAGAATAATGCAATTACAAATGGCATAGACTATCAGGATATGTCATAAATAATTGGGACATACTTGATCATTTACTGAAGTTTGTTCTATAAACCTACCCTAATTCCAAATAAATCAGAACCCCAGCATAGAAGCAATTTTATTTTAGATAATGCCATCATGAAAAAAGTTGTGCTTGTGTTATGTTTCAGTTTTGCCAAAAATGATTTTAGCTGTAAATGCTTTTTAAATTTTTCTAAGGACATGTGGTTCCTTCACAGCAAAATTAATTCCTATAGAAGTTCCAGTGTTCCAATATGGCAATTTTCACTAGCTCACGTCTCAGTTATTATACCAAGGATTAATTACCTTTGGTGAGACCAGTCATTCTTGGTCTAAATAACTTTGTCTTGGAAGCAATACTTTGAAGAAGTGAGGGTTTTTTTTGTAGTCCAAACTTTGGAATTTACACAAGCTTGGATTTGGATTCTAGCATTCCCCACTACTTTGTAGCTCATCCCCCGCACAATATTATCACCCCTGAATATGCTTCTGCACTTTTCTGTAGGCAAGGTATAAATGTAATCTTCCAGTCTCAGAATAAATTCTACATTAAAATTTCAGTTAGAAGGTGGTTTAACTGAAGATAATTCCAACCTCTGAGCATTCATAGATATTTGGGGGAGGTTAGATTAGGTTAAAAATGGACACCCGATCTACGGTAAATCAGGGGAAGGATAGAAGATAGTGGGGGGACTTGAAAAGGGTTTTGGTGGCATCAATAGGGTTAGGGGCCATCCATAGGAGGGTCTGGAGGATCAGGGCAGTTGGCAGGATTGGAGAGGATCTCTATTACCACCAAAACCCCTTGTTCCCCTCCAGACCTCACCCCTAAAATCATTAAACTGCAACCGACTAATCCTGGGGACTATTTTACTGGTATTCAATAGTCCCAGGAACCTCAATAAAGTAAGTCAGAATGAGAGACAGGGAGAGCAGATTGGGAAGGGTCTGGTGGTAGCAGTGTGAGCTACCTCTATCCCTGGAATCAGGGACTGTTTTTAGACCCAAGACTCCTCCAACCCCTAGGCAAACAACCCCCCCCCCCCATAAAACCAACCCCTACCACCCTATTCACCCCTCTCCCCACCCTAAAACTTATTTTCATCAGCTCCTGGGACTGGGAGCACCTTCTGGGATTGGAAGGTTTGGTGGGAACAGGGTTTGGCTAGCTGGTCTGTGGGGGTCAGGGAAGGGGCCAGAGGGCTAAAAATAGCCTACTGTTGGGAGGGTAGGGAGAGTGCATCCCTGGGGCTGCAGCCAGTGGCTGGGTTTTTCCAGACCTGGGGTTGCATTGGGAACATGTACAGAAGTTCAGTTAGACTGAAGTTCAGGTACCTGATCTAACTTAGACTACCTCCAAGGTAGGGTTACATTAGATTGGGTCAGCCATTTTTGACCAGTCTAACCTTCCTGGAACTTCTGTACAGGTTGTGCTTAGATGAACCTAACTAGGGGTCTAAGTGTAAGGTCTGCACATTGGCAAATTAAGTTAGGTCAAGTGCCTAATAAGTGCTTTAATACCATCTAATCTCCCCAGATGTCTGTACATACCCTCTGTCATCACCACTGTGTGGTGCTCAGCTAAAATACAATCAGCCATTTCAATCACCTTAACAATAAAATAGCAAATATTAATTGGACATTACCCTGAGAAAGGTTGTTAAAAAATAATAATAATAAAAATCACACTTTACATGGCAAACAGCTGAACACATAGAAAAAGAATTAAAATTCTCAATAAAATAAAATAAAATGTATACAACTAAGTGTTAAAAAGGCAACCAAAGGACAATTAGAAATTGCTTTGTAAGATTAGTCCCTTATTTTGTGCCTTCATCTTTCCAACTGAAAGATATTTGGATAGATTTTAATAACACTTATACTTTTAGTATCTCATACCTGGTTTGGAACAAAAAAGTTAAGTACTGACATTATGGGCATTTATACACATGCTCTGAAAGTGGGAAGGGGGCATAAATTAAAGCGGCTCAGAGAACCACTTTAATTAAAGTGCCTGGAGTGTCATGTGCATCACTATCCTTGTGCTGAAAAATGACAGTAGTGGGATTTAAACTAAAACTTGTCAAATGATACTCATGTCACTACAGCCTGCTGGACCATGGTAATTAACATGCTCCAGCAGACTTACAGTGCATCAGAGAAGACTCTCTGCATGTGTATAGGTGTCCTATATACCTAAGTGTTTTTAAATGCACCTGTAATTATCTGTAAAAGTTTAGACTGAAATGAAGCCCCTTCTGATAAACATGGTCTAACATCCCAAGTTTTGCCTCATCCCTTTGAAGATGTAGAGGTGGCACTGTGGCAAAGGGAAACTGAGGCTACTTGATGGAGACATACCTGGGCTTACCAAGGTGCACTCCTGTGCACTTTTACATAACAAAGTATAGTGCAGAGGTACCCAAGTCAGAACTGAATGAAGTGGCTTGGGTATTGAAAGTAGTATAGCCACACTATCATGGCACTCTACACAAGCCAATTCTTACTAGACCTTGGCTCAACAGCTTGACTGGAGAATTGCATTAACATATTTTTAAAGCTCCTGTGGGTATCCCTGTGCATCACTATATTGTGCTGCACAGATACAATTTTTTTTCCAAATGTGTAAATTAAAGTTTCTGATATTGTTATTGGTACTTTTCAGTGATGGAGGATCAGTGTAGCTGAACATAAATTTATCACACTCTTTATCCTTCCTGCTGCTAACACCTCCCTGACATGCCCCCTTTTCATCAAAAAGAATACTGCAGCAGGTGAAAGAAGTGGCTATGATGCCAGAAGCAGTTTGTGGTGGAAAGCTTCTTTAGCAGACACCAATATACATTCAACGATAAATACTTGAAGCTTGCAAGGTCTCTATTGTATCTGTAACAAACATTCAGTATGCTTCCATACTTTTGGAAAAAATTATACGAGTCTCTCTCTCATGTTAATCAGATACAAGTCCAAGTTATTTAAAAATGTAATATTCATTTTCTATGAATTCTTTTTTTCCCTCCCTCCAATTAGCAGCTAATCTCATCCACATAGCTGCAGGCTCCAAACTGGTAAATGCTGTGATTCAGTAAGAACTAGTTGGGAACTTTCATGTCTTCTAATTACAATATATAATTACTTCAGAGGTTTCTTAAACCTTTTCATGAGTATGGAAGCTTTTGGAAATCATATAGTCATAATATTTATGTTCTTAATAAACAGAATACTTTTATGATCCAGTGAAAAAGGTAAACTTACAAAAGCAAAGTAATTTTGAATTTAAAAGCTTCTGGACCACTGCTAAATATAAAGTGGGAACAGCTATTTGACCATTAATTCCATTTTTTATTGAAAATTTTCACCTGTACAGTGATTATCAGTGCCAAACTGTATATATCTGTATATAACTGTATATATAACTGTATATCGTATGTAGGTGCAGAAGGGGAAAACAGCCTTTCAAAAAAATAAATAAATAACTGAAAAACAAGAGAATCAGCTTGCATGTAATACTGTGCCCAGGGTAAGAAATGTCCACATTGTTGTTATTTAGAGAATGTCAAGATCAGTATTCAAGCTGAGAGAGCAAGAAATGCCAGTGCTGCAATGCAGTCTGCATTCAGAGCAAGGCTCAGGGCAGCACATTGGCCCATTAAAGGCCACTTAAAAAGAGGATTTAGCGGCCTCACATGGGTATTGCCTGTAAAGTATGCTTCCACTGCTCAGTGACTACCTGCCCTGTGGGTCAGGCACCTCAGTATTTGGCACAGAAGTTCCCTTGGAGTCTCAGGTTCTGCGTCTGTGTATATGTAGAAACACATCATTCTTGACAGTACCAAGTATCACTGCATCCATCTCATGCTGAAGCTCAGAATCCATAATGGTGGTATTCCTCCATCAGTTTCACCCGAGGAGCACAATACGAGCAACACTCTTGGAGAAACCTGACTGCATCCTATTCTGGGGGGGGGGGGAAAAACCATGCATTCCTGTTTTAGAATCAAAGAAAATTAGTGTTGGAAGCAATCTCAGGAAGTCATGTAGTCCAACCCCCTACTCTAAGCAGGACCATCCCCTACTAGACCATCCCAGCGAAAGCTTTGTCTAGCCAGGTTTTGAAAACCTCCAAGGATGGAGCTTTCCCCACCTCTCTGGGTAACCTGTTCCAATGTTTTATTACCCAACTTCCAGAGACACACCTCTTAGAGTTTTGGCCCAAACAGCTAGGGACCACACTTAAGATAAGGGCCAATCTGACAACTCCCAGCATTCTTGGAATTCATATATATATCTTCCTTCTTCAGTTACTCCTCTATTATATTCTTATTTCTGATGTGTTGTTATTTTATTTATTTTCCACACCTTTACACACACTTCCAGTTGCTAGCTTTTTTCAGCAAATAAAGAGACATTATCCATGTATAATCAGGCACACATAAGGAGACATGAGTGCAGACATCAGGTGACTGGAACAGGAACTAGGATTCAGTCTGTACAAAGCAAGGGGAATGGGTTGCTCTTAAGTATTTTATAATACCAAAGAACTGGAAGAAAAAAGGCAGAGGATTAATTTATACCCTCAGTGGTGGTCTACTTAATAGGATTTAAAAATTAATTAGTGTAGCCCTTTGAGACTGCAACCTGCCATTGACCACATTTGTAAAAATATTTTTTGTTCATATCTGAAGTGGGGAAAAATATAGTGTCAGAAGTGTTTTCAAGCTTCAAGGAAGGTCGCACACTATTTAGAGCATATGCCTGGAATTTGCAGGTTGGGTTCTGTAACTGCTCACACAAGGCCAGGTCAGTATAGAATTGTTTCTGAATTAACCTATATAAACTACATCTGCTTTTATCAGAAACAAATGTCAATCATGAAAGAAAACAACCTCTCATTTCTTGAATCCTGGCTAAGAGCCCAAAACTTAGTCTGTAGGCTCATTTATATGAGGAAAAAGACATTGACCACATGTTTTTAAAGAGGTCATAAACAGCATTTGGTTCTGATGTTTTATAGTTTCAGAGTGCTTAAAGGCCAGAAGGGACCATTAGATCATCCAGTCCGACCTCTCATATCACAGGCTGTTAAGTTTCACCTAAATGCCCCAATATTAAGTCCCAAAGACTCCAGTTAGACAAGAACAGTTTAGTCCTTGTAAAAATAAACTGCTACCCCTGGCCAAGATTCCCTGCAATAGCAGGGAATTAATTAGGTCTCATGTCAATTAATGGGGTGGCGGGGGGTGGGGGGGAGACCAAGGTTACTATTAATCTAACCTTAGGAAATATTCCTTGTATCTGGTAATCAGCATAACCCTGTGCAAGCAACACTATCCAGGCATCTGAAAAAAAGTGTGTTTTCTTTACTGTCTCCTACTACTGGCCAAACCTATTCACTTTCCTGTCTTCAGCTGTGGCAATCCCCAAAGATTTGTAGAAAAGTGATGGGGGGGGGGGGGGGGAATAAGTCTGAATCGTGTCCCAACCAATGTGCATCAAGGAAAGAATAATCCTTCTTGAACTCAGCAGGTGACGAGCTGAGGCTCCAAAGCACAACCCTGGATTATCATTATAATCCTCATGCAAAGCACAATGAGATCAACACCAGTCATCCTGTTCTTCTCAAACCCACAAAGGAACAGCATGAACATGGGAGTCACATCCTCAAAGCTCCGAAGGAACCATTACTATACAGACAGCTCATCTTCCACAAACTTCTCCCCGCCAGAAACTGGATTATAGCATAGTTTTATAAAAGGTATGTAAACTGGTGTTAAAGATATATAATCAAATGATAGCAAATTGACCTCCTCCCTTTGTCACCACTGAAAATAACTTAGCTGCAGTTCTACCAATTAAGTATAGGAAAGAGTTGTAATTCTATTTATTAACAATGGGGATTGCATGTTGGCTACATAGAACAAAGGATTCCAAGTTTGTCTGGGTTTTTTTTTCAAGAAAAATATATCAAAACTAAGTTACCTTATCAAGTTCTCTTTTACAAATGTGACTTACTGAGCTGCGTAATTATCAGCAAGGATGAAGTAGTGCCACTGCCTTCTTTCTCCCACCAGTCTAATAGTTAAAGGACAGATCTAGGACAGGCCACATCCAAATTTAAATGCACTCTCCAATTCACCAGGTATTGTAGATAATATGTAGATTATTTAGTGATAGGCTGTTCTTAGTCTCACTGGCTTGTGATGGCCAGAACCAAAAAAAATTAATAAGCAATAAATATGTGCTTCTTGGAGGTATTTAGAACTTTTGTCTAACATGAAGCTTGTAACCCGCAAATGTAACTTGTAATGGTTTGTGGAATTGACTAGGCCTCAAAGACAAAGCTATAGCTGTGAAATTAGCTGACCTAATAATTCTCTCTTGCTCAGAATTTAGCCTTGATGATGAAAAAACTGGATTCAACTGCCTACATTTCAAGAAAGAACATCTCAAAAAAGCATAGTCAGAGAGTTCTGAAGGGGGTGGATTTAGGCAGGATAATGTTAATTTCAAACCTGAAGATTCTGTTTTGCAATTTGCTTAGTGGATAAACCCAAGCTTGGGCAGTAACTTATTATAATAATTTCTAACACCTTTTAACCCCATAGGACAACAGCTATAAAGCAATATTATGAATGGCTACATAACTAAAATTAGCATAATTAGAATATAAAAGAACACACACGTCATAGTAACCCTCAGGAAGAATAGAACAGAAGGGTCATTGCTGTCCCATACCCTCACAGATCTCTCTTACTCCCTGTGAAAGCGAGAACCAGGTCCTGACTGAGGGGCTTCCACCGGTTCTCCTTCGGGCAACCCAGTTCAGAGACGTCTGACTTCTCTGATTCAACTTGATGTGCATCTTCTAACCGAGGGACTATTGATAAGTTACTAACCAAGTGGGAACTCTTGGTTAATTTCTTTATCTGTTTTATTATCACTGTTGATTTTAAAACTGTATTGTTATGTTGTTTGTTTATTAGCTTAACCTTTTATTAACTATTATATATGCAAACATTATCTTTTGTTGTCATAAGTAAAATTCATTCTTTTTTGTAAGTGAAATTTGTCATTTCCTTCCTTTCCAACATCACCTCCTCGATCCCGAACCAAAAAGCCCAGTGGCTAATTAAGTTGCAGTGCTCAGTCAGTCTGCAACTAAACTGATATACTCACAATGTCCAGCTAGCCTGTGACACTGGCCAATGGTGTTTATCTGTTCATGAAACAAATATTTATGACTCAGTGTTCCACCTCCAGATAAGTGGCATAGACAACAGGTCTATTGTTTCTCTCTGTACCTTCTTCTCTCTCTGTATATTGAAATATTACATGCAAAAAGAGAACATCTTTAACAAAGAATTAAAACATCCAATCTCAAATTGCCCTATATTTCTATATGTAACTCAAAAGAATTTGTAACTACAGCTGACCAGTCAAATATGAACAAAGATAAGTAGCTTTACTACAAGTAATGACCATATAATCATAAGATGCAATTCGTAACACATATACACTTACTTTTCTTGGGTAATCTAAAATTTATGGACCAAACTCACTCCCTAGTAATATTTTATTGATGTTAAGCAAGATACAATATAATTAATTGGCCTTTATTATCATCACAGTGAATATTACTACTTAACATTTGCTCTATGTGGTTATTTGAAAGAAAATAAGTGACTATGGACACTGTCACAAGATGGGGTCCCCAGAGATGGCCATGATACCCCTAGGGCTCCTTTACCATGCCAATCCTGCCCAATGGAGGCCCTCTCTCACCTTCCATGTCTTGTTGTACTATAATAAATAGGGAGGCTGCCCTCTAGTTTGTATTTTTGGGCACAGTCCTGATGGACCCCACTGAACTATGTGGGTTCTCAGTCCCTTTTGGGTTCTGCTTGAAAATGGATGCCTTGTTTTACACCCTCAGCTTTATAGGCTAGATGCATGGCTCCAAATCACCCCTTTACCATGCCCCAAGCCTCACAGATGTTATACCGATGTTGTCTCCTTGAGTTGAGGCCTCAGCTTAGTCCAGCCTCTGTAACTGTGCCCTCTGGCACCTGGGTCTCCTCTCCCCAAATACCATACCCACAGTGGCATTAGGGTTCCCACACGGTAGTGGGCCCCCCATAAGTCCCCTTCCTTCTCCAATAGCCTCAACCTGATCCACCAGTGTTATAAGACAGCAACCAAAATATGAGCTCCTGGGCTATAACAAACATAACACAAAAAGTTCAGGGTTTGCTCTGCCCCTTTAAAAGAGTGAAACTTCTTCCCTGGCACTAAATGCCTAGTAGGCAAGGGTACCTGATGAGCTCCTGGATCCCCATTAGCCCTAATTGTAGCATATAGAGCAGCTGCAGCATCTGGACAATTACCCCCTGGAGGCTCCTTCCCCTTTGGCTGCTGGCAGAGAACTGACTCTCTAGTCCCAGCCCTGGGGTTTATGTGTGCCCAGGGCCCTGCCTCTTCCAGTCAGCTGACTGGCTGCAGGTGCAGGCTAATTCCCTCCTTAGGCCTGCTGCCACAGTAACCTGAACCTGTGGGGTTCCTGCTTGACTGCTAGGTCCATTTCTCTAGGCAGTTTCTGCCCTTAACGGAGCAGGCACCTGAGTGCCCTGTGACACACAAATCCTAATCCAACTTAGAATCAACAGGTATGTTTCTTTTGCCTCATCTGGATCAGGATCAGGTCCTGTGCAATCAGAGTTGTTTCCAGCTACTGTTTTATTACTATGCCTTTTCACGACTGTAGTTATTCCATGGCCATATATCTGCCCTGTGAAACTAAGTGCCATTTCAAAATTGATAAATAAAAATGGTAAACGGTAGCTTTTTGTGTGTCTTGCACAATCCAGAAAATAATGAGATAATAGGCTCTTAAGGAAATAAAAAGAAAAGCCTTTTACAGTTACTTTCTCTGAAGTACTGGGAATAGAAAAATGAGAAAAGCATCTAGAGTATACGAGCCAGCTCGTCTAAAAAGAGAATGCTAATGTTCTAAATTTGCATACAACATTGCCTGTGAAATAAACGTAGATGAGTAAAACAAGGATTTATACCATGTCTTTCATTCTTGGCTCCAACTTGGCACTATAGAATTCAGATCAGTTATAAAATATTTTACCTTCTTTTTCTCCCTCTTTCCATGTTTTACCTAACTGTTCTTTGTGAATGTTTCTGTAAGTATTATGCAGAGAGAAGAATAAATGTGTTTTGAACTGATAAAGGTTATGCAGTGTTGTGTATTTGCAAGACAGGACTTCTGTGATATGTTTTAATACAAATCTTATCATTATAATGTCAGTAGTGCCCTGCTGATTTGACATATGATTGTAATGTTCAATATGGAACCATAGCAAGCTGCTCAGTAAGGATTCAAACTCTAAGCAAAGGCAGAAAAAAAGGATCCTATATGTTTTTGGATAAACAAAATTGCTGCTTAGGAGGTTCTAGTTTTTTTAAAAAGGGGACCAGAAATTTCATTTAAATATTGTCAGGCAAAGTGCAACAACAACCAAAAAAATAGCATATTGTCATTTACATAATTCATGTTGAAAATAAAGTGGATTTTCTTCCCGACTAATACATTATTTCCTATGTCTTATTTTGGATGAGTCTTCTTTTTTTTGCAAAAATTGTGTTAGAGACAGAATCATATCTACTATATTTATCACCGGGGAGAGGAGGTTGGGGGGCGGGGGGGTGGAATCATTCGCCTAACAAAAAATCCAGGGGAGGAGATTGCTTTCTAGTTTTTAAATGACCCTGAAATATTTCCATGAATGGGGCCAGATTAAGATGAAACGAAGGCTTAGCATCTAGGAGAAGAAGAAAAAAGAAAGGGAGATCATTGTTTTGAATTAATTTAGAGAAATCAATCAAAACAATTGTTCTGCTGCTGGGAAGACAGTATTTTTAGATTTGTCATTTAAATGCCTGTTCTCATTTTAACATCATTTCTAACCATATGAAGCAACCATATTGTAGAACTGAGCATCTTTATGTGTAGTTTTTATTAAATTCTCCTGAGCGCTTTAAGTTTGCTAAGGCTTTTGACAACTGTTTTACAGCACACTTCCCAAATTGTTTGGTATTGGCAATAGATTTGGAAAACTTTCACCAGTTTGAACACAGCATATTTCAACAGTACATGACATTTAATTTGCAATCTATTTGAAAAGAATTGGTGAATACAGTTTTCAGCACACAGGTGATTAAAAGAATAAGAACCACAATGAATGGGCTCCCCATTGCTTCTTTGCAGAGATTGTCAAAGTCTACTTCAGTGGACCCCAAATAGGATTGCAGGCCCATTAATGCTGTTTTGAGCTCATTGGTTAACTAGAGGACTTAAATTCCAGCGTTCTCAATTTAATACACTTCACAAGTTCATAACATAGAGAAATAGACTGAAAACATTTCTCAGTACATTATTTTTTAAAAACCCTTTTCATCTACTCAAATGCTCCCTAAAACAAGTAAGTACAAACCAATTAAAATTGCATAGGCACACACATAAATGGAAGTCCCTCCCCCTTTACTGAGAAAATTATTTTAAATATTTATACAATAAACAGTGAACACTAAAAACAATGGAACCATCAAGATTTGTGCCTAGCCATGCATGTTTTATAGATAGATACATATTTCTCTAGGGTAGATTAATTTAAAATTAATTTGCAATCCAGATTTCCTCACAGGAATCACATTGTTCTTCAGATATAATATAAACAAGGAGATATACCCGAACAGCTTACTCAGTATTATGCCACAGGGAAGGAATTTCTCTCCCAGCATGTAACACTTCTTCTCTGACTTACCATATGCCTTCTTCAGCTTATTCCATTTTTTCACCTCCTCTAGCATAAACCTTTTACTCTATTGACAGCCTTTCAAATTATTCACACTTTAGCTATTGTACACATGTAAACAGAAACCTCTCTTACTTTTATTGCAGATTTTTCAGTAAATTTAGGAAGCTGTCATCAGAATCGGGTTCAGGGTAGCTGGATTACCTATAAATAGTTTGTAGAAAATGGATACCTTCAAAACCCGAAATTTCACCCAAGTTGAAATAATTATACTCTGCATGGAAAGTTTCTCTTAATTCCGCATGTCTTTCTGTAAGGTCTTTAAAGCTGCCACACTCAGTAATGTCCTTAAAGTTGTCTTACATTCTCTTATACTTCAAACAAATTGCAGTGTGAAATCTCTCCTGTGTATCACCAGTGGTCATCAAAAGACAATAAAAAGAAAGAAATCCTCTGCACTGGAAGTTTAGTGATTAGAATAAAGCTACTATGAGTGGTATCCTAACTCCATTAAAGTAAATGTGAGTTTGTCTCTAAATCTAATGATGCCAAGATTTCAAACATTGTCTGACAAAACCCCTCCCAAGTTCCATGGGTATTTTTTTGAAGGCCAGGTTAGTGGGAAAGAATATGCCAAGTGCTGGTTCTGTGGCTTGGTATCATTCGTTAAAAGCAGGCATGAAAGTCCTGGGATTCTTCTAAATAGAACTGGCCTTGAGATGGTTTAAAAATAAAATTCAATTTTTATTTGTGGTTAGTTCAAAATAGTTTTGTTTCTTGAATGATCATTTTAACATAAATTTGCCTTGCATAATTTACTGCCTCATAGGAGATATATAATTTAGACCTCCTTTCTCTTTTGGGATGGATTACCAAGTGGACAACTGTTCCCATGATGCATCATTCATCATTCTCTGTGATAGCTGTATGATGTTCATAGGAGATACTGTTCAGCCAAGGAATCTGGCTCCTAGCAGAACCAACAGTGATCCCCATGAGGAAGCATACCACAATAGGGATATGAATCTCACATCTTTCCTGGACCATCACAGCTACAACCTCATTTTAATACTACCTAATGTCAGATGCAAGATATTGAACTGGATGGGCTTTCCCATGTTTATTCACTTTGGCAAGAGTATCTAAACACAGTGCATAGATATTAATAGATGTAGGACAATGAAAGATAGAAAAATGTTATATTGGAGATATATCCATTAGGAATGTTTAGCCTCTCTTTCATGGTTCATCAATGGCAGAGGTCCTTAAAAATGAGTATCAGAGTAATTACTATGAAGTGTTTGAAACAAAAATTACTGCCAATGGAGGACTGTATAGCCATGAAAATAAAAAAAGGGGGTGTGTGTGTGTGTACCGTGTATGATTGACAAAGCAGAAAAATCAAGCATAAGGAAATTACTTGCTTATGCAGGATGACACTGAATAATTCCAATGGGATGTGAGCTTCATGCCAGTTACAGAGTCCTTTGCCAATTCAAATGAAGACAAAATACTCGATATAGTTCCATCAGCTCTGCAGAAGAAATGTCGGTCTTCCAATAGCCATGAGATAAAACAGATAAAACAAGCCAATGTTACCTCCTTGCACAAAATCTGAATCGAAACAAATCTTTTTCAACATTCACATAAATGAATATAAATTTTCTCCATATTTATCAGCCTCCAGAGCTTTCTGATTTTGGTTTATTTTAGACAACCGCTGAAGAAAAGGGTGATGTTCTTCTAGAAGTGACAGCATCCAAGTAAGAGGGTTGAGAAACTGATTAGCCTTCCATTCTACTAGGAAAAATTTCCATCGTGTAAAATTATTATTCATTTATATTTATCAGATAGTGACTGATTATGTACAGGTAAATACATACTTTCAAAATGAAATTAAATGAGTACATTATATGAATGGTTGTAAATGCAAGGCATTGATATGCAAGTAATCTACACACTGATCTCAGATTTGACATGTATAGTAATAGAAAGAAAAAGATAAAAATGTTTAATTGCATATTTCTTAGGTTCTTTTGGATATATCCTTTTTCTCATACATATAATTATTTATTTGCATTAATATTCAACAATATATTAAAAACTACTTTATATATATGTACATACACACACACTTTATTTATATATATATATAAAATGTACTATATGTATATTACACACACACCTCCAAGTGCACATACCCCACCACACCTTATATTTTACATAATAATGATTCCCCAAAACCTTTTCTAAATTAAAAAACAGAGATATCAGAATAAAGACTATTGTTTATTTTTTTAAAATGCACAACAACCAAACAGCGCTATTTTTTTTTTTTACTTTCTCTCCCAAAGCAAAGGCAAAATAATCCTCTTCTCTATATATGATTTAAAAAAAACTTAAACAACATTTACGGCTAAATATTTTTTCTTATTGAATATAACTGATTTTTAAATTAAAATGTAGACTTTAAATTATCTTTCTCAAGTTAATGCTATCCTGTAGAAAGAAACTATCAGCTAATTAAAGAGAAAACAAGAATAGATTAAAGCCCCCCAAGCATATGTTAAAACATGAATACTGTTTTAAAACAATAAAATACTGTTTTTAAGCTACCAAAAATGCTACTTCTTTAAATCCTAGATTGTCACTCAGTTATGTGTTAATGCATCTTGAGGAATTACATTTTATCACTCAATGTTTACAATTTCTTTTCTTACAATTTTAAATACCATGCATCATGGAAATTACTGTTGTAAAAGTAGTAAGTGGACATTAGTAGTAATACATGGTCATCTTGCAGTAATGCATTATGTAAATGAGTACATTCTTTTCTTAAATATTGAAATCAAGTAGCATTTCAATTATGCTTTAATCATGGGGTCTGGTTAATGATATCCTTTATAGTGTTAATGCTGAAAAGTACAATATTACTATAGCTACAAAATACGCTTTACATTTTACTTATAAACAAATGACTTTTTATTAACTTATAAAGTTTTCATACATTAAACAACCAACATGACTGCTTACAGTGAGACATGAATGTTTGCAGTAGCTACAAAAATCAGGCTTACTCACTGGAGAAAATAAGTTAAAATAAATAACAAGAGCAAGGCTATACTAACACTTGTGTAATTTTAGCATAAAGGATGTTTCCAAGAATATCAAATCAGCAAAATATTTACTCACACCTTCACAGAAAGAAACAAACATTAGCATGAAAAAAATGCTACCTTAATCAGTTGTAAAATATATGAAAAACAAGCAAACAAATACTGCCCGCAGCACTTTTAATTGCCAAAGGGAAGACATGCTAGCAATTTCATGAGACCTACATTGAACTTTCATATTGACAGTGATTTATCACATTTATGGGTGGCTGTAGGACAGATAGACGGATAGCTTTTAAATGACTAAAACTACTTGATTATTTTTAAAAATTTCAAGAAAAGTTCTATAAAAGAAAAAATTAATTTTACCATTTTTTCAGCCAGCTCTACTACCAACCTTTCTTTAAAGTTCACAGCCCCCTCCCCACCAAACAAGTCAAACCTACCAATGCTGTATCAGTACAGACAGGCATTGTAATCAGATGCTTCAGGAGGCATAGCAATGCCAATAAGTTTGGTGTATCCATGACAAGAAAGAAACTGAAGCACTGCCGTGAATATTGCTATTTTTATTTAGTATGACAGTGGTTCCTAAAAGACCCGGTCATGTGTCAAAGTTCTTACACAATAGGCACTGTATGACATGTATGTGCCAGCTAGGATTAGATGACCTTGTGAGGTCCCTTTCAGCTCTGGTTTCCTATGATCCTATATCTGAATGCCTTCTTAGCTTTGCCTCACCCTAAACTTCATGTGCATCCAGAAACAACATCTAGGCAGATGGATAAAACAAAAACTTGTTGGAAAAAATGGTTATTTTTCCCCCTATGGAAAAATAATTGAAACTGCACTTGAAAATAAAAACTGTTTTTCTTCAATTTTTCCCATATGCAAATTGAAACCCCATGTGTGCATCTACATGTGGAATTAATGTACAGTAAGGTTACTACACAGTAAAATAAGGTGAAGTAAGATGTGACTACACATGTGCCCTGTTTGAAGTAGATTTGCAGCTCAGTCCAGGACTGTTCCTACTCTGCCCTGTCCCCCTGCAGCAGCCAGGGGAGCTCCAGGCTTTCCCAGGTGCCAGCCCAGGGGACTGGTAGGGGGCACAGGGGTCAGTCCTGATGTGCACAGGGCCAGGAAAGCTGATCAGTAGTGTGTGAACACAATGTATAGACATTAACAGATATGGGACAATGCAAGATAGAAAAATGTTACATTGGATATCTAGCCATTAGGTAGGTTTAGCCTCTCTTTCATGGTTCATCATTGGCTGATGTCCTTAAAAATGAGTATCAGAGTAAGAACTAGGAAGTGTTTGAAACATAAGTTACTGCAAATGGAGGACTGCATAGACAAGAACAGAAAAAAAGGAAAGTTGTGCTGGCTGCAGGGGCATCTGTCTTCTGGCCCCATGCACATTGGGACCCAGTGTGCACAATACCAGGAGACAGCTGCCCCTGCAGCTCCCCCTGCATTGTGACCTAGCCAGGTAGTAGTAGCCTGCTGCTGTCTGGGCTCACTGGGAGCAAAATTACTGCCAGTTATCTGCATACACATTACTGAACTTTAATTGCCTGTATGTGCTGGTACTAAGCAAATGGCACATTAGATTAATTTATTGTACAGTAGGTCCAATGCACATGTAGACAGTGACACCTTACTGTGAATTAGACTAATCTAACACTCAGTAAAGCATCATGTGTTGACACTGCACAGAAAAGCATCTCATGTAGACATGCCCTGTAACTATTAGCCCTAACTAAAAGAAGCAAAAGTAAGTCCACCCCCACCTCAGTTAATTTGGCAAGCCTGCTGAGATGCCAGATTGAAATAAAGTTTTGTCTCCTTATGCTGTCATTCTAGTCAGTAAGCTAAGCTTTCCATTTGGACTACCCATGCAACACTGCCCCCTCTCTAAGAGATGAGATGGCAAAAAAGTCATGCATGCTCATGGCCATGGGGCATCATAGAAAATATAACACAATTGGAGAGAACAATGATAGGACATGAAGAAACCAAACTATGGCCAATTCTACATGAGACGCTTACTGCGCAGTAGCTCATTAGTACTGTATTGCACTGTCGAGGAGCATGAACCATGACACAATGCTACTGCACCATAGTGTCAAACTACTGTGCAGTCAGCATTACCTGGAAGCCATGAAGGGATGCTACTGTGCAGTAATGCCAATTACTGTGCAGTCATTTAGTACTTGATTATGCAGTACTAAATGACTGTGCAGTTAGAACTATGCAAGCAATGTCTCATGTAGATGTTGCCTGTAACTACTAAAAAGTACTGTAACAACAGACTAAATATAAATACATCAGCTTAAAATACAAATGTAACTTTTTAGCCAAAATATTTTTTTTCTTTTCAGGCACTGTATTCTGTAGGGAGGGAGTGGGCTGTTTTGTTTTGTTTTCCATGTCAGAATACAGAAATTCAAGAGAAAGTGTCCTCTGGGTCACAAAAGAATATTTTCATGAGTATAGGGCATGAATATAAGACTGGAAAATGAAAGAAGGTGGGGAGAAAGCAGGATTAGTCAGAGAAGAAATGATAGCAGTCATGCATCTTGATGATGAGAGGCTGAACTCGAGGCTCAAGATGAGACAGGGGGAAAAAATCAGTGGTAGATACTAAAGATTTGTATATCTTTATTCTAAGTATGTGTGAGGGACTCGCGGCTTTAGAGAGAAAGAATATTAGAAATAATAAAGAAAAGTGTTCTACAATGACTACTGCATATGAGAACGTTCTAGCAACACAAATCCCCAAAATACTTTCTTATTAAAATAAGTATTTGGGGAAGATGATAAAACCAAATATAGATACTGATATTTGGAAAAGTCATTTGTATTCATAAAATTAACCAACTCATTTAGTTCTAAAAAACTGTCTGTGATGCCTGAATTTTCAGAGAGAAAATCTCATCTGAATTGCTTGCTATTAGTATAGCATGTTAAGAAACCATTTTCTAATTCAAGTGAATGTTAGTATCCAAATAGAGGGGTACAGGAATTTGTCCTTGAACTATTTTTGAACTAGGGTCTCTACTGTGTATATGTACACTTTTGCATCCTACTCTGACCCCCAAAATATCTGTTGTGGGTAAACGCCCATAGAATTGTATGTAGTACATATGTAATGACCATACCAAATACAAAGAAGGTGGTGTGACATGACCCGACCTGGGTCTGCCTCTGGGATACACTCCCAAGTAGCTTTCACACCTGTGGGGTGCCTTTCTGCCCCAAAACTCTCTCTGATCTATTGTTTGACCACTGAGAACTAGTTGAAATGTGCCAGAGGCCAACTCTTTGGCCTGTAGTGCCTCAGTCCTATCTATTCCCCTCTGGTCTTGCTAGCCAAAGTGAGAAAATTTTGCAGCTAGAAGGGCCATGTCCATATCTGGTCATGTGCTCAGAAAGGTGGATCCCCCTTTCTGTAGAATGAACAAGCCTGCATGGTCAAATACCCTAGAATCACAAGTATCACTGAAAAGTGGTTTGTAAAAAGACAGCAAAAAGGATTGATTATAATAAACAAGAACAAGCATAAGAAATCAGTAACAATATGTTGAGAGACTAAGATATGACAATAGACTCATAAAAGAAGATATCAGAGCAATAACCTGTTTTTAAATGCATTTTAAAAGTTTAAATTCAAGAATGCAGTGTCCACCCAGATCACCAGCTGACAGGACTCTAGCTTTTCTCCTTTCCCTTCACTCAGGAAAACCTGAATACCAAGCCATGCTCTTGAGTACAGTTCCTTATCTGGCTGTTCACATGCATCACCTCATAGAGACTTTGGGGGGCAAACACTATACCTATAACTTTATGCCCACCCCCTCCCTATGGTATGTTTTCCAAAGCAGAAATCTTTGCTGATCGAATGGGCTAGGGACAAACATTACACATAAATCAGTTTAAGTGATCAGAAACTGGTTTAAACCTGTAACAGAACAGATATTCAGTGCACATAAACCAGTTTGAAAATGGCTGAAGCTGGTTTCACATAAACGTGGTTGAATGTAGGATCATTCAATGTAGAATGGCAGCTCTGCCAAAATGGTGCCCAGGACTGCCTGATGAGGGCCATCCTGGCTGCAGCAGGGAAAACCTCCATGAACTGCACCATCCTGGGCTGCAAGAGACAGATGCGCCCCAACTTCGTGATCACCAACAAAGAGGCCAAGAAGATCGTGATCGTGAATGTGACCATCCCCTTAGAGAACTGGCACCAGGCCTTCACCAATGCCCAGGCTCACAAGCAGGAGAAGTACACCCTGCTGGTCAACATCCTAAGGAGTCACAGCTACAACGTGATGGTCAACATGCTCATCGTGGGAATGCTCAGAGTCTGGGACCCCAGCAAAGAGAGCATCCTTCATGCCTGCCACATCTCCTGCCACTATGCCAAGCTGATGTGCTGCCTCATGGTGTCCAACATGATCTGCTGGTCCCACAACTTCTACATGGAGCACATCATGGGCCAATGCTAGTACTTCAACCCCACCAGACTGACTGTCACCAGAACAGACCCAGAGGGGATCGCCTGAACCCCCCTCTGCACATGATGGTTTTCACTTTGGGAGGACTTTTCAGCAACAGACCACCCCACTCCACCCAAAGAGGACCCCCACAATGAGTCTTCATATAGACTGAGACACTTTCTTCGACCTTCTTCCTCCACCATTGTGGACCATTGTACAGGTCTGTGTGGATCTATCTTCTTTCTCTCTCAGTGTTGCAACCCCCCTCCCTTCCGTTCCCCCACTCCCCTCCTCCCCACTGCCAGGCTTAATTAGCTAACACTGTATTTCCTGTAACCTAGTTGCATTCCTCTCCTCACTCCCATTCCTCTAATGTTAGCCTCTTGCTCAGGCGATTTGTATTTCCCTACTGGCTTTTGTCATCTTTTTGGATTCACAATGCTAAACATCTACTAATAAAATTCAATCTGTTCAGACTTAACTGATTTGGGTCAAACTGGTTTATGTAATGTCTGTCCCAGACCCCTTGCTGCTTTAAGTTAAATCAGAATCCCGCACCATCCTGGCATGCTCTCTGAGCTGGGCAGGGCTTTTTCTCCACAGCAGGCCTGGCCCCTCCCCTCTGTTTCCTGGTTGAGATTTGCAGCTCCAGAAGGCATTTGCAGGCACGGCAGGGTCTGCTGGCTTCCTCATGCCCTACCCCCCTCACTGCTCAAGCAGGAAATCCCCCTCCCTCTATTTCTCCCTCCCATCTCCTACAGCATGGACCCCAGCCCCAAGGACCGTAGGCATGTTGTATGCTAGCTAATGCCGAGAGGCGTCTGTGTGTGTGCTTCTCTCCAGTTCCACTGGGACAGCCAAGGAGACAGAACAGGGCTTTTGGAGTTAATCAGAAGACCAGCTGGTAAGCTGGTTAAGAAGTTTGAACTAATGGAGAGAGGCAGTTGTTTTGCTAATTGGATGATAAAAACTCTTATCAGCTCCCAGCTGGCTTGCTTGCTTGTCAGTTTGCTGCAGACAGTATGACAAAACATTTAGAGAGACTGAAAAGCTCCATATTATCAACAGATGCATGCACTGTACACCCCCCACCCTTTGCCTCAAAATGCTAGCCCAGGGCTCCCCTTTCCGCTCCCCCCAGGTTCTCCATTGCTCAGCATAATTTAGTCCCTACCCCAGGTGCTGGAAGAGCATGCTACTCTTCTGTAAGGAAGGCATATTTCTCAAAAATCTGGGAGAAGATAAATCCATTCAAGAGTTACTTTGGGCCTTTTTGCTAGGAAAAGCAAAGTTTCATTTATTCTTTATGCACTTCTAAGCCAAAAAATAAAACCAAATGACTAACCAAAGATGTATCTGTTGTACAGAAAGGAATGAGAGAAGGAAACCACATTAATTTAATGCAAGCAAACAAAAGAGAAATTGGCACAATCTTCCAATGGCTTAATATGACTGCATTTTTTTTAGTATTGTGATGAATATTTAAAGACTGTAATTGAATTGTGGAAGATAGCAAATCCTAAGCAAGTTAGGTCCATTACTGAGAGATGTAATTATTTTTGCACAAAACATCTAAAAATCTAAAAGTTATTTTTCAAAATATCCTGGGGGGGATTATTATTTCCCAGAGAAAATTAGAAACAGAAAGTATTTATTTTTTGTTTTCAAAGTCAAAACCAAAACTTTTTAATTGAAAATGATTCAGGTTTTTATTGTTGTTGTTCTTGAAAATGAAGAAAAAAGATCTGCAAAATATTATTTACTAGTTTAAAAGGCTATTTAATATTATGGATTTAGACCTTAGATGAAAGTGGAAATCAGCTCTAGGTTTTATTTGAGATAATGGGATGTGAAAGGCACTCACTGCAAAAACAGTCCTTTGAATTATGAATTAGTTAGTGCAGAGCACACGGAGATAGCTACAACTTTTGTGAATCAAATTCAACCAGCATGTCAATATATCCTTAAAGTGAGTAAAGTGTTTTATAAATATAGACTATAGCACACTATTAAAAATAGAGTAATTCACGAAGTCCAAACTACAATGGTGTCCTTGTACAAATATCACTGCAGGATTTCAGCAGTAGTTAGTAAATTCATACTTGATTCTGTTGTGCTAGCCAGCACCTGTATATGTGAGAGAAAGGAATATACAATGAAGTATATTCAAAACAACCCTGAAGCATCCACTCTCATTTCCTGGAAAGAGCTCCTCATCAAGCAAACCAGAATTTGGTCATTAAACAGCCAATAACTGCCTCTCTTCTTCCTGAAAAAAACAAAAAACAATCTACATAAGTTTTATGTTTGACGTAGAGCCATATCTTTGCTAGGCTGAAACTATTGGTATATACAAAGTCAGCTGGGCCAGAAACATTGTTCATGGGACACCCCATTGCAGGGTTGCTCAAATGCCAACCAGACCCAACCTGCAGAGTCATGTCATCTGGCTCACTGGATTACTCAAGATCTGAAAGTTAGTGTTCTCTCTAAGCTGTTCAGTGTGTGTGGCCATACAGGCATGGCTGGCAGCATAGCATAAGCCAAAATCACTTCAACTTTAACCCATGAAGGGTAAAGGTTAGGATTCTCTTTTATCACTACAGGAATACCCAAGATTTTAACAGCTGCTGCTTGCTCTTGAGCAGCGCCTCTGCCCTGTTTAAAGCTGTTGAGAAGTATACTTATGTATTGCTTTCCCAATGTAAACTGTTATATATTATAGACATAGGCTGCATCTATGTGAGACGTTACTGTGCAGTTGCGACTGAGCATTTATTTAGTACTTGTATAAACAAATACTAAATAAATATGCAGTAATCCAAGAAAAGACCCCAGGGCCACATTCAACCCTTCTTTAAGGAATTGTAACTCCATTGCTTTAATGACACTGACAATGGCAGTTATGTGACAAGAAACTGCCCTTCGGGCAAGTATAGTGAAATAGGATTCTGCCCTAAGTGTTTACTCAGGGCTAGATTCTATTCCCCCTATTAGGCATAAAAATGGATTTAAGCACATAACTGCAGGGGTATCTACATGTACAAGTAATGCACATGAATAAACTCTGTGGTTTGTTGCTCTGGAGTTTACTGTTCCTGAGCATGCCATTTGAACATGTGCCCAGGAGTGCAGCACATCAAGCCAAATCAGAGCAGCCCTGGCTGGGAGGGGGTCCAGGGATCAGCCTACCACCCTGGAGCTGCACCTTCATCCCGCCCCCCCCCAGCTCAACATGCTACAGAGGGGCTGGCTGGGACACCAGAGTGCTTCAATGTGGGGTTAGTCAGCAGGCAGCCCTTGCACTGAAGCACCCTCATGTCCCAGCCAGCTGCATCAGCAATCTACACATGCATTGCTTGCTGTGGAGTAAAGGACCCTATAGTTAAATTAATATGCTCCAGCCAAATAGGGGTACACATGTAGACACAAGACATTTACTGCAGAACTAATTCATTTATTGCTCAGTAAAGGTGTCTTGTAGACATGCCCTGTAATTCTATTCCCCTCTGCTCTAGTCCCTGAAAAACTGTTAACTGAATAGGTGGACTCGTTCTCATCCTTGATACTTTTTTGTGACTCAGTCTTAACAGTACAATGACACTTGTTACAACAGTAGATGGATTGATGGATACTCAGGCCTTGAGAAGAGCAGAATAGAATTGTACGTGGACAACTTGTGCGGGAGCCGGCAGGCCAGAGAGCTGTGAGGCTGGCTGGGCAGCTCCCTTCCCAAGAGCTCCTCGGGCGCTGAGCCAAAAGTGGAAGCAATCACTTACCGCCCACAGGTGCACGGCAGCGGCGCCCAGCTCAAAGGCCGTGCCGGAGCCGGAAGCAGGGACGGAAGGGCCGCAGCAGGCAGCAGAGGCCAGCGAGGACGTGGAGGGGCAGATGCACACCGCCGGAAGCCGGACGCGCACGTTCTGGGGGCAGCGGCAGAGAACCGCAGACGGTCCCGCGACGGAGGCGGTGACCCAGAGAGGGGGTGGAGCGACTGCGACACACGGGAGTGACAGGCACCGCGAAAAGTGCAGACAGGCAAGCCCAGCCGGGTCGCAAAGGGTGGCTGGGTGGCCAGCGAAGTCCCTGGGGCCGGGGCCATGAGGCACACTCAGCAGGACGTACTGAAGACATCCACGGAGCAAGGCTCCTGAGAAGTAGCACAGGCCCTGCTTGAGGAGGGGCAGGACTCAAAACAACCGCTTAAGGCGGCAGCATTTTTTTTTGGTCCCCCTCCACTAAGATCCGCGAGGTTCTTGTGGACCCACACATGAGGAGGGGGGCAGGGAAGGAACCCCTGCTGCGGAGGCTCGGGTGAGGGTGTAGGGCTGGAGGAGCCCTCACTAGATCACCGAGGGATATGCGGTCTCACTTCTGGACATGCACACGCCAGACAGTCCATCTGAACCAGAGGATTATCATCAAAGCCATGGCAGGTGAGTTCGAGGTGTGTAACGCGGAAAGTGGGAGTTGGACATACCAGCGGAGACCCAGCAGACAAGCAGGGACACGTTAGCAGAGACAGAGGCTCGTCTTTGCTACATTGGTGCATTGGCTGGGAAGGCTGAAAGCATTTATTTTTCTAAGCTTTTCGGCAGTGGCCTCTGTAGCAGCAACAGGGAGTGGTAATGGAGCACCAGGCGAACCTTTCTGGGACAGAGACACTGCAGCAGGTGATGAGTCTGCTAGTGCAAGTGCTGCAGTAGCAGCAACAACAAGCCATGCGGCAGACTACGATACAGGAACATTTTTTGCAACAACAGATGTGGGCCCCGAAGGGCGCAGGGGAATCCCGGATGCCCAAGATGACACTGGAGGATGATCCGGAGGCCTTTTTAGAAATATTCGAGACGGTGGCCTTGGTGGCTGGCGTGGACAGAACTAAATGGGTGGGCCAATTGGGCACGCTTTTAATCTGCCAGGCACAGGCGGCATCCTGAGAGATGTCATGAGCCGATGCCTTAGATTATAATAAAGTGAAGGTGGAGATATTGCGCCGGTTGGAGATTACTCCAGAAAAGCACCGTTGGGCCTTCAGAGAGAGGAAGGCAGGTGATGTAAAATCCCTGCGGATGCTGTGGCAGTATCTGACAGATGCCCTGAACAAGTGGATCAGACCGGAATCCTCGTCTAAAGAGCGGATGTTTGACCAGATCCTCCTGGAGCAATTCATCAATGACTTGGAGGAGGATACACAGAACTGGGTAAGGTGTCATTGCCCCATGACTTCTTGTGAGGCGCTGCAGTTGGCGGACCCCTTTGAGGTAGCCCAAGGGGACCGATGACGCACCCGGAATGCAAAGGGGGCGGGTTCCTTGGCAGGATGCAGCACTGAATCCAAAGGGGGCCGGAAGGTGAGCCTCCCTAACCTAACTTGTTTTGCCTGTGGGAAGAGGGGTCATATGGCCCAGAACTGCCCGCAAGCGGGGCAGGCGGGAGCACCCACCGAGCCAGGTGTAACAGCCGTGCGAGCAGGGCACGGGGCGTCCCCAGGAATCGAGCCAATGGAGTGTGGGATTGGCAGTCGGGACAGAAGCTACATACAGCCCTTGCCCGAGGTCCAGGCCTGGCTGGAGGGGAGCCTGGTCCAGGCTGTGCGCAGTCTCTGGTTCGCCCATCTCTAATTAACTGTGAGCAAGCACCCTGGTGTTCGGGGGTAAGCATAATTTGCCTACACCGACAAAAGAGTTACGTGGACTGACGCCTGTTGACGGTTGCGGGTGCAAGGCATCCAAAGGGACCTCCCAGTAGGACTAAAGAAGGAGATGTTATACCCTATGATTTTAGGCTGAGACTGGCCGGAGATATTCGACCTGGTTGCAACACACCCAGGCATAAGCAGAGAGGGCCTACTAGGTGCCAGAGAGGGGACACCGAGAGACCTGGCACTGGAAGACCTGGCCCAAGCAGGGCAGTTCCGGGCAGCCCAGGAGGCGGATCCAGAGCTGCGTCCTTTTTGAGAGACGGAGGGCCCAGATGCCGACCCTCAGGTAAGGCCCCCTGATCGCACAGAGACGGTCCCTAGAATGGAGGTCCGTAACAGATTGTTGTATAGAATTAGGTGGGGCGGCACAGAGGGGGAGGAGGTGACCCAGCTAGTTATTCCCCGAGTTTACTGGGAACAGCTGCTGTGGCTGGCACATAAGAATCCCCTGGGGGGCACTTAGGCAAGAATAAGACGGAGGCCCGCCTGACCTGTTGGTGTTTTTGGCCACACTTGTACAAGGAGGTAGAAAGGTACTGTCGTACTTGTGAGGCGTGCCAAAGGGTAAGCACCTGTAAAGCCCCCAGGGTACCCCTGCAACCCATGCCCATAGTCTGCGAACCCTTTTCGAGGATAGCATTGGATGTGGTAGAGCCGCTCCTGCGAGGTATAGCGGGACAGCAGTACATACTGGTGCTAATAGATTACGCTACGAGGTTTCCCGATGCCATTCCCCTTAGGACGGTCACGGCGGCCAGGATCGCAGAGGAATTGATGTGATGGGTGTCCAAATTTGGGATTCCCCGGGAAATTGTCACAGACCAGGGCTCTAATTTTATGTCGGCGGTGTTGGGGGCACTGTGTAGCATGCTCCAGATCTGCCATTTCAGAACGGCAGTTTATCACCCTCAGACTAACGGACTAGTACAGCGTTTTAACGGCACGTTAAAGGGCATGATTAGGAAATGTGCACAGACGGAACCCAGGAAGTGGAGCCTAATGATTGCCCCGCTGTTATTCGCAGTGAGAGATGCCCCTCAGGCGTCCATGGGCTACTCACCTTTCGAGCTAACCTTTGGGCATCACCCACGTAGCCTGCTTGATATCATACGGGAAGGGTGGGAAGTCGGATCTAGCCCAGGAAAGCAGGCAAACGAGTACGTGCGGGATCAGAGGGAACAGCTGTGGGAGATAGCCCAGACCAATTTGGGAAAGGCCCAAGCTAGACAGAAGGAGAATTACGATGGCCTAGCCCAGGAGAGGGAACTACGCGTAGGCCAAAAGGTGCTCGTAATGTTGCCAGACTCCAATAGTAAGTTTCTAAACCAGTGGCAAGGGCCGTTCATGATCGCCAGGCAGGTGGGTCCCATGGACTATGAAGTGATACGTCCTGGGACCAAACGGGGAAGGTAGATCTATCATGTTAATTTATTAAAGGAGTGGCATGAGTCAGAAGGACTCTTACTATCCCCTGACCCCGAGAGTGAGGGGTGGGAGAGGTGCCCAGGGAGCGCTCCGAGTCAAGACAGGATACCATTAGGGGAGCAGCTCGAAAGGGAGCAACGCCAACATCTGGAGGGACTAGTTAGAGAATTTCAGGACGTTTTCTCGGATCAGCCGGGGAAAGCGTCAGGGGTAGAGCACAAGATTGTTACTAAGGGGGGCCAAATAGCATGGGAGAAGTGGCGGTGCATTCCCCGCTACAAGTGCCAGCCCATTAAAAAGGAGCTGGAACAGATGTTAAAGCAAGGGGTCATAACACCTTCCCAGAGCCCATAGCACAGCCCCCTGGTGCCCGTGGAAAAGCCCGATGGCACCCTGAGATTGCGCGTGGACTTTAGGAAACTGAACACTTTAACCCAGTTCGACGCCTTCCCGATGCCACATGTTAATGAGCTAGTGGAAAAAATCAGGCAGGCCAAGTTCATCTCAACCCTCGACCTGTCCAAAGGGTACTGGCAGATTCCAGTACGCCAGGAAGACCAGCAGAAAACAGCCTTTGGTACCCCGTGGTGTTTATTCGAATTAAAAAGAATGCCTTTTGGACTGAACAGGGCGGTGGCCACATTCCAGAGGCTGATGGATTGGGTTCTCGTGCCCCACCAGGGATACGCAGTGGCGTATATCGATGATATCGTCATCTCTACGGAAACCTGGGAACAGTACTTGCAGGCTCTACGGGCCGTCCTGTAAGAGTTGCAGCAAGTAGGTTTGACAGCCAACCCGAGGAAGTGCGCCCTAGGCCGACAGAAAACCAAATATCTGGGGTTCTTAGTGGGGCAAGGCCAAGTACGACCCTTGGTTGCTAAAATTGCAGCCATCAAAAGGTATAATCCCCCACTCACAAAGAGACAGATGTGGGCATTCCTCGGCCTGATGAGCTACTATAGACATTTTATTCCTAAATTCGCAGAGATAGCGGGACCTTTGGTGGAAACCACAAAGGGCCAACGGATGGGAAGGATCGAGTGGATGGAAGAATGCCGGAGGGCGTTCGAGGAGCTAAAGGAAGCCTTATCTCAAGAGGTAGTGCTACACACCCCCAATTTCTCTGCCCCGTTTACATTGCAGACGGATGCCTCTGCATATGCTTTGGGCGCGATGCTGTCACAGGAGGCCGATGGGGTGGAGCGGCCGGTCGCGTATGCCAGCAGGAAGCTAAATGACACCGAGAAAAGGTATTCGACTATTGAAAGAGAGTGCCTAGCCATTCGGTGGGGAGTGGGCTACTTCCGGTATTATCTGCTAGGCCGGGAGTTTAAATTAGTGACGGACCATGCCCCCTTGAGGTGGCTGCATACAGCCAAAACGGACAATGCCCGGATAATGAGATGGGCTTTGGCTCTTCAGCCTTTTCGCTTCCACCTTGCATATAACCTGGGAAAGTTAAATGTGGTGGCGGACTTTTTGTCAAGATGCCAGGAGGAGGGACAAGGAGAAATAAGGGAGAGGAGACAGGTAGGAAGAACGCCGGACAGCGTCTTGAGGGGTGGGAAGTGTGCGGGAGCCAGCAGGCCAGAGAGCTGTGAGGCTGGCTGGGCAGCTCCCTTCCCAAGAGCTCCTCGGGTGCTGAGCCAAAAGCGGAAGCAATCACTTACCGCCCACAGGTGCACGGCGGCGGCGCCTGGCTCAAAGGCCACGCTGGAGCCGGAAGCAGAGGCAGAAGGGCCGCAGCAGGCAGCGGAGGCTGGCAAGGACGCAGAGGGGTGTATGTGCACCGCCCGAAGCTGGACGCACACGTTCTGGGGGCAGCGGCAGAGAACCGCAGAGGGTCCCGCAATGGAAGTAGTGACCCAGAGAGGGGAAGGAGCGACCGCGGCACATGGGAGCTACAGGCGCCGCGAAGAGTGCAGACAGGCAAGCCCGGGCGGGTCGCAAAGGGCGGCTGGGCGGCCAGTGAAGTCCCTGGGGCCGGGGCCACGGGGCACGCTCAGCAGGACGTACTGAAGACATCCACGGAGCAAGGCTCCTGAGAAGTAGAACAGGCCCTGCTCGAGGAGGGGCAGAACTCAAAACGACCGCTTAAGGTGGCAGCATTTTTTTTTTCATCCCCCTCCGCTAAGCTCCATGAGGTTCTCGTGGACCCACGCATGAGGAGGGGGGATACGCTGTCTCACTTCCAGACATGCACGCGCCAGGCAGTCCATCTGAACCAGAGGATTATCATCAAAGTCATGGCAGGCGAGTTCTGGGCATGTAACGCGGAAAGTGGGAGTTGGTCATACCAGCAGAGACCCGGCAGACAAGCAGGGACATGTTAGCAGAGACAGAGGCTCGTCTTTGCTACACAACTACGTCCATTAAGATGTTCAATAAGTGGAACAGAATCTGTCATCATGCGTCTAGTACAACATTGCCATTACGTCAGGGTCACTAATGTAATATAAATAGTAACACAAACAACAATAAAAAGGTACCAAAAAACATTGTCCATTTCTTATCTAGAATTCCCAAAGTCAAAGCTTAGATTAGATTTTAAAACAGCTAAAGTTTATGAATAATGGCAAAAATAAATATTACAATGTTTGAATAATTAAAGTAATTGAGAATCTGCCTCAATTCTTGCTAACATTGTTTAAATGTTTATTTTACTGGCCCAACAGGGAGCTTAAATACAGTTAATTTATTCATATTTTATTTATGTAATAAAGGGGGGAAATGATGAATGTCTGTAGCAATGTTCTATTTTTGTCTACAGTAAATTTTTGTATATGACAAATAATGCTTGCAGATAGTCTTTCTCCACATTGGACAGTGTATTCCAAAGATTAATAGCTTGTCATGGAAAGCTCCAATTGATAACACTGATCTGTAAAATCATATATTTTAATATATTCATATAGTTCATGCTCATCATTAAGATATATATGTATTCTTGATACTTTTCATTAACCAATATTTTAAAGGCTGCATGAATGAGGAAAATGGGACGCAGATACAGAGAAAATTTAAATATTGATTTGTCTGACCAAAATAAATAAATCATTAAAATCCATTAAAAATATTAAATGGGCTTCCAATCTGAGAAACTTGGGCATTAAAAACAAGAAAACAAAAAACCACAACCAAACAAAAAAGCATACAGTAATTGACATGTTATACTTTATAAACAGAGAAAAAAATCAACCTTCATACTAATTCAGGATATAGTTTTTCCTTTTTCTGAAACACAACTTTTATTTCTTAAAAAACTATGCTAGAAAGTACTTCAGAATTCTCCATCACAAATGAGTTTGCAATGCATTTTAATTGACTCAAATGATAATCTGATTTTTCTTGGTTAAAAGCCCTAAGAAGTACTATGAAATATTTTGTAGTGATTATAACTGAATAGTGATAGATACACACAATGGAAAAGGATACAATGTTCCCAGTCCATAATTCAGTAACAAGAGAATGTTGTTTTTCTCCTATATGTGACTAGCGTATTGATGAATATGAATGAATGAAGACCAAGGGTGAAATCATGGCTGTGGAAGTTTTGCCACTGATTTTAGTGGGGCAAGGATTTGCCAAAAATCTTCTTAACTACTTGAGAACTGCATTTTATGAACAACAAATATATATCCTGCAGTGCTTTTCTGCAATTCTAAAATAGATCTGCATTGATTCAAAAAAGAACTGAAAATCCTACTATCTAACTGCTTTCAAAGTCAACATTGTGACAAGCTTATGGAACTATCTGTGTGACTGCAGTATTCAATCATAGCTTTCTATCAGTTTGTTCCATTACCTAAAACTGCATTTTTGTTGGAATCCTCTACAGGGGAAGTCTCTAAGAAAAAAAGAAGAAGAAAGCAGGGCAGTAAGTAAGAAAGAAAGGAGAAAAAAATATATATCATCCAGAAATCATGCAGAAAAGGCTTTTAAAACTTTTAATAGTCTGTACTCTACCAAAGAGTAATGGCAAATGTTGTCACCTATTTCACATCTAACACCGGAACACTGGCTTTCTAAATTAGTTTTGTGCTTTGTGTAGCTGCAGCTGCTTTCTCCCAAGAACATGTCACATCACATGTAATTGGGTTTGGTTTATTATATAGGCAAGGCATACAGTCCACTGCAGACTACATCTTTTGCCTCTTCAGTTTCCTACACTGAGTATATGGTACTGTTAATGATATCCTTAGAGATCTGGTCAGAGAGCTTGGGGGTGAAAATGTGCTAGTGGCTATAGGTTCAGCTTGGACTAAGAAAGAGCTCAGGCTAGGATTTGTGGTGTTTTGTTTTCTGGTTTTCCCATAAAAAAAATATCCTATCAGAGTAATAGGATCAGCATCAAGTTCTTTCTCACATTTGACAGACATGCAAAAAGTTTCCCTTGGGCTGGAAGATATAATAAAAAGAGACCAAAGAAATGGTAACACAGCAAGCAACATTTTAAAAATAGCAACTTAGTAGTACTAAGAAGAAAGAGAGAAAAAATACAAATGAAGCTACATTAAAAAAGATGATAGTTTGTTTATTCATTGTACAAGTAGATTTGATTAACATTATTAATTATACTATCAAAATTAATAACATTGAATTTTCACAGGATGTATTTCTTCTTGGAGTTATGTTAAATCCAATCTGAATAAATTTTTCCTTCATGGGTACGGGGAAAAATTCCCACAAAAACAAAAAAACCCTTAACTGTGACCACAGAGAATGAATTAAAAATAATATATCTGCTTGTTAGCATACTGTCTTTTTCACTTATTAAGCATATTCTATATAGTAAATCTATTAGATGTGCTCTTCTGAGCATGTGACTCTTCCATATTAAATTCAGTGAAAATTGTGTTAAATTGATGGGTGGTTGGGTTTTTGAAAATTTGACTTTTAAATGTTAGCTATTAATGTTAGCTACCTAAACCCAAGCAGATGTATATTTTAGATGACCTGATTCTGAAGACTACACTACTCATACTGAGGTCATTTATTTGTGCACTTAAAATATGGATTGAAATGCTTAGGATGGTACTCAACTATAAAATTTATTATAAGGTAAACTTCAATCCAAAGCTAGCTTATTTATAATTAACATGAATTTGTAGGTTTATATATAAGGAGGTTTATAATTGAGTGGTACCTAAACCACTCAGAATTCATCAAATCAATAATGGTGGGGTAAGCAACTGTCATTTTGTTGCACTACTACCTATGAGACAAAATGGTGATATTTACAGAAGGCATTCAATATAACAAAATAAAATCATTGTAATAGGACATTGCCACAATACTGTTGTTTTCTGCTTTAAAATTAAACACTTCAGCATTATGTAGCAGCTGGGAGTTCATTCTATTCCAGCAACAAACTATTCAATTGACACACTGTCTTAACAAACATCTAAAACTTCACCCTCTTTTTGTTATTTTATTGATGTTTTAGATTTTTCCTTTGTTTCTTTTATGTAACAACTAAAAACAATGATGTGGAAAAAGGGTGAAATTAGTTATGAAAATTTCAGAGGCCTGATGTCTTACAATTATACAAAAACTATTCATTTGCTGCAAAATCATACGAAGGAAGATCTGAAAGTTGTTATAGTAAAAATTCTGCAAAGACTTTCAAATGAACAGGAGTGGGGTTAGAGGGGAGAGAGGAAAAGAAAACCAAATATTTGATTTAAACTAACCATTGGAACAAAGTACTGTGGAGCTGGTGGGCTCCCTATTTCTTGAAATCTTCAATCAAAACTGATGCTGTTCTAGAAGGCACATTTAAGTCAATGGGGTCAATACTGAAATAACTTATACAGGAAATAAAAATAAATAATCTAATGGTCTCTTCTGTCCTTAAAATCTATGCAACTATAACTTCTTTATCTGCAAAACATACCAATAAAAGAAAATAGCATCATTTTCTTTGCCATTAGATAGAAGGGTAAAAGGAGGAGTAAGTTAAAATACCATCATGAAAGAAAGATGTAATTTTTAAGGTAGTTTGTAAATAAATGGCATCATCTTTGCCAATATATGCCAAACAGTCAAAATAAAAGGAAACTCATCTGTATATGAATACCTGAAAGTTGACTTTTATTTTTTTTCTCCTTTCAAATTCTGAAACATTCATCCACATCAAACCTGTCTTAACATTACCACTAGTTGAGTTAATACTTGGTTCTGCATCATTTGCTAACAATAAGCTACTGTGGAATTCTCCTGAAGCCTTGAACTGACCACAAGATAGAAAGAAAACCTTAGATATTTCATGCAATCAGTATGTCTTTTCTAGTTCATTATTGTCCACTAAACACAGCTCCCATAAATGGGGAGATGTGGAAGAAAATATATACAATGATGCCCCACAACAGATACCAGTACAACCTGAGCTTCTGTCTCTCCTTGCTTCCTAGCCCTGCCCTAAAGTCCTTTGTCCTGCCATAATGTTTTCCAAGGTAGACAAATTCTGAATGGTTAATTTGAACAAAGGGATCTGCTAATTAATCACTTCTTTTGGGGGGAAAAAGGCTTTTCAAGATTCCTTTATATACTGCTTAAAAAATAAACGTGGAAGAGAGCTTTATAATTATTATTGCAGGTCAGCTCCAAGCAGCAGCTTCAATGTAAAGTGATTAAAGTATGAGTCACTTCTTATTTTACAGACATCAGGAGAATGCCTAAATACCATCAGAGTTTTTTGTCTCTTTTAAAGATTAGCTATAAAGCATCTGAATTATTAATCTGCTCAGGTACTTTTTCTAATTATAATTCTTAAGTAAGCACATACTCAAAATGGCAAGCAGAAGGAAATATGCCAAACCAGAGGATGTTGTTATCCTGGTTTTCCCTACAATGGGCCTTACATACTTGCTACTTCTGCACAAGAAAATGTCACAATCTTCATAATCTCGGCTCCAGATGTTCCTCCACTCAACAGACAGATGACAGTTTGGGACACATCACAGACAATCACATGACGTGGAAAAACTAAAACCTACAGGAGACAGTAATGAAAATATTAAGTACAATCAATTAGCAGCAGCTTATGAAATTAATTATTTTTAAAAGACACATTCAGAAAGCGTTAGCATTTTAGAATAGGATTTGCAAATCCCCTGTTTACCATGAACTGATGTTCCAGACATCCACAATTTCCATACAGGATTGTGCTCCGCTGGAATAAAACCCATGATTTTCTGATGTTAGAATTTTTAAACTGATTTTAACCAATATTTTCCATTTGTCTCTTATGTTATTTAACTTCTCTCAAGATTATAATTTGCAAATATTATACCATATTACTAGGTAGCGAGAAAGGGTCTCTTTCTGTCCATGCAAAGGAGCCAGTCATCTCCATTACACTAATCCCCAGAACTCTATTACATCTTAGCATGTGTAGAGAAAACAGGGGCCTTAAATTGAAGTGTTTTAAAAAACACTGCTTTAATTTAGGGCTGATTAACTCCCTGTGTCCTGCACACACCCTGCTGATTTACCTGCCTCTCTGGTGGGGAAGTTGAACTGCTGGCAGGTGGAGAGGTCCCTGGGCTGTAGGGGGTTTGGTGCTTCCCTCCACAGCAGCAGTGCCCGCACCTCAGGTGGCACCCACCCACAGGCACCTGGCTTGGGTGGTCCTGGGGGGCACCATAGCCACAGAGGGAAGCACCAGCCCCCTGCACAACTCAGGCAAGCAGGCTTCAGGGGCAGGAGGGAAGATTGGGTTTGTCACTTTTCTTGGGTAGAGCCTGCTTTCCTGAGCTGCTGCCAGGCTGCCTACACAGGCTTCCTGCAGAGCCATGGAGTTGCACAGAGCCCAGTGCTTTGCTCCGTGCCTGGAGGGGCAGCAAACTAAAGTTCCTTGAAGAAGTTTTAGTTTGCTGTGCCCCAAGTCATTTAAGGTGCATTACACTGCCGAATATCCTGCAGCGGCTGGAATTAATATGCAATAGTCTGCTGAGGTGTGCAAACACTAGCACCATTAAAGCAGTACAAAACCATTTAGCCCACTTTAAAGTCTCATGTACACACGCCTCTCGTTTTGTCTATGCACAGCCTTAGGTGCATGCGAATGCATTGGAGTGAGGCTTGGATGGTAGCACACTTTTATTCTTACTGGGTACTCATATACTACAATGATGAGGGCAAGTAATTAAACATAGAATTTAATCAGAAGTGGATTAAAAGGGTTTCACTAACTTCTAAGAAGTTACTCCAATTTGCTGAGCCATTTCATGTGCGGTAGAGAAGCCCATGGTTAGGGGCATACTTAACTCACAGCAAGACAAAGCCATTTTTGCAGCTTAATCCCAGCATGAAGAGCCCATTTTGCAGTCATTTCATGGTGGCCCTGCCCCTCAGTGCTGATTGGAAGAGAGGTTCCACCCCTTATCACTGATTAATGGAGATGCCCCAAGGGGGAGGAGTGATGAGGGAGCAGCCACTATTTTGTCTGCTGCCCGCTTCGTGCTGCCTGCCAGGTGACTCCTTCCCCTCACAGGTGGACTGCAAGTCCTGCCCAGGAGAAGACTTAATAAAAACTTACTTATATTAAGTTTTTATTTTTTATGGGCAACTACAAAATCTATGAAACCATGATTTAGGTATGACCCCACCTATTGGTTATCAGTAACAATTGGCAGAATTTTTCTATATATAGTCTATAGAATTTAAATATTTTTGAAAACCAAATAATGAAATAATTACTTTTTTTATTGCTGTTAGTGTTCACTTGTTGAAATGTTGTTTCAATTGTTAGGTCTTTAAGATGTAATAACTTTGTTAACTGCTGCTGCCCATGATAAAGAAAGGCTGCTTCCTGATCAGGGCCATAGCCTCATTGTCTTGCATAATGAAAGATATGAACAGTGTAGCAACAGAAGTGAAGCCATAGGAAATTCCATCATTGAGATGAAAATTTTATGTATTTACTTATTTCACTATCTTGCAAAATTCTACATGCTATGTAAAAAAAAATGCAACCTCAATATAGACTTGGGACAAATAGTACTAATATCTACAGTATTTTGCAAATTTCATATTCAGTTGACTCACTCCCAGTTTAGCATAATTACAGTTTATGTGATGCTAAATATAAATTATACTCTGCATTTTAATCAAAGTGCAACACATCCATATATTTACATCACTGGTAGCAGGTGGTCCAAAACCTGGTTGTAAGTGGGTTTGAGTATAAAAAATAATAAGTAAAGACAGAGTATTGAATATATTTTCAGTTTTAGATGTAGTCTGTTAAAGTTTGAGAACTTCTGTGGTAAACATATATTGACTTCATACTTGATGTACCTTAAACTTATGGGATCTTGCACTCTAGGATTTTAAAAGCAATACCTTAAGACAATGATCATTATTGTAATGCACTATTTTACCAATTTAAAAGTCAAGAATGTGCAAAATTACATAGTTATCATTTGTTCTAGATTAGTTTCAGTACCTAATCCATGTAGAAAAGTGATCCTGGAGATGATGAAAAATTCATTTGGAATTACAAGAAATATCTATACCTGTATCATATTTTTCAAAAGTTTGCCTATGAAAAAATATTTTTGTTTAAATCTACCATAAGAATTGAGTCTGGACAATCAAATAAGATAAAATGATTTCCCTTTTGATTATCACAGATGAAATAAAATGTAAGCCCAACAATCTTTATGCTGAATACAGCAGTTTGTATGGTATGGCAAATTAATACAAACAGCCACATAATCAGACGTTCCACATTGATATTGATGCCTTTTAATATCCTCTCACATGGCTACAAGTGCTAATTCATGCAACTTTTCTGCTTTCAACACCACTACTACTGCATCAACATGTCACCTAAATAACTGTAATTAAGCATTCTCAGTAGTTGCTGATTACAGTATGCTGATGAACATTCCCACTGGATTTAAACAACCTCTTTCATAACAACTACAATAATCATCTCATATTATAATGTCTGTGCTTCTGAAGACTTCTTAAATAATCTAAAATTTAAATTGTACAGACCGTTGATTATTGCAATCTAAAGTTCAACAGGAGCTTAATCAAAAAGGTTTAAGTATCACATCACTAAGATCTATTAAACAATATGGTAATATACATCTTGAGGAATGAATACTTAAGCTATTTGGTCTATGAACAAAAAAAAAAGTTTTTAGAAAGGTCCACTTTCCTATTTAGCAAGACCCCTGGATTTTCTGATTTCAGTGTTGTTACAATGAATAAAACAATGTTGTTGTTCCCCTCCCTTTTAATTCAACTTTATTATTATTTGTTAATGTATTACTTATTAAGGTTGCCAGCTTTTGGCAACTAAAAAGGATCATTGACAGCCAAAAAGTGAAAGTGCAATTAATGTTCAGATGTGGACTTTTTATTAATGTTAAATAAATTAAACCCACTGTGTTTTATGATTTATTTGAAATACATTGAATCTGAGTGAATATTCTGGAGTCACCTACACTAGTCAGTTTTTGCTGAACTCCTCTCAATCAAGAGAATAAGTCCATGTGTATTTCCTCATTTGTACTGTATGGAAAACACTGATATATCTAGTAACTTGCCACTATGCTGAACTCTTTTATCATATATAAGCAAGAGTTGGGATACAGTCCCTTTTGCATAACATGTATGCTGAAAGAAGGAATGCTTGGACACTTTCATGACACATAATAAAAAAACAAGAACTTGGATTAAATCACATATGAAAAATTCAAGCCTGTTATTGTAAAAAAAAAAAAAAATAATGGCCTTCCCTGCAATTAGTACAGAATGTAACATACCTTTAGTACTCCAAACTGACAGCTATCTGATAGTAGCATATTTATACTTAAATATATTTCAGGAGAGACATAAGGTAACATCTTATTTCACGTTACTTTCTACATGGCAGGTGCATAGACATATGACTGGTTTTTTTCCAGGTACTTATACAGAGTTTGGGATTCTGTAGCTGTGAAATAATCCCTGCATGTGCCCCTGTCAGAAGAGGAGAAGAGCATGACCCACATAACTTTAAGGTCAATGGTTAGGGCACTTGCCCAGGGAGCAGGAGACCCAATTTATAGGATACAGAGGAGGTTTAAATCTCCATCTCCTGCTTCCCAGAAAAAAATGCTCTAAAGTTAGGAACTGACATTTGTCCCTGAACAAATTGTGCCTGTGTTTGCCCTGGAACACAAATATTCTGGGATTAGTGTTCAACTTTTCTGACACTGATTCAGTAATGCATTCAGACATACGGGGTGATATCCTGGGATAAGTATTAGTACTTCTTATACTTTGAACTGTTTTTACAATTTATCCTAGGACAAAGATGGTCAGCTGAATGACTGTCCTTTGTCCCCAGATAAAATGGTTTTACCCCAAAACAAAGCCAACATCTGTTGGTGGCCTGAGTGTCGCAGGCTAGGCACTGTCCAGCCCTCCCCAGCCACCCTCTACATCTCTCAATTACTATTCATTTGATAAAATGAATAAACAGCTTTAGGAAAACTTTCTACCCCATTAGGACCGGATATAAACTAAAGCCTAGGGTAACTCACTTCCAGGAAAGCATCCATTTTGCTGGCCGCACACCCATTGACTTCTACTCTACCTTTTGGCCTTGATATACATCAGTAGTCTCCAACCTTTTTATGGTGAAGATCATTTTTTGTAAGTAAAGGACACCCCAGGATCTACCACCCCAACCTGCCCCACCCCCAGCTCCTGGCCCACTCCCTGCCCTGCCCTGTAACCCCCCACCACCTGCGCCCTGCCCCTGTTCCTGCCCTACCCCTCACCTCCCACACTGCCCAGAAAAGCTGCCTGGGCACACACCCAGCCTGGCCCGGGTGGCAGGGGTATGGCTCAGCCCAGCCTCATGCATCCCGCTGCTCTTGACTGTGGAGCCTCTGACAGACTGAGATCTACAGTCAGAGGCTCTGTGTTCGACCAGTCCATCAAGATAGACTGGTTGGTGGTCACTGATACATACTCATTTCATTTGAATTGATGGAGATATTCCAGATCTGAGAGAATCTAAAACCAGATATGTCTTATGAGAATTTGTTTTTATTAACCCCAAGCCTTTGGGAATATTATTTTATTTCCTAGGTTCATGTGAAATTTATGATTTTATTGGTTTATACTCTTTGTGCCGTAGGAAAAAAAAATCATTGGCTTCCTTCAGTTTTGTGATTTATCAGCACAAATCTATACAGAAAAAAAAAATCCCCATAACAAAACCTTCCCTCTCTCAACTCATATCTAAATTCTCATGGTTAGATCATGTGGACATTTATACATCTGAGTGAAGCTATAAACAGAATCTGCCTCTCATCTGTTTTTCACAAGTGATGACTTTTTTTTGTTTAATTTCACTGTTTATTCAAAATAGATTAGCACAACAGCCATCCCTATTTAAAGGGGAAGCAAACTGAATATTTAGGCATGGAAAGCCTCGAGCACTCAGATGATAACATTATCTTAAAGGGACAGCTGGAAACTTAAGTCATTTCCCTTTGTACTAATAAGAAAGGTTTATCTGTTCTTAACATCAAAATGGTTTTCCCATTGAAGTCTCCTTTGATGCTCACCATATAAAAGAACAATCTAGACAAGGAAAAGCAGAGAAGAGTACTCTGAGGCATTTATTTCTCTGAGAAGTACTGCACTGTCTGTATTACTTTTGCTTATTGCAAGTTTCTGGCCTCCACTTCAACTGTTACCATTCAGAAGTTTTTTTGAGAGATGCTGTTGACCTTTAAGTTCCAGGCAGCATTTACGTTTACCTACTGTAGCATATCCATATGAATTGTTTGGGAAGAAAAAAAAAACAGGTCATTTTTGCCCTTTAATTCCCCGTAATACAAGAGAAAAGAGTAGGGGCGGAAGGAAATCAATCGTAACTTATCCCTTGTCGAATATCAGCAAACACTGTGTCACAAAACCAATGTGAAGAAATGGAGTATGGATTTTCTGCTGACATTTGTAAAGTGTTTGTGTCAAAGTATTTTTCTAATATAGCAAAGGTTACAGTTTAACAAATTAAACCACATGTTTCTTTTGAACTGACGCGTTGGTCATTTGGGTTAATTTAAATGGTTCATGTTTTTCTAATAAACTCTTAAACTCCGATAATGCCTATTCTTTGCTTTATTCTACCATAACTGTTTGTTTTTATTTTTTCATCAAAATAAATTGAATGATGATATTGTAATAGTGTGTTTTGGAGCCTTTCATTTTTATCCAGTAAAATTAGTACAAAGGGTATACGGTGGTTAAAATATGCATCTTCACACCTTTGATATGTTTGAGGGGTTTTTTCTATTTCAGACAAAACCTCAAAATAAAAAACTAGCACAACACACATACATTAGGCAATAGTGCAGCCCTATTCTTATGAAATTCCTGGTGTTACAATTTTGAGACTTTGCAAACTTGATACTTTTCTAAATTATATTTATTATTTTTTATTTTAAAAGTTTCATTAAATATTTTTCCAAGATGAAAATCCTGCTTCCTTTTCAAATATCCATCCAATTTTCACCTATTCTGTGTATTTTATACTTCTGAATTTATACTAGGGGAACAAACTTTTCATTTAACTTATAAAGATAAGAAAATTATTATTATATAGTTTAATAAATAAAGCTTCAATGGAGTGAGGAACATTGCCACCTAAGTGCACTGCAACCCATAAGAGAACATTATATATTGTTTTGTAATAGACAGCTAACCCATTCCTATCTTAGTTTTTTGTTCAGCCATGCTTCCCACATAGAGAAGTTTTATGAAATCATCTTCTGTAACCTTTTCACCAGTGTAAAGCCCTTTATAAAGGTTTTATGTGTTACCTATAAAGGGTCTTCATAATAGATTTTTATATGGTAGCCCTGTATAAAAATTACTATGCAACCTAAAATATATTGAATTTTTGATCAGGCAGCATATGCTTTCCTTTACCTCCACTACTGAAGAGTTACTTAAAGCCTCTCTGTTATCATACTTATTCAATGGGCTCAATTTAATTGATCATGGATTTCCTGGCCAGTCTGAGAGAACAAAATAAATAAAGACTTTCCATTTTAGCTCACATTATCATTTGGGTCTTCATTTGGGGGATCACTCCACTGACTTTTATGGGCTTTGAAACATGAATGTCACTAAGTAAAACTGGGAAAATCTCATTATCAGAAAGGCTGATCCCTTTCTGCCAAATGACTTCACTTGTCTAAAATGGCCTAGTATATATGCAACATAAAGCTAGTGTCTCTATAATTATTTCACCTACACTGCTACATATGAACAAAATATTTTATCTAGGTGTTACCAGTAGTGTTCAGAGCATAGCATTTAATATGAAAGTACCAATATACAAATTAATGCTCATTACTACTGTCAATGCTAATGGCACCTACTAGATTGTCAGAGGTTCCAAATCATTTATATCTAACTAGATCTCTTCCAGACTGTTCTTAGTTCTGTATATTTTCCTAGAGACAGAGAGGGAGAGGGAGAGAGAGAGAGAGTGTGTGTGCGCATGTGTGTGTATGTATGTGTGTGTGTGTGTGTGTATGCTGAAGCTAGCCTGCCAAAGGAAACGGCAGAATGTGGGGCTATGTGTACTTTCAGAAATCACTCTGAGCCAAGGACTCCAACAATGGTATTGTTTCATTCATTTTGATTTCTAACTGAGCAGTCATACATAACACAAGCCTCTGAACAACACTAGTGATTCCAATAGGTCTTGCAAGACTGCTTTCTATCCCATATGAACATAATAACAATTAATGATTTAAATCAACATAACTTAGAATTTCAAAGATGTATAATAAACTTCTTAAGAGACAATGTTCAATCAATTGCTGAGACGCTTGTACACTAGCTAAACACTGGAATATCAACACCACTTTTGTAAAGCAGCAGTATATTCATTAGATTTTGCTTTATATTGATGCTCAGCTGTCTCATCCTTCTGTGTCCAATAACTGTCTGAATGTCACTGCATAATATTTTTATTAATAAACACGATAGTTGAATTCACTTACCTTTATATTTAGTAAACCCTTTAGCCAGTATTTGGTTAACTTAATATGAAAATGTTCAGGCATCTCATAATCTCAAAAAATATACTCCTGGTTTTAGCATACTCCTGTGAAAGGATTGTGCCACTTATACTAGCCAGGAAATCAAACAAAAGTCTCTAGTTCATAGAAAGGTCTATGCCATAATGATCTACCTGAAAAAGCAGCAGAGTAAATTATTGCCTATTAAATCAGAATAAAGGGTCCAGAATGTATAGTTAGTTAAAAGAAGATTGTACAAGTAGGACCTAGCTCACAGAGCTGTATGCTAGCACTCTTGTAAGTTTCCAAATGAACATTTCTACTTTTGTTTACCTTAACCCGAACCATTTACTTTGAATGACCCTGCCTTGGGCCCTCACAAAAAGAATGCACAATGTCATGAATATAGAAAACATAAATTTACTTGATTGCTTCAATACAGAATTATGAAAATAAGTTCAAGGATCTGGATAGTTTTTAGCTATGAAGTCCTCCAACGACAAGATATCTAGTAAAATTATTTTTCATACACCATGTTGAAGCAATTAAGTATGTATACGTAGAGTCATGCTATTTTGACAAAAGCATTTTTCATTTAGAAGTACAAATGAATGAATACTGAACTTTCAGTGGGAATTCAGCAGTTATACCAACATTTTCAGTGGAAAAAGCTTTCTTGGTCTCGGACAGAATTTTTGGACTTAACCTTGAAAAATAAAGATAAGAATAGCCAGTAGGTGACTGGTCAGGACATATGGGATAGAGAAGGCGTAGTTTCAATAATAAGAGAGGGGAGAGGACTTTTATGTTGTCTTCTTGTAATCTTCCTTTCCCCACTTTCAAAAAACAAAACCAAATGACAACAACAATATATTTTAGAGGGGTCTTTGCTTTTTTTGAAATGTCTTGAAATCTCAGAAAGCTTTGCAGGTTGAGACAATACTTTCCCACCCATTACAGTGTATCCGAAAGTATGAGGTTGACAAAAAGTTTAAGTTCCTGAGCTTTAGAATTTCTCAACAGGCTTAATTTTCGCAGTAGCTACAGTTTAGACATGAAGGCCACCAGGACAGAACTATTATTTTTCCAGACTGCTGCTGCTGCTGCTTCTGGATTTGAAACAAATACTTAACATTAAATGTGAGTAGTCAAAATGAAGACCTGGGCTTCTTCACTTTCTTAAAAGTAAAGCACTGAGCAGGACTGAGCCCCCCGTGCAGTCAACAGCAACAGCAACTCTAGTTATATGCCTTTCATCTTGCCACTGGAATCAGTCCTCTGCCAGGATTTAACCTGGAAAAAATGTTAGTATCTGTCCACATCTAGGGATGGCCCTGGATTAATGCCAGGAATCATACATGGTAAGTCAGTATAAATCAGAAACATTAATGTATATAATAAGTATCTAACTCCTCACACTTACTTTGTCATTGAAGCTCCCTGAAGGAAACCAGTAAATCATAAATGACAGTTGTTTGTGGGAATACAGAATAGAAATAGGGTCAAGAACCTTTCTATTCTGTATCACTCTGGAATTACTATGTAGATCCAGACTTACTTTATTACCATCAATTAAAGGAGAAAAGCTTTGACAGTGGTGATACAGGACATGAAAATATAGAGATCACTAGGGGAATAAATTAACACATACTGGCTGCATCTACATATGCACTTTACTGCAGAGTAGACTAATTAGCTGCAGAGTAAAGCATCACTGTCTACACATGCAATGCTATTAGGCTGCAATAAACTAATTTATGCCGGTGTAAGATAGTATTGTTGGTGACAGTACTAACTTACACTAAGATAATTTACTGCAATTAAATGCATATGTAGATGCTGACTGCAGGTGTAAATTGTGCCTGGTCAGGCCAGCCGGCTGGGGGATGGAGTCCTGGCTGCCATCTAGCCACATGGCTCCACAATTTCAGCACCATCATGACCCAGCATGCCCTGACACCACCTAATGCCACCACCCATAGCCCGGGGCTGACTCACTATGCTGCCTGCCAGCCCAGGGCTGCTCCACCCCTGCTCAAATTGCTGCTGTCTCAGGACCATGTATAGACACTGTATCTGGGAGTAGCTTATTCTGCTTCAAATGGCTTCAGAGATTATTGCTGTGCATTAATTGCTCATGTAGACTCCCCCACTATTGACCTATTTAGTTGTCTCTGCCTGTACATGAGGAGGCTCCAGACTTTGTATGAACAGTACTTGTAGAAGAACTAACTGCAAAATACGGGACAATAAGGAATGGATCTCATAATCCCATCCCATCAAAAATTTGCTAATGACTGCCACTCGCCATCTGCCCCACCTGGTTGAAAATGAGTTTGTAAATGCACATTTGCTATTGTGAGATATCAAAAGATGTGTCTACACCACAGTGGCAGAATACTCAGTCATGCCACTGAGGAGCTATACTCATCAATCAAGCTATTTTTCCACCACATGTCGGACTCAGAAATAAGGGCAGTGAGGATGTTTTGACATGCCCCAAACCAGAGCTGCTGCTCATGTCAGAAATCCCAGCCTTCAATGCAGTGTCAGGGATGTCCCTGAATGGTAACTTCACCACATCTTTTCTAGAATTGACACACTCTCATCAGAAGCAGAGTTTATTTCACCAGCAGCCATTGGCAATGTGTAGGGGGTGCACACAGGTGCACATGCATCCTCTGAGGTTGGCGGTGCACCCCCTGCAAAAAGCACCACCAGTGCTGCTGATGGCACTGTGGGCAGTCACTGCTTGCCACTGGCTGCTGCCAGTGCTGCCAGCAGCATCTGTGAGTGGTTTCCAACCACCAATTGGTGATCACCGCCCCTCTCTCCCTACCGCTGACACTGCCATGTTTGCCTGCAGGAGCTCCCTATTGCCATGCCTCCGCCACAACCTCCGCTAAGTGCAGGTGGTTGCCATGCCCTCCAGCCTCCAGAGGCATGTGGTATTCATACCAGCAACAAGACTGAATGTCTTGCTTCCACAGCACAGACATAGCCTATGAAAACCTCATTGGAAATCAGAAGAAAAAGGGGAAATAAGAAATAGGGTTTTAGCTTCAAGAGTTGATTTATGGTAATGATTGGGCTAATCAGACAGCAAAAAAGGTTAAGAAGTGCTTAGAGCAAAGGCTTGACATGTGTTTCATAAGACGTGGAAAACTCAGAAGTAAATTTTAAATAATTTTTAAAGTTTTGGGGTGTCATTCCTTGAATTGCTTACTGGTTGTTATTTCTAGAAACTGTGTCATGCAAGATAACAATAGAAGATAGTTGTGAATAATTCAGCCAAAAACACTGTAACATCTAATTAGTACTAAAGATAAAATCTTGCCTAGAGACAAATGGGAAGAAACCTATTTGCTAGTCACTGGGGATGTCTACATGTTCATTAATGTGCCGTACTTACTGCTTATTTAGTAATTGTCTAACAAGTACTAAATCAATGTGTAGTAACTTATGTTACTGTGCAGTAGCGCCGGTGCATGAGTTTTTAATGACACTTACTGTGTAGTAGCTTATTAGCACAGTTTTTGCCCAGCACACTACCGTGCAGTGTTATTAGATTACTGTGCAGTGAGCATCTCATGTAGATGCACTCATTGTCTAACATAATATCTAAAGAGAAAATACTATCCAGGGGCTGATTCAGAGGGGGAGGTGGCAGTATCATCACAAGTGAGCTCTTGGCATGGACTCCTGTGTTGGTGTAGCTCTGGCACTCAGATGGTGAGCACTGCTGACCCTCTCCTTTCCTGCCTTCACATTTCCTCCTGCCTATTCATCTCCTTTCCCCTGCTACTGAATTCAGCACTCACGGGGGAGATGGGGAGTGGTGAACAGTAGCAGCATTTGTCACCTGAGTTCCTGAGCTGAGTGAAAGCAAGGGCTCTGGTTAGATCCAGCCCTAATCATCTAGGATGTTCAGAGTTTGCTAGTGCCACACTGACCTAGCAGTGAGCTCAGAGCTCACCATGCATGTATGGCACAGCTAAACTGTAGGTCCATGCCCTCTTTGCACCGTATCCAGCAGTTGATACAGACTGCTCGAAAAACACAAGAGACCAAAGAACAAAATTTGCAAATTGCTTTTCCCTTTAAACCCATTACAATATAATTCCTTTTGCCAGATGTCAAACACATCTCCTCACAAGCGCTTTTCACCTCAGCCTTTTTCATATAAACAGCTGAGGTCCTGACAATGTTATAACTCAGAAAAAATAGAAAGGGCACCTTTTCTACTGATATTATTTTCTTTTTCCATCTAATATACTTAAAACTAGTTTAAAGAACTAACTTGGCTCTCATTTATTTCTGATTGTCATGGGCAACTATCATTTCTCATGCTATGAAAGCTAAAATGTAGCATATGGCATGTCTGATAGCTTTTAATGAAGAACCATCAATAGAAATGTGATTTAATGTCAACTTCTTCCACTTGGATATGAAAATACTTATGTATTTAGTTTGTGAATATAATATTATGCTGACCCTATTGAATAGAAACAGCTCTTCTTCTGCTTACCTAACCTGTCAAAACTTTAGATTACTAGATGTCTCATTTCTAGAATTTTTAGTACACTTTTGCCTACATCATACTCTTAATTCCTATGAAAAGTACATTTAAAATTGGATTAACACTATTTAATATAATACATTTTCAAATGAATACAAAGTAGGACTGCAGACCAAGATTCTATAAATTACCTTTTTTCCTTTTGGACTGAGATTGGATTTCAGAAAGGAGTGAAAAATGAAAGAGAATGAAAATTATTGCAGCACATGGAGCCAAGCACAGAGTTCTAGGCTGTGCTTACTACAAAGCATTGCTGAATTAGGTCACTTTGTGAGAACATAAACAATAAAAAACAGAAAATAGGAACGAAAATAGTTCATAAAACAAATAAAGAACAAGAATAGGGAAGTAGGAGATGGATTAGATGAAGCTTAAACAGAAAAGTAGGGCACAAAAATAGGCTAGGAAAAAGAACATACCAAAGCAGAAGAAAGAAAGATTTTTAGAAGTTTAACTCTGGGACTATGTGGGGGAAAGTATCTACCTGCATGAATCCAGTCAGAGGTTTAGGAACAATGTTTGTCTTATGAATATCTCTAAGTATAGAAGAATAGATCATATTAGAAAAGATGCCTGGAATATAACTCTGTTGACTGGTAAGGCTACTTTATTTGACAGAGGATGAGGAAATATGTAAAAATCTCTACTTAAGCTAAAATTTCCCAACCATATATTTTTTTCTTTTTTTAATTTGAATGATGTTCCCAACAGTGACTGATGAGTTTGGGTGTTCAAACTGAAAGTTTGTAGGGAGTATGATTTTCAGAGGGTGACTATTCAGAACTTTTTGAAAATCATATGCATTTACAGTATTCTAGTTTAGAAACTCAAGCTATGTTTAAAAATCCTGGGCAAATACAGCAATGAGCATATAGTTTGCTGATTAAAAAAGCACCTGCTATGCTCATGTCCTGCAATATTTTGAATGATCCAAACCAGAAGGGTTCATTTCTGGCATAATAGCCTTTGCACTATGCTAAAGTAGTGGTTCTCAACTTTTTTTGTACCAGGAACCATTTGTAAACATCATTGGCCAATCCTGACCCATTGCCCCTCACTGCTGACATTGCCCACTGCTCCCAGGCCCCAATCCCCCAGTCTGTGGGGTGAGGGGGTATTGAATCTGGGGGCCCCCAAGAAGCCCTAAGCAGTCCCTTGCAGGCTGGGACTCTGCCAGCCTGTGAGGGAAAAGCCACATTTTTCCACATTTTTCTCCTTTTAAAGGAGAATCTATTTTTAAAATGTGTTTGTGATCCTTTCATATACTCTTGCAACCCACTTTTGGATTGGGAGCCATGGGTTGAGAAATGCTGCCTCAAAACACTCATGTAGGAAGAAAACCTATACTTCAATGACCTCAAAGAAATTGGTCATGCATATGCTTTATAAGCGTCCAAGACTTACATCATAGAAAGAGACAAATACCTCATTTATGTCATAAAAAAAGAGGGTACATCTTTCAAATTCTTAACTTGTGAGCAGTCCTCAGTATTCAAAAAGCAACATTTAATTCAAATGGGATTATCTTTGTGTTTAAAAATTACTCACATGAGTAGGAATTTGCAGAATCAAGTACTGTAAAGGTAAAAAAGAACTTGATACCCCTTCATTTTTCTTATTCAGAGGAGTTTTATTTATACCCGGTGGGCGCATCTACATGAGATGCTTAAAGCCCATTGGACTAATTTTACCTAGCATTAGTGTGTCATTCAAAAAGTGTGCTAATGCACTAATGTCTACTAGAAACATCTACACTAACAAACAGTAGCCTGATTATGGCTCATTAAGTTAGTACCTATTATTATAGGTAGTAAATTTAATGCGCTGTAATTACAGCACATTAATGAACATGTAGACTTGCTCAGCTATTATGCTTAGACTTATACACAACCAGAAATCCTAGAGACTTTAAAAAAAAAACTATTATAAATATAGGAAATACCATCCTACCTTTATAGCAATACAATGATTCTGGGGTAATTGGATTAGTTAATCAATCTAAATCATTCCTGCTTACTGCCAGATTCCAAAGCAAAGATATCAAAGGAAGGATGGTAGGGGAGGGTAGTGGTTGGTTTCTAATGCATATCCAAGTAGACTCTAAGTCTATCTTCATTGGAGAAATTATGTTTTTCTCCCTCCTAAATAATTTGGATATTCGCCCAAGAGAACAAAAACATCTTGCTGTCTTTACAAAATCTGATTTACTCTTCCTATTTAAATGAGCAAGGTGTTTCCATTTTTTACAGTTATCCTTTAGTATCTAAGAAGTGTTTAGCTTTGTTCTCTGAATAAAACATGTTCACCTCCCTTTCTGCTGCATTTTTTAAGGATCTTCACAACAGGAAAAATGTTGAAGAACTGCTATGGAGGTATCATTCTGGCAAATGCAATTTTCCAGTTGTTTATCATTTACCGTTGTACTACAGAAACGTTTCAAAGACGATTCTTCTTAAGGGACATGTATTTAATTGACCTGAGTCCCTAAAGTAATAGCTAAAACACTCATCTGTACATTACATTCATCATGAATATGCAAAATAACCTAACCCCTGCTAAATAAACATTACATTTCAATATAATCTAGATTGTGACTAGTTCTTCCAAAAGTATAAAATTGGAGAGGGGTCAAATAGCTTTACCACCTTTAACAACCTTGCACTAGGGATAGCCACAGTTGCAGGTCCCAATTTTTAGCTGGTATAAATCAACTTAGTTCTTTACTGATTTCCATCAGATGAGAAACTGACCCCTGCACTCTCTGACACCTGCATATGTAGATGTTCCTGAGACTTGATCTATGATCACACAACTTACTTTAAGCCACATGATTGTAGATTGCGTCCCACTTCTTCAGAAGTTTGTTGGTGCTGGGAGATATGCCAGGAACATGATCTAAATAAGCTGGGGTTGGGGGAGAAGTGGGTAGAATTTGGGGTGGGGGAGATAGTGGGTCTGTGGCTGAGGGTTGTTTGTGGGTACGTGGGGGTAGGGATTGTCTATGTAGGCGTGGGAGTGCTTGAGGGCTAAATATAGCCCCATGGGTATGAAAGGGTTAGAAAAGAGTAGCCCCAGGGCTGGGGTGAGTGGCTGGGCTTTCGCAGCTTGGGGCTGTACTCTGATCACATATATACATTTGGTTAGGTCAGGCACAGATTTACCCAATCTACTTAGTGCACAACCTCAGGTGAACCAAGTTTGGTCAGATATTTTTTCAGCTAAACTCCCTGAATGTATGTACAGTTCAGCACTAAATTACTGGGAGACAATACTGAAGAACAGATTACACTGCACTATACAAAGAGCTCGAAAGCGGTGTTCTTACTGCAGATTGATGAGTGCCAAGGGATAGGGCTTCACCCTTCAATTGTTCTTTCTGGGATCAAAAATATTTCCTGTCCTCTCTTTCCTTAGGACCCATAACCAAATTGTAGCTGCATGGTCCTCTTCACCCTCTCCTAAACAAGGCCAGCTCAGCTATCTAATGCTTAAATTTTACTGTGTAATTAAAAGTTTGTCTTAAATAATAACAATTTTTTAAAAATTGCACCCAAAAAAAAAGAAAAGAAAACCAGACTATTTCAGTCTGGAATGTATTTTCAGCTACAGCTGACTGTAAAACTTAGCACTTTCATTCTGCTCATTATGACTACAATGTGCTTCCATAACACTGATCAGTCTTCAGAACTCAGTCTAAAAATAAATTTGCATTTTTTAGGTTCAGTCTGGAGAGCTACAGTATAAAGGTTGCCAACAATAATGGCTAAATTTGAGCATTTAGAAGTAAATTACTAAGTATAATGAGAAGATGTGGATTTAATTTGCATTAACTATAAAAAAGGACTGGACATCAGCCAGCTCTCAGATTTATTAACATTCAGAAATGCTGTCACAGCTCATGTGTACATGGGACATTAGTCATGCATTTTGTTAATCTAACATAATATGGAACATAATTTATCAGGACATCAAAATAATCGCTTTTACTCCATTTCCCCATCTCTATGAGGACATGCACAATAGACTCTGAAGCTATACATGCACTCTATTAGAGCTAATTGAAAATAGATGATACAATTAACCTGCTTCTTAGTAAAAAGCATTAACACTTAATGTAAAATTCTAATCACAATAAAAGAGGTTAACATTTGATGGAAATGTGGTGTATAATTCAAAATCATCCTGTTTTCATTCTCAGCAGGTAAGAATAAAAAAATTACAAATAAAATAAAATCAAGAGTATTAAAGTATCAGCTGGACCTGCTTTGGTCTGGAGCTTTGCTCACTTTACTGATTTTCCATGGGAATGTGACATTTCAGGCCCTTCCAGAAATGATTAAGCACACTGACTCATGATATTTAGACACAACATAAGAGAATTGAACAGGTGGTCATGGTATGAATGAGTTGTAAAGACAATCCATTTACAATATATGCTGCACTGTTATGAAAATTGAAGTTTAAGCCTTGTGTGTAGGAATGCATACCGATGATGCAGTCAAACTATTTTCCCACTTTTTTGGTGGATTCTGATTAATTTTTAATTCAGTCAGCTGTCAAAATGGCCAGGACAGTAATTATTCCTTTTTTTCTGCAGAATCAAGTAATTACTATTCTTAGGAAGTTTTTTCTTAGCTGACGGCCACCAGTTGTATTTGTTGTTTCTTCACTTTGGATTTTTAAAGAAAAAACTGTTCATGGAAAAGCATCAATAAAAAATTAAGTCAAAATATTTAGTGAATAAAAACCTACTTTATGAACTGATGCAATCAATGTTCTTTAATAACTCTGGCATATTCTACATGGAACAATGCCAAGGAAACAGACATCACAAAATTACTATATAATACAGAAAAATATGATAGAAAAACATAGAAAAAATAGACATGTATAAGTCGTCAGGACCAGATGGACTTCACCCGAGAGCCCTGATGGAGCTGGCTGAGGTCATTGCAGAACCCCTGGCAAAACTCTTTTAGAAATTGTGTCACACAGGGGAGATCCCTGAGGATTGGAAGAGGGCCAACATTATTCCCATCTTCAAGAAGAAGAGGGAGGAACTGGGCAACTATTGGTCAATTAGTCTAACTTCCATCCCAGGAAAAATCCTGGAAAAACTCATTAAAGAATCTGTATGTGATATGCTTGTTGAAGGTAAGATTCTGAATGACAGTCAGCATGGCTTCATTGCAAGAAGATCTTGTTTTACCAATCTCATCTCCTTCTATGAACAGGTTTCTCTCCATCTGGACACAAGAGAGAAAGTCAACATTATATACCTAGACTTCCAAAAGGCTTTTGATTTAGCATTCCAAAATATCCTTGTGGGAAAATTGTAAGATTATGGGCTAAACTGCTCAACCGTTCAGTGGGTGGAAAGCAGGCTGCATAGTATACGAATCCACCTATGGTGAGTGCTGACCTAGTGAATGGGGCACTTGAAGGGGCTGGACATATTTAAGTTGATGATCTTCACACAACGGTATTAAAGGAATTGGCTGGTGTTATAGTGAAAACACTGGTGCAACTGTTTGAGCACTCGTGGAAATCAGGACAGGTCCCAGAAAACTGGAAAAGGACCAATGTGGTCCCTTTTTCTAAGAAGGGTAGAAAGGAGGACCCAGGTAACTATAGGCTGGTTAGCTTCACCTCTATTCTTGGCAAGACCTTAGAAAAAAATCAAAAAGGATCACCGTTGGGGGAAGGGTTGGGGGGGGGCAGTGGGTAATACAATGTTAGGGGGAAATCGGCATGGGTTTATAGCAGGCAGATCCTGCATTACGAACCTGGTCTCTTTTTATGACCAGGTCACAAAGTGCTTAGATGCAGGGGTGGAAATAGATGTTATCTACTTGGACTTTTAAAAGGCTTTCAACACAGTGTCACACCCAGTTCTTACAAGCAAACTGAGTAGCTGTGATGTGGATTTTTTCACAGTAAGGTATGTGAAAAACTGGCTTATGGGATGCACCCAGAGAGTAGTGGTGGATGGGGTGGTTTCTCCCTGAAGAGATGTGGGCAGTGGTATTCCCCAGGGCTCTGTCCTTGGACCAGTGCTGTTCAATATCTTCATCAGTGATTTGGGTGAGGGAGTTTAAAGCATTCTGTCTAAATTCACAGATGACACCAAACTATGGGGTACAGTAAACACACTGTAGGGCAAGGAGCAAATTCAGATGAATTTGGATAGTCTGGGAAAGTGGGCGGATCAGACTAGAATACAGTTTAACATGGTACAAGGTGCTGCACCTGGGAAGAAAAATCTCCGATATACCTATAGACTGGGGAGAAAGAAACTCCAATACACCTAAATACCATTCTGAGTACCATGGCAGTGGAAAGGGATCTCAGAGTGTTAGTTGATGCAAAAATGAACATGAGTCACCAATGTGACAAGGTAATAAGTAAGGCTAATTGCACTCTTTCTTGCATTAGTAGGTGCATCACAAGCAGGTCTAGGGAGGTGATACTTCCCGTCTGTGCAGCATTGGTCAGGCCACAGTTGGAGTACTCTATCCAGTTTTGGGTGCTGCACTTCAAAAGGGATGTGGATAACCTTGAGAGGGTTCAGAGAAGGGCTTCTCATATGGCTGAGGGCCTGCGGGTAAGATCCTATGAAGACAGACTGAGGGACCTGAATCTCTTCCGCCTCTGCAAGAGAAGACTGAGAGGTGGTCTTGTGGCTGTCTACAAACTCATCATACAGGGTCAGCAGGAAATAGGGTATACTCTGTTTACCAGGGTGCCCCTCAGGGTTACTAGAAATAATAGTCACAAACTAAAGGAGAGTAGATTTCAATTGGATATCAAGAAGAAATTCTTTATGGTGAGGGCTGCCAAAATATGGAATGGGTTTCCAAAGGAGGTGGTGCTTTCCCCTACCTTAGAGGTGTTCAAGAAGAGATTTGAAAGGCACCCAGCTGCCCAGCATTCTATCTGGCCTAGAGGACAGAGTCAGACTTGATTATCTACAAGGTCCCTTTTGACACTAGAAATCCATGAAATCTATTAAATCTATGGTAGGACCCAGAGAGTTCTCATGAATGGATCTGTGTCATCCTGGCAGGAAATGGCCAGTGGTATCCCTCAGGATCATAGAACCCTCAGGGGTTCATGCTTGGACTGGTACTTTTAAACATGTTTATCAATGATTTGGATGTGGTGGTGAAAAGCTCGCTGGCCAAGTTTGTGGATGAAACCAAGTTATGGGAGAGCATGGTCATGCCAGAAGGTAGGCTACAGATACAGGCAGATCTGGACAGGCTGCAGAGTTGGGCAGACTGAAAACAATGAAGTTCAACACTCAGAAGTGTAAGGTGCTCCATATGGGGGCAAACAAGCCCCAACATAGCTACAGGCTCGGTGGTGACAATTTGACTTGCACCATGACCAAAAGGGACTTAGTGCTAGTAATCAACCATTGCATTAACATGAGCCGGCAGTGTGCTGCTGTGGCCAGGAGGGCAAACAACATGCTGGCATGCATTAACCATTACATCTAACATAAACGTAAGAAAGTGATACTCCCACTGTACTCCACACTGCTGTGACCACACCTGGAGTAATGAATCCAGTTCTGGGTGCCACACTTCAACAAGGACATGGAGAAACTTGAGAGGGTCCAGAGAAGAGCCACCTGTATGATCAGGGACTAGCAAGACAAGTCATACAAGGAGAGGCGGAGGGACATGGGCCTCTTCAGCCTACAGAAGAGAAGGCTGAGAGGGGACCTGTTCATGGTTTACTGCTACATTGGAGTATACATCAAGAACTCAGTGAACAGCTGTTCACCAGGGCATCCCTAGGGAATACCAGGAGAAATGGATACAAACTCCTGGACAGCCGCTTCAGGCTCAATTCCAGGAAAAACTCCTTCAGAGTCAGGGTGTCCAGACTGTGGAATAAACTCCCTCCATTGGTGGTGCAGTCACCTACCCTGGAAATCTTCAAGAGGAGACTGGTGTAGAAGTAATTGGCTTACTTGACTAGAAAAACAGACAAAGACCAGAAGTGCTGATACTGCTTAATTCAAATGTTCTGAGATAAGGAATCTGCATTCCTGCATTCCTTGGGTTATCTTGATATCTTGCCCTGTGCATTCCTGCATGCCTTGGGATAGCCCTATGCATAGATAGTTGTTTAAGTAAACTTTCTAAGTTTCTGTGTAATTTACTATTGTTTTGTTTCTCCAAGGTGTATCCTTTTATCTCTTTCTCTGTCCTTAGTATAAATATGCTTGTAAACTTAGAGAGTCTGAGAAATCCTTTGAAACAGACAAGTGGGTGATTCCCCTTGCTGTATGGAATTCTCCCTGTGATCACAGTATAGCCCTAAATAAAGAAAAGCTGGCTCTGTCAGTTCTGATTCAACCACAACGCAAAGTTTGATTTCTTCCACACTGGACAGTCACTTGAGTCCAGTTGTCTTTTCCTGCCTACTGCAGGGGAACTGGACCTGATGTCTACAAAGTCCCTTCCCTAGTTTCATAGTTTCTAGGGTTGGCAGGGACCTGAACCGATCATCAAGTCTGACCCCCTGCCCTGGGTAGGAACAAGGATCATAGTACTCCAGCCAGATATCTATCTAACCTCCTCTTGAAGACCCCCAAGGTAGGGGAGAGGAGCACCTCTCTTGGGAACCCAGTCCAGAGCCTGGCAGCCCTAACCATAAAGTAATGCTTCCTGATATCAAGTCTGAACCTGCTCTCAATCAATTTGTAGCCATTATTTCTTGTTATCCCAGGTGGTGCCTGGGGGAATGGAGCCTCACCGATTATCCACTGGTCCCCTCTGGCGAGTTTATAGGTGACCACCAGATCCCCTCTTAGTCTTCTCTTGTGGAGGCTGAATAGATTCAGGCCCTTTAGTCTATCTTCGTAGGACCTGGACTGCTGCCCCCTGGCCATGTGAGTGGCCCTTCTCTGAACCTTCTCAAGGTTAGCTACATCCCTCTTGAAGTGCGGCACCCAGAACTGGAATCAGTACTCCAACTGTGGCCTGACCAGCACCACATAGAGAGGAAGGATCGTCTCCCTGGACCTGCGAGTGATGCATCTGTGGATACATGAAAAGGTGCAGTTAGCTTTACTGACCACTTCCTGGCACTGGTGGTTAATGTCCATGTCAACAATGACTCTAAGATCTCTTTCAGCCACTGCATTGTTGAGAAGGGTGTTCCCCAGCCTATAGATATGTTGCAGGTTCCTTCTCCCTAGATGCAGCACTTTTCACTTGTCTGTACTGAATTCTATTTTATTCTCATCCACCCACCTCTGGAACCTGTCTAGATCTCGTTGGATTCTGTCCCTCCCCTACAATGTTCCCACTTCTCCCCACATCTTTGTGTCATCAGCAAATTTGGACACCGTGCTTTCTACACCCACCTCCAAGTTGCTGATAAAGATGTTGAATAGCATAGGCCCGAGGACCGAGCCCTGGGGAACTCCACTACCCACATCCATCCAAGTCAAAAACAACCCATCCACCACTACTTTGTTTGCGACCATCAAACCAATTTGCCACCAATCTGACTGTGTAGGCATCAATGCCACAGTCGCCTATTTTTTTTATGAGAATGGTGAGAAACAGAGACTTTCTTGAAGTCCAGGTAGACAACATCTACCTCAATGACCGCATAACGATTCATTCCCTAACAATCTATGACTTTATGAATCTATGAATTGCAAGTTATGACAATCAATAAAGAAGATATACACTTTGAAATGTATATAATGTTTTAAAAATAATTAATAATATTGCTTATATTATTGTTATCAATAGGCCTATTCATTTTATTACTGTTCTAGTATTTTTGCTGGATTCATAGCCCTGGAAGACAGTGTGTTTGTTTAACCACAGAACAGAACACAGGCATTATGACAGAAGTCTAGGCTGTACAGAGGTTTTGAGAAAAAATGGAGAAAGGGAAATTATGCTTCACCCTGGTATTAATAAGAGGCCTGGAGTGCAACAAAATAAAATGGAGGGAAGAAAAGGAACAGGGACAACATTGAAATCATATTGTAAACAGTCTCAGGTCTTTACTTATATTACTTTGTATATGTTAATATTTATAATGTGTTGCATTCTGCTTCTCTCGCAGTTTTATTAGTGACCATGGAATAATTTATGCAGTCTAAACAGATTTGTAGCCAAATGAAATTTGAAAATGTTCCATTACCATAGTTCTTTCTGTAAAAGCTTTCACAAGCACTGTGTGACCTATTTACTACCTTTTACTTAGGAATGAGGAAAACCAACCCTTTGCAGAATCCTCAGTGCAGAAAAGGCATTAGCATACTTTGTCCTTGTTTAACTCTTCTAGGGCCCCTTCTACAGATTGGGGAGGTTTGATAAATGAAGACATCTGCAGCATACTTTGTTTCCTCACTAGTGATCAAAAGAGGAAGATTTAGGAAGCCAGAAGGCTCTTCTTTCCCTGATTTCACTCCCTGAAGTTTAAGGATAGGAGATAAGAAAGCGCAAAGGGCCACAGGGAAGTTGTACTCTTTTTTCCTGCAGCCTGCTAATAGAAAGTTTGGGGAGATAGGGTGCTCATTACTGCTCATGAAGGGTATAGTATACTTTTCACTTCACTGAGTAAGCCACTCTGCTTCTCTTTACTAGCTGGAATCTAGACAGCTTACATATCTGCAGCCAACAATACACTGCTAGTATATTTCCCCAAAATGTCTGCCATGTTCTTCCTTCCTCACTCCACCCACCTGTCAAAGCTGTCCTGCAGCTGTGCTTACAGATCTAATTTCCTTGTTCTGTATTCTTGTGTAATTTAAACCCTCCCATGAAGAAAAATTCTCCACATTTCACTCGGATTTTAATCCTAAAGTATATATCAAAATGCATCGCCCCTAGAGAAAGTCTAAATCCTTTTTTTCAAAGACATAAAAAATGCCAGCAAAGCAGGAAAAAAAATAAAAAAAATACAAGTATGAAAATATCCATGAAAAAAAGAGAAATACCATATAACAACTGCCATCACTGGAGTCAAATATCTAAAAATTTACTTCAAAGCAGATGTTAACCCTTGAATTCTGAGCCCATTTTAAAAAGAGACAGGAGAAGCAGTATGTGAAATCAATTTGCATTTTCAGAAGACAAACCAATCATTTATAATCTTGGCATCATATATAATTAAGTCATATTATTAGTCTAAAAACAGAATGAAAGTGCCATATAAGTACTTCTGTGAGAGAAGCAGTAGCATACTTAATGTATGTTAAAATTTATTGGAAATGAGGTAAGGGAAAGATTACTTAAAAAGAGAGAAGAACAATTCAGTGCTGCACTTGAGAAAGGAATTGAATTCAGTGCTAACTCAACATTAGTACTGTAATATAAAATTGCAGTAAATGGTACTAAACAGGTTTTAAAATGTAAATAATGTTATGAAATGACTAGTTGTGCATTTTAAATGTGATGAAAGTAACACTAAATTATATAGGCTTCTTTCCTTGGAACTCACATGAAAATGTACATGGAATGTTTGCTGACTTTTCTCACCCTAAAACAGCAAGTCCTAAACTGTGATATGCATACTACCAGTGATACACAGACAATCTGTGAGTGGTATGTGCAGAGGCAGTGGAAGGCCAGAGAGGGAGGGGCATGCACAGACACAGACACCAACACAGACATCAAGCCATAGCCCAGTCACATGTGGAGCAGTGCTCAGCAGGTAAGTGTGTTAGTGAGAACAGGCATGGGGGAGGGGGAAGGGACAAAGGGGGCAGATTGAGGCCCCAACAGTGAGGGAGGGAGTGGGGCAGAGGCAGGGGCAAGGCCTGGGGTGATTGGGACCCCAAGGTGGGTCATGGGATGGCACGCTCTGGGCAGCTTGTTTAGGGGTGTGGGAGAGCTCCTACCAGTGCACACACCCTGAAGGAGGCATGGGGGCATGTGCCCTCCAGATTTGTATGCAGGGCACAGCCAGGTTGCCCACTGTGCCCTGTCTCCATTGCTTTGGGAGCCGGGCAGAAGCAGATGCATTCTGAAGATTAAAGCATGGCAGTGCAGATGGATTTTGTTCCAAGAAGAATGGTAGGAAGAGATGGGATACACATGACAATGAAAGGGAAAAGCATCTTCTCAGCAAGGCTCACTAATCTATTAAGAAGGATTTTAACTAGATTCACTGGGGGATGGAGATCAAAGCCCTGAGCTAAGTTGGAAGGTGTATGGACCTGGAGGAAGTGCAAGCAGGAGGAGGCAAAAGGGGAAGCATTCACTTACTTCCAAAGAGAGTAGGGTAATCAGCTAGTTACCTCACCTGTCTGTACATGAATACATAGAGCCTGGGAAATAAGCGGGAAGAATTGAAAGTTCTCTCACACTCCCAGAACTATGACATGATTGGAATAATGGAGACTTGGTAGGGTAGCTCAGTCATGGATGGGTATAAACTGCTCAAGGAGGATAGGCAAGGGAGAACAGAGAGAGGAGTTGTGCTTTATGTAAAAAAGTATGTGAAAAAGCTATATGATTGTTCAGAGCTTCAGTATGAAACTGGAGATAGGCCTTTTAAATGACCCAGATACCTTGTTCTAGGCAGACTCAAGCCCTCAGACCAACCATGACCTCTCCATTCAAAAATAGACTAATTTTATTGATACACAGTGATAGCAGATAAGAATAATGCAAACAATTTTATATCTACCAGTCCTAGAGCTGCCATCAGAGGGGAGATGCATCTGGCCAGTACGTGAGCTTCACCCTGAAGTTCTTTCTTGAATGTCAAATGTCACAAGCCTGGAGGTTGAAGGCCAAGGTCCACCCCCCGCCACAAAAGAATAGGTGAGACAGGCTGGTGGTGTGCCCTCTGTCTATAGTGGCTTGAATTCCCACCCTCGCTGCTCTTTTTTTTATCCTTTCTCCCCTCTCACTCTTCATCTCTTGGCATTGTTGATTGGTTTCTCTTTGGTCATCATACTGTCCATGTTCTGTCCTGTCAGCATATTCGTTTGTTTCACAAACTTATCACATGCACAAATACTAATTTGGTTATTTATTGGTTTCTCCTCAGTAGGCCTATCTATTAAACCCAGAAATCCCAAGGGCTCTGCAGTTTGGCACTGTGACCTGCATAATCCTTTATCTCTGTTTGGTTATGCTGTTCATGTTATGTGTGGTTCACTTAAATCACCCTGGTATTTGCTGGAAGGACAATAGAGCAGTGTGCAGGCAATCCAGGAAGTTCTTGTCTTGGAGAGTGCTGGGGACAACTTCCTGGTGCAAGCCTTGGGGAGGTCAACTAGGGGCTATGCTTTTGTGATCTGCTGCTCACAAACAGGGAAGAATTGGTGGGAAATGTAGTAGTGGATGGCAACTTGGGCAGCAGTGACCATGAAATGATTGAGGTCAGGATCCTGAGGAAAGGATGAAAGCAGAGCAACAGAGTATCGTCTCTGGACTTCAGAAAAGCAGACTTTGACTCATTCAAGGCACTGATGGACATGATCCCCTGGAAGGCCAGTCTATGGGAGAGAGGAGTCCAGGCAAACTGGCTGAATGTTAAAGAAACCTTACTGAGGGCACAGGAAAAAACAAACAAACTTCCCAACAGAAAATCTAGTAAATATGGCAGAAGACCAGCTTATCAGGGAACTCTTTAGTGAGCCAAAGCATAAAAAAGAAGCTTATGTGATGTGGAAACTTAGACAAACAACTAGAGAGAAGTATAAGTGCTCTGGCATGCAGGGATGAAGACAGGAAGGCCAAGGTGCAATTGGAATTGTAGCTAGTAAGGGAGGCAACCTAGAGACAGAAGATGAAGAATAGGCTGGAGTATTCCATGCCTTTTTCACTTCAGTCTTCACAGATGAGGTCAGCTCTCACACTACTGCTTCTGGCAGCTCAGTTTGGGGAGGAGGTGAGCAATCAATTTTGGCAAAAGATCAGGTTTGGAACAACTTAGAAAATCTGGAGATATACAAGTCTGTGGGGCCAGGCAAGCGGCATCCAAGGGTGCTGAAGGAAATGGCTGATGTAATTGCAGAGCCACTGGCCATCATCTCTGAAAACTCATGGTGATTGGGAGAGGTCCTGGACAACTGGAAAAGATCAAAAATAGTTCCCATATTTAAAAAAGGGAAAAGGAGGATCTAGGGAACCACAGACCAGTCAGCCTCACCTCAGTCCCTTGAAAAATCATGGATCAGGTCCTTAAGAAATTCATTTTCACATTCTTGGAGGAGAAGGTGATTAGCAAAAGTCAGCATTGATTCACCAAGGGCAAGTCATGCCTGACCAAACTGATTGCCTTCTATGATGAGATGACTGGCTCTGTGGATGTGGGGAGATCAATGGATATGATGTACCTTGACTTTTGATACAGCCTCCAACAACATTCTTGCAAGCAAGCTAAGGAAGTACAGGTTGGATGGATAGACTGTAAGGTGAATAGAAAACTGCCTTGGTCACCAGGCTGTGAGGGTAGTAGTCAATGGCTTGATGTTTAATTGCCAGCTGGTATCAAGTGGAGTGCTCCAGGGGTTGGTCCTGGGGATGTTTTTGTTCAATATCTTCATCAGTGAGCAGTGAGTGCACCTTCAGTAAGTTTGCAGATGACACCAAGTTGATGGGAGTAGTAGATACACTGGAGGGTAGGGTTAGGATTCAGAGAGACCTAGTCAGATTGTAGGATTGGATGAAAATAAGTCTTTTGAGATTCAGTAAGGACAAGTGTGAAGTCCTGCACTTAGAATGAAACTGTCCCATGCACTGGTACAGGCTGGGGACAGGTTGGCTGCACAGTACGTCTGCAGAAAAAGGACTGGGGGGTTACAATAGTCAATAAGCTGAATATGAGCCAACAGCGTGCCCTTGTTGCAAAGAACGCTAATGGCATACTGGACTGCATTGATAGCAGTATTGTCAAAAGATCATGGGAAGTGATCATTATTTTCTATTCAGTACTGGTGAGGCCAAATCTGGGGTATGGTTTCCATTCCCCACCCCCCAAAAGGATGTGAACAAATCTGATTAGAATCCAGTGGAAGGTAATGGGTGTCTTTAGGGAGCTGAGGCTCATGACTTCTGAGGAGAGACTGAGGGAACTGGGTTTCTTTAGTCTGGAAAAGAGAAGACTGAATAGGGATTTAATAGCAGCCTTCAGCTACCCAAAGGGTGCTTACAAAGAGGCTAAACTGCTCACAGTGATGGCAAATAACACAGCAAAGAGGAATGGTCTCAAGTTGCAGCAAGGGAAGTTATGTTGATATTAGGACAAACTTTTGCACTAGGAGGGTAGTAACACACTTGAACAGATTACCCAGATAAGTTGTTCTATCTCCATCCTTGTAGGTATTGTTTAAGACCCAGATAGAGAAAGTCTTAGTTGGGATGATCTGGTTGGGGATGGTCCTACTTGGATAACTGAATTGGACTAGATGACTTCCTGAAGTCCCTTCCAATCCTGATTTTCTATTATTCTTTTTTGTGCGTGTACCTAGTTTGTTGTGTTATTTTAAAACTTAATATATAATGTAGCAAATTAGTGCATATTCCAACAGTTATATTTGCTTTTGTTTTAATTTAAACTGAATAATATAGTGCTAGCCAACTAGCATATTGGCAGAGCTTCTAGATTCTCTTTAACTGGAGAAAAAGGTGTTGTGTTCTTTGTGATGATAAGCCACATCATCAGCACCCCTCTTTTCATAATCCTAGACAGGCCAGTGGAAAAATTATTTCCCTTTCTAGTCGAAATTCATTCATGGCTCCTTTAAACCTATTTTCTCTTATGCCAACATTTTCTTCTAGCTTAGATAGCTCTTCTCCTTTCTTAGCCTTTACCTCCAGTGTATTTATAGACATCACTCATATCTTTCTCAGCCTTAAATTTTAAATTTAAGGTATCCAAATAAAAACATATACATGCTTACATTATATCCATATGGGATTTTGAAATAAGAGGATAGTTTTTCTTGGGAATATTGTGTGGATAAGTTCCTACTGTGTATGCTTATAGATGACCTCTACCTGACTCAAGAAGTCTATGGGCCAACGAGAGGCAAAGCGCTGCTTGACCTGGTACTGGCTATGGGGGATGACCTAATCGGCGACCTAGTGATTGATGGGAAGTTGGGTGACAGCGACC
>NW_017728918.1:82996312-83008075 GCF_001723895.1 Crocodylus porosus
CTTCAAGAGTAAATTGGATGCTTATCTTGCTGGGATCCTATGACCCCAGCTGACTTCCTGCCCTTTGGGTAGGGGGCTGGACTCGATGATCTCCCGAGGTCCCTTCCAGCCCTAATGTCTATGAAATATACAATTTCTTTAGAAAACTGTGTATTTTTATTAATGTTACATTCATTTAAAAAGGGAAGTTGGGTTTTTATTTTGTTGTATTTTCAGTTCTTCATAAGTAACTCAAGGAATAGATAGAGATATATCTCATAAATGCAGAGAACAGACACTATTCCTTGTTCAATCACATGTATGTTTTCTTTCTTTAAGATCATACAATTATGGATACCATTAGCACAGAAACAGATAAATATTGTAATGTTGGCAATATAGAAAGTTGATGATATCTCATTTACTAAGTGGATATGCCTATTTAAAATATATTAATATTTTAATAGTAGATCTTTCACAGAATTAATCAAACAAAATGCTCTTGTCTGCACATACTGCAGACTGAAATGTAATAGCTACATAATAGAATCTACATTTCACTGGCATGTAGTACATTCAAAATTGTTTAAAGCCTCCTTTTCCAGGGAGACTATCTATTGTTCAAGCAAATCCCATGTAACTGTTAAAAAAAAAAAAAACCTAGAAGTTTATTGAGCATAAAATAATAATAAAATCAATACTATAAAAATGTTCTGAGATAGATCTGAGACATTAGTTCTAACAGCCGTAGAAAATGTTGTTGTAGAATCAACTAGAACATTTAAAGGTTATGGACTATTGTTCTATTTCCCTGGTTAATAAAGCTTTACTTTATTGGCATGTAAGTATGATTTAATTTTCTGACAGATCTTTCAGTTCTAAACTAGAATTCATGGTGCCATCATGTAATAATGCAAATGCAAAGTTCAAAAGAATCAGGGGATCAATCCAACAAGTTTGGATTACAAGAACTAAAGGGCATAATAACCACCTTAATGCAAGTTTTTAGGCTAGCCACACTCCCTTATGTAACAAAATGAAGAATCAGGCCTCATATGTGTAAACACTGACTTCAAGCCAATGCTATACCTTCTAAAACCAAGCATTGATTCCCACATTCTTGCTTTCTAATTCCAGGTACATTTTAAAATAGCTTTACAGTCCTAAACATTTTATATGGTATAAATGTATTTGTTATGCTGTTTGGTATGTTCTTTAGTTGAGACATTTATTTTGTAAAACAGTATTATAGGTGGAGCTAGTAAAAATTTCTGCATTTAGGTTGTCTAACATTTACACTAAATATTTAACTAAGCATTGGAGCTGGAATACAACCCTCCAGAGGCTATAAACTGTTTGTTCCCTTTCTGGCCCTATGAATAATTATTTCAAGCTATATGGAATAGCTTTGATAGGAAGAATTGAGAGAGCCTTTACTAAGCTTTCCTAAACTGGAATACTCCAAGGATAGGGAGTTAAAACATTGATTAAGGAGATGCTGCCTGAGAACCTATTGGGATTAGGATGTTAGGTCTGTGCTGTATCAGGGTTGACAGCAGTCTTATGTAGAATTTAGATTAGTGGTTCTCAACACGAGGGCCGCATGCGGCCCAATCAGCACACTGTTGCGGCCCATGTGACATCATGTTAAAAAAAGGTAAAGACATCTGACAGTGCAGAAACGAGAGGTGTTACAAAATATTGATTTATATTGCATTAGTCTCAGATAACAAACACAAAGCATTTTTAAATGCACAGGAAGTAAGTTGTGTGGGTGCTGCCCACATAACACATAGACAGCTGCAAGCGTGGTCCACTGTGGCAAAGAGGTTGAGAACCACTAGTTTAGATTATGCATTGTACAGAATGGCTTGGATAGGGATGATTCTGCCTCAGCAGGGAGTTAGATTAGAAGAGCTCTGGAGGTCCTTTCCAGCCCTGCTTCTCTATCATTCTATGAATTGCCACTGTAGGGGCCTAAGTCGCCTTGTAGCTCTAACCCTAACAAACCTATATTCCAGTGACATTGAATGTACCTGTGTCCCTTAATCATTTTTGAAAATAGACTTGGGACTAGATTTTTTAAAGGTAATTAGGCACCTGACACTCTTAAAGTTCTAAGTAAGCTTGTATATATCTTTCATTATATTCCATTCTGTTTTTGTTTTTTTATTACAGTGTAGACATGCCATCACAAAAGCAATCAGGAGAAGCCCCAGACTCAGGAATAGTACCTTTACCATAAGGACCTACACAGAAATATGGAAGTAACCCACTCTGTATCTATCTACACCTGGAAGAGAAGATCAGCTACTTCCATGCCCTTTCACATCTTTTTGATTTTGCATTCAAGAAGTTGGGCAGTTTAATCAGATTAGGAAGACTTGGGAAGGGTGGGTGCAGATGATCGCCGCGTAATTGCTAACTCCCAATCTCAGATCCAATTGAGAACAGTCTTTTTCAGTACTGTCAACCTTGGAGCATTCAAAAAATCTATTTGCCTTTAATTATTGGAGCCATTTAAGTTGCGTTTTTCAAGGTTTTTTTCCATACAATCATGAGATCTAAAATGTACTTTATTAATAAAAGCTGAGCTCCATATAGACCTTCACCCAAATATCATGTGACCTAGGTTCTTTACTGAATGCATCAGCTACTTTAAGAAGAGAATTCATTATAGTGTATACTGCACAGCTCTACCAAAGCCAGACTGTCAAAGAGCTGGTAAGGCCAGAGGTACCATGGGACAGTGTTGGTGCACATGGCTTCTTGTGGATTTTCTTCGATAAGCTGAGTTTAGAGGTAGGCACTTCATTTGTCAATTGCTGGACAAACTAATGCCACAGTGGAAAATAAGAGGCGGATCTCTAATAGGATTCTTACAAAGAATCTCTGGGTAAGATTTCACACCACATGGGGTTTATGAAGTGGCTGGGGGATTCACATCCAGTTTATTAGCCATACCTTGCAATTCTTTGCAATACCTACTCATATAAGATAAATAGTCTAATTGAAGTCAAACTACTTGCATGAATAAAGACTATCCATGTGCATAAGAGCTGCATGATCAACCTCTACATATGAATGTAAATGATAGGCTATCAAACAAAACCTCATGAATGCTGTATAAGCTGCCTTTATTCAATTAATAGTCTGCCAGCAGAACATACCACAAGTCAATTGTTTGGCTCTGGAGAAAAGGAAGCCTAAAAGAAAAATGACTTTTTCCTTTCCCTTGTTTTTACTACTCTCTTATCTCTCTTCATGTTTTTCCTGTACCCTCCTTCATTTTGTAACAGTTATTTTGAATGCTGATGAGTAAGTACCAGACATTCATTTCTGGATTAACTAGTTTGGGCACTGAAAACCAAATGTTAACTCTTTAAAGGACACTGGCCGTAGTATACTTACTTAGAACACTGTGCAGTATACTTACCTCTAAATCTTCATGATGAAAGCAGGGGCATAGTAATGACAATGGCTGGCATAGTGGTGTCTTCCCATATAGGGCTCTTCAGCTTTTTTAATCTAGAAAGGGCTTCCTGGTACTTTCAGAAGGAGTTACATTTTCCTTTTATTGTGTTATATGTGCAGTAGCTGGAAAAAATCATAGACTTCGACAGCTGGGTTTCTCAGTGAACAGCACTACCCCTCATATTCATTCATAAAAAAAAAAAAGAGAGAGAAAGAAATCCCAGGCTTTCACAGTGCTCACCCCTCTAAATTTTTCAGACCAGCGTGGCACCCTTGATGTTTCATTTCACACTCTTTTTAAAAAACTGCCCCTAGACTTTTCCAGCTCCCTTAATTTTTTTATTGGCGTTAGGAATCACAACATTATTGATGTTTAATTTGAAATTTTCTTGTCAAAATGAAACAAAAAACCTTTACTGTCATAGGCTTGCATTTACATTTTCACTGGCACTGAAAAAAAAGATGATAGTCATAGAAAAATGCAATCACCTGGCAAAGAAAGACTATTTTTTAATTTAATTATTCTTTTATTTGCAGAAGGGGAACTGTAGGTTTTTAATTTCAGCACTCTGCTTTAGCTTGGTGTTTATGTGCTGCTGTTGTACTTGTGCATTTCCTATTCTTTGGTGGAAGCCTATTTTTCAGTCATTCAACACTGAGTGGACAAAACACTGGAGATATACCATACTACATAACCAAGTCTTTCTTGGTAGGACAAGTGCATGAATAACTTAATCGATTTTTAATTTCTGGGATTTTACGATTTTCATACTCCCATGCCTGGGTTTAATTTACATAAATATTTCATCTGTGTATGTGTCTGTACTCCAGTGAACTTACATGCAAAGTTTTGGCCCTATTGATGTCAATCTCAATCTCCCATTGACTACTTTACAGGATCGTAGCCATTACTTTTAACCTTTGGCAAATTGTGTAATAGAGGTTTTCCCTAGGCAGCTTTTCTTGGGGTTTTTTAGTTTGTTTCTTTTGTTTTGTTTTGTTTTGTTTTGTTTTTCCTTTCCTGTGGGGAATTAGAAAACTCATCAGGTTTTTTTTCTTTGTCGAATTATCTTCAGTCACAACAGAAAGGACAGAATTTGCCTTTCTATGGAAGATGTCAAGAGTTCAAACCTCTAAGGCCTGAGGACCACACAAGGCTCTTAGAGGGCATACAGCCAAATAATATGTAATCAGTGCAGCCTAGGTCTATGTTATTATGTGCTGCCTATTATTGAAGCTGCACCCATTTTTACTGACATAGGTGGAAAAATTGTAGAGTTACAGCTGCTACACATGACATTACACCTTTTAGACTAGAACATCACACCACATTTTTTTCTTTTGTATCTTTTCCCTTTCCATTCCAAATAGATAGGGAAGCCAAACCAATATGTAAGGACAGGAAGCACCAGACATGGAGCTGTTCATTCATCATAGCTTCCCCAATGTAATTTGCTCTAAGCAAGCATTTCTTGTGCTCCCAAATTTATAATGAAGAGTAACCCATATCCCAGTATGTATTTGAGATAGGGGTGACCAGCCTGAAGCATGAGTGCCACAAGTGGCATAGGCACCATTCAGCTCCAGCAGTCCCAGCTCCCAGATAGTGTACAGCACCCTGCCAAACTTTGCTGCACCCATGCCATAGGGCAGTTGCTGTATAGGTGCCAGGTGGGTGGGGTGATCCCTACTGCCCCTCACTGTCTCGCGCTGCATGGCGGGGGGGGGTGCTCTGCCACAAGCCCTCAGAGCCCCTGATCCCTACTGCTGCAGCCAGTAAGTATGGGGCCTTTTTTTTTTTTTTTAAGTGCCTGCAGGCTGACCCAGGCAGGGGCTGGGTCCAGGCAGGGCAGCCAGAGGAGCTTCTCCCGTTGCTCCCCCGACCCTGGAGAAGCCACAGGAGAACCTGCAGCCACCCGCCTATGCCTGCTTCTCCCCAGCTAATCCACATCTCCGAATCAGTGCCAAAGCAGCACCGAATCCGAAATTCTGATTTGGCCGAATCAGATGGGGGCAGTGATTCAAATCACTGAATCAAATCATTGTCCTCCAAATTGGCTGAATCCAAATCCAAATTGAATACTTCCCTATTCGCACAGGATTAATATTTAGTCCTGTAATTTGTACTTAGTTTATCCCATACTGGGCCTGATTCTTGAAGTTCCTAAGCTTTTCTCAAGAATGGGATCTTAATTTGCATTGTTATAGAATTCCTCAGAATAGTTTCCTTGTCTCTAGTAGTTCTCCTCAGATTTTGACATTATGTAAAATTTCTATTGTTAATAGTTCAAGTCTCTGCACATTGAATTCTTTACCAGATTTAACTAGTTTGCCCATAATTGTCTTCTCTAAAATAATTATTGGGATTCATCAACAGACTTTCATATGATTAATCTTTTGTTTAATGCTTCTGCTAACAGCTGCACTTAGCTAATACTTAAAATAACTCTTGTCTCTGGATGAATACTTAAAATAACCCTTGTCTCTGGATGTTGTATTCAGAGGTGAAGCTTAATAAAATAGTTAAGAAAAAGCAGTTTAGTCTCTTTGTTCCTAGAGGTGGACCCAACTATTAGGTCACCTTACGAACAAAGAAAACATAAAACAATTCTATTTTGGACTACAGCACTCAAGAGAAGATACTTATCTACTAAAATTGCTGTTAGAAAAAGATAAAGGACTCCCAGGATGCAACACTTCTATAGTTTGCTTTTATATATATCTTTTTCAATTGGATTTATAACATAACAAATCCCTATAAACCCTTTAAATGGATTATAAACAAGGGAGCAGATCTTCAGTGTGGGAGATTATACCTTAATTAATAGAACTGTAGAAAATTAGGGTTGGAAGGGACCTCAGGAGGTCATCTAGACCAACCCCCTACTCAAGGCAGGACCATCCCCTGCTAGATCATCCCAGCCAAAGCTTTGTCTAGCCAGGTCTTAAGGACCCCCAAGGATGGGGATTCCACCACCTCTCTGTGTAACCTGTTCCAGTGTTTTACTAACCTCCTAGTAAGAAAATTCTTCCTAATAATGAACCTAAACTTCCCTTGCTGCAACTTGAGGCCATTGCTCCTTTTTCTGACATTCGTCACCACTGAGAACAGTCTAGCTCCATCCTATTTTAAACCCTGCTTCAGGTAGTTAAAGACTGCTATGAAGTCCCCTCTCAGTCTCTCTTCTCTAGACTAAATAAGCCCAATTCCTTCAGTCTTTCCTCATAAGTCATGGCCCCTAACCTCCCTCACCATTTTTGTTGACCTCTGTTGGACCCTCTCCTATTTGTTCACATCCTTTCTGTAGTGGAGTCCCCAAAACTGAACACAGTACTCCAGATGTGGCCTCACTAGTACTGAAGAGAGGATAATAATCACCAGGGCCTTAACCCTACCCAAACGGGCAGCAACAGTGGGGAAGCTGGCTCAATGCTGCTTCTGCTGCATCTGTTTGGTGTTGGGGGCAGGAAGCTGCAGATTTGGGTCCCTGGCCCTATAGCCTTGGCAGCTGCGGGCCCTCCCGGCAGGGCCGGGGGTGGGGGCTGTGGATGGGGGCAATAAGCATGAGTAGGGTGGGGGGGCTGTGTTGGGGACAGTGAGGGGCCCTGCAGGGCTGGAGGGCTTTGAGAGAAGTGAGGGGTGCCAGCAGCACTGGGCAAGGCATTGAGTGGGGTTAGAGGGGCACTAGCATGGCTGCGGGGGGGGCGGGCTACAGGAGGCTTTTAATTTTAATAACAGATTTTGGTGGGTTGTCAAAGAATTTTCTATTTTTTGTCACAGAATTTGTGATTTTTTTTTCAGAGAAAACCAGGATCCCTGATTATCACTTCCCTTGACCTGTTGGCAACACTCCTACCAATATAGCCCAGTATACCATTACCATTCTTGGCAAGGGCACACTGCTGATATATATTCAGCTTATTGTCCACTATAACCCCTGCGTTCTTTTCTACAGAAGTGATGACCAGCCAGTCAGCTCCCAGTCTGTACTGGTGCATTGGATTGTTCCGTCCTAAGTGCAGGACTTTGTATATGTCCTTGTTGATCATCATGAGATTTCTTTTGGCTTAATCCTCCAATTTGTCATTGTCACTCTGAAACCTAGCCCTATCCTGAAGCATATTTACAACTTCCTCCATCTTGGTGTCACCTGCAAACTTGCTGCAGTTGCACTCTATTCCGTCTTTCAGGTCATTGATAAAGATCTTGAATAAAACCAGTCCAAGGACAAACCCCTCGCACACTGTACTTGATATTGGATGCCAATTAGACACTGAACCATTGATTATTACCCTCTGAGCCCAACAGTTTCAACAAGAGATCCTTTTGTGAACTTCTTTCCAGAATAGTGTGGAAGAAAGAAGGACAATAAAGCAAAAGCCTGGAATCTGCATTTCCCACATCCTAAGTAAGTGTGCCAAACGCTAGCATTTTGGTTATTCTAGATGTGCTTTCTCATTTTTTATTAAATATTTTGAAAAGTTTTGGATTTTTGTCTCCATTTCTCCATATGGAATAGGAAACATTTTGAAATCACAATTTCTCCCCAGCTCTTTTCAGTCTTTGTTATATCTTGTCATGGCAATTTGTATTATTATGTACCTTAGAGGTACAAGCAAACCCCTCACATTATGACCTCTCAGTTGCTATAGCTGTTGGGGAAAAATTAGTTACTATAGAAAATGGTCTGTAACTTTAAAGTTGAATCGTTAATGTCATGGAATTCATACCTCTGGTAAAATTACAAGTGGCTATGTACATTGGTATGTGTTGCTTATACACCAAATAATTCTGGTAAGATGTTACATAGAAAAATACTATAAAATATCAATGAATCCGGTATTGTATAGAGGACATGCCAAATATTAAGTGAATGAGCGGTTGCAGTGACTCCACTGAAATCATACCATTCCCATGCTTAAAAGTATAAAAGTATATCTAGCTAAATGCTTCGCTGAGCAAAGGCCTATGTCTTGCCCTTATATTCCGAGAGTGTGTTTATACTTTGATTAGGTTCACTATAAAGGATAGTATAAGAATGTAAAGCAATACATATGGGCAGCCAGACGGATTAGGTAATTTAGTACTTGCTTGCCCATCTATAATATATACACAATTCATAACAAAAGACAAGGACACTATGACTGCTATTCTGTGTATGGGCAAACACTTTTAAAAGTAAATAAAGTCTCCACTGATGACAGATAGCACATTTTTTGACTATGATAGATAACCATTCTAGGCATTTTCTATATATCCCCTACAAAAATTCTATTTCATCAGCCTGATAAGGAAAAGTGATAGCAGATAGAAATCTGTGTCAACACAAAGTAAATTAAAAATGGGGGCCTTTCATCTGATAGTATCTTTTTATATAATGTAATTTATTTCACTAATGTTCTGTTTTACTTTAAACGGGTTATAGAAAAAGTGTGGGTGATGGATTATAAAGCAAAGCTGCACGCAAGGGCACAACATCAAGTGTACCAATAAAGGAGTCATCCTAGTGTATATTATAAAATTCTATGTATTATCAATTTCAGACAAGCTATACGTTCCTGGTTACTGTAGAAAAACCTAGGTTTTAAGGGAATCAAATACCTTCAGATGCATGTAGGTCTGAATTGTCTATTTCCCCACTGAGTGTACTGAATAAATCACAATAATGTTTGAAAGTTTTATAGTTCTTGTACCTCCACGTATTCTGCATAAAACATGATCTGATTTACTCCACAATATTTTGTTGATTTGTTTTTAGGTAAACCACAGGGGTAAAAAAGGAAGAAATTTCAAAGGCAATAGGTTGAATATCTTGTAAAATTCCTTTAAGCTGTAGTAGAGCTTCTAGGTCTAATTCTCTGTGCTGCAGATTGAAAATTCACTTGAAAGCTCTTAGGGTTCATGCTGGTGTTCAAATCAACCAGTTGAAGTTGAGTTCTTAGGTACAACCAGTCAGAACCCCGATCAGTTGAGAAATGTATAAAGCATTTGGTGTTTGGAGCAGAAGCTGTGCAGACCCACCTGTGCTGACAACAGTCTACAGCCAGGGGCCCCTGTGCATGCATCTCAGCCTTCTCTGTGGGCTTCCTGATCTGCTGGAAGGTGCTAAGAGCACAGGGCAGCCCTGACTGGCTGGCTGCCCCAGAGGACTATACAACCCAAGTTGCTCCTATGCACAATAGTCGTTCCCTCCTTCCCTGCCCAGATGCATCCAGAGGGAACCAGAAACAAGTCTCTTCCTTTGTTCCTTTGCCTCAGTTTCTGCTTCTGCACCCTGCCATGGATACCTCTCATAGAGGCAAGGGGACCTGAGAATTTATCCTTGGCATCCTAATTACATCTCTACAGAGGCTCAGGGATATTTGCATGCCCAGAGGTGACCCAAGCAGAGTGTAGGGCTCAGGGCAAATCAGCCCGTGTGAGGCCCTGCCCCCATTCCAATCCCATAGGCCCTGGACCTGAAGAAGTTGCCACTGCCATCAGCAGCAGCAGCAGCAGCAGCAGGTGGGGAGGGAGGGCAAAGAGCGGCTGGATGCAGAGCTGCCACTCCACCCAGCTCAGTGCTACCGCTGCTTCACCTGGCTCTGTGGGGCCCCCCAAAGCACAAGGCCAGGGGCAGTCGCCCCAATCTGTGCCCCCCCCTCCCCCAGAGATGGCCCTGTGAATGCTTATCTGTGGTTGGGCACAGACATCATCATGATAGTATGAGCCCTAATACACTGGGCTTAGTAGCCCAACCAAATGGCAAGGGCATTTACTGAACCTACGGACAGACAACTTCTATCTGGCCAGAAAACATCATCCTTCTAGATGGCATGGATGATGTGTTGCTCATAGAGTGTCAGGCCACAGCTTGGAAGCCATGTCCTTAGCCTGAACACTCACTAGCATCAGAGTTGCCAGTCAGGGTAACCTGACTATTCAGTTCCCCTATCTGAACCCCTGACCTGGATCAGGAAGTTTCTGCGCAGTAGGTCTCTACCTGATCTCAGACACCTTGTTGTTGCCTCCAGTTTGTGTTCTGACTCTACTCTCTGCTTAATCTCTTGGCTTCTCCACTTGACTTGCTCTCTGATTTTGCTCTCTGCCTCATCCTTGAGCTTCCTGACTCAGTCTGTCACTTGACCTTCAGTGCTCTCAAGCAAGTCTCAGGATTTCATTCTCCCATTGTATTTAGCCTTGGTGAGACTACAGCTGGAGTACTGCTCCAATTCTGGGCTCCACAATTCAAAAAGGACCTGGAGAAGCTTGAAAGACTACAGAGAAGAGCCATGCACATGATCAGAAGGCAAGAGAACAGTCCCTATAAAGAGAGGCTGAGAGCAATGGGACTCTTCAGCGTGGAGAAGTGAAGGCTCAGGGATAACTTGATAGCAGCCTATAAGTACTTAGGGGGTGTGCATCAGGACCTGTTGAAACACATGTTCACCAGAGAACCCCAATGGATGACAAGGTCCAATGGTCACAAAGTCTTCCAAAACCATTTTAGACTGGACATAAGGAAAAGCTTCTTAACTGTCTGAACCCCCAAGGCCTGAATAGACTCCCTCCAGAGGCATCCTACTCTGGACACTTTCAAGAAACATTTGGATGCTTATCTTGTTGGGGTCCTTTGACTCTAGCTGACTTCCTGCCCATTGGGCAGGGGGCTGGACCTGATGATCTTGCAACGTTCCTCCTGTGAGGGCCCTAATGTCTATAAAATCTATGAAATCTTTTTCTTGGATTAACATCCTGGATTCCTTACCCAGTTTGTCCCTGGAATCTGCTTATTTTTACTGACCCCCTTTAGCAACTTGATTCCCTGAGTGGCCCACAATCTGGATGCTAATTATCCAGTGGGCACATCTACATGAAATGCTTTACTTGAGATTAGAGCTAATTGATGCATAGTAAGGGTCACTATCTACACATGCAGATGCTTACTAATCATGAGAAAACTTTCTACCTGCAAATGCAAGTAGCAAATTTACTCTAGATTACTTACTAAGCACTAGTGCGTGTACGAATGCCTGACCTGGAGCAAATGTTCTCCCGGTCAGGCAAGCAACAGGGTGCAGCAGGGGGTGGGAGATTTCTCCCTGCCCCTGGGAGCTGCCTGCTGCCAGGGAGGGCTCTGCCACTGAAGCTGGTGCAGGGTCTGTGTCCTCCTGGCCCAGCAGCAGAAAGCTCCTAGCCCCTGCTTAATGATCAAGGAGCAGGAGCTATGATATTTCACAGATTTCATAGACATTAGGGCTGGAAGGGACTTCAGAAGATCATCAAGTCCAGCCCCCCACGCAAAGGGCAGGAAATCAGCTGGGGTCATA
>NW_017728918.1:83008175-83020491 GCF_001723895.1 Crocodylus porosus
GGTGCTTGAACCACCTCCGATGGCAGGCTGTTCCAGACCTTGGGGGCTCAGACAGTAAAGAAATTCTTCCTTATGTCCAGCCTGAAACAGTCTTGCAGGAGTTTATAACCGTTCTACCTGGTCATCTCATGGGGCACTCCAGCGAACAAACGTTCCTCCAGAAACTGGCGGTCACCACTGATAAACTTGTAAGTGGCCATCAGATCACCCCTGAGCCTGCACTTTTCCAGGCTAAAGAAACCCATGGCTCTCAGCCTGTCGTCTTAAGGTCTGTTTTTCTGACCTCTGATCATGTGTGTGGCTCTTCTCTGGACTCTCTCAAGCTTCTCCACATCCTTTTTGAATTGCGGAGCCCAAAACTGGATGCAGTACTCCAGATCCTTATCTCTCAGCCCAAGTCCTGCCATTATCAACAGCCTCTGCTCCATCACCAACCAGTTGCAGTTCAGGAGGTGTGCCTGCTCATCCAGAATATACTGGCAAACCATATCATGTATACCAGCAACTAACACAAGGTTATTTCTGGTTTCTTCTGCCTGGGCCTCCTCAGCTATGTAGGGCTATCAATGGCACCCACATACCCACGCTCTGCCCTCCCCAAGATTGCATGGCAATAATAAAATGAAAGGGCTTCTACTCCATCATGCTGCAGGACATTGTTACCATTGTTGTTGCTTCACCGTGCCTTTGCTGGCTGGGCAGGCAGTGCCTATGATACCAGGATCTTTTGTGACTCCAACCTCCCAACACTGGGTTGGTGGAGAATGGGCAATATGCCTCCCAGAACCTGCAGCATAGAGGTCAATGTAGTCCCCATCTCTACTCTTATTGGGGATCTGGCCTATCTTCTCCCCTAGTTCTTGAATCCCTATATAGTTCTTGAAGCCCATTAGGGCTGGAAGGGACTTTGGAAGATCATCAAGTCCAGCCCCCCGCCCAAACGTCAGGAAGTCAGCTGGGGCAAGAAGCTGGCTTCCAAACAGGCAGAAAAACTTCAACTGTTTCTTCAGAAGTTTGACTCTCAAGTGCCCCTTTAATTGCCTCAAGGTGTGGTAGAGGACTTTGGGTATATGCCACAACACAGCTGAGGAGTACTTCCTTCTATTCAGCACTGGTGAGGCCACATCTGGATTACTGTGTTCAGTTTTGGGCCCCCCACTACAGGAAGGATGTGGACAAATTGGAAAGAGTCTGGCAGAGGGCAACAAAAGTGGTGAGGGGGCTGGGGGTCATGAGTTATGAGGAAAGGCTCCTGTCCTCCTATCTTTACCCTTCCTTTGACTCCCTATCATGTCAGTGCCAGGAATTGCACTGTGCTACTCTGAAGACCACTTATGAAATCAGATCCTAAGGGCAGGACATGCTTTGCCTAAGCAGTGGGCTCTGTTGGCTTGGAGGAATGGGTTGACAAGCAGAGAGATGTTGGTACCCTCTCAAGAAATTGAGGTGGGTACTTCTCCATTACTTGTCTGTCCCCTGAAAACATGGTCCAGTCGAGATTTGGGTTCTCAGGTGCACACAGAGACTGCCCTCTCATGGAATGCAGGTGTAGCTCCCCAACCCTCTCTCCATCACTGTACAAGCAATACTTTCTTCCCAACATTTCCAAAGCTGAAGCATTCCTGGCACTGGAGGACCTAAATTTATTACTGTGTTATGGCATCCCCTGTCCTGTATGCTTTACTCCTTCTGCAGGAGATGGTCTACTAGGATATGTATGAGTCCTGAAAGGGGCTCACAAGCTTTGATGATAAACATAATTGAATCATAGAAAAGTAGGGCTGGAAGGGACATCCAGAAATCATTTAGACCAACCCCTGCCTCAGGCTGGATAATCCATATCCCTTGGCCCACATTGGCAGTGCCTGTGGTAGAGGAGGAGACTTGATGGTGAATGGCATGCTAGCCTGGGACAGTGGATCCCCCTCTTCCATGTCCCCCCCGCCTCCACCGTTCTGCCTCTGTGACTGTATTCACCAGCCCCTCTGTCCACTGATCCAGGGTTTGGGTTGCTTCACATACTGCCCTTCACCCTTGGGTCACACATGGCTGATGTGGATACTGTCATTTTCTGTATGCAAACTATCAGAAGTGCTGAATGAATAATGAAAAAATGGCATGACATTTATGAATAAATTATATAAATCATATATAACATAAATAATTTCACATATGCATGTAGTGATCAGAAAGGAAAACAGTTATGCAACACAACAGAAGCAATGAGTTCTGTAAAAATTAGAGAGAAACTTCCATGGAATTATTCTAAAACCCTACAAATTTTAACAGGAAATGTGTCTACTCTAAAACATTTTAAATCCATATTTATAGGTGAGCAATTTCTGCTGTAAATGAAAAAAAAATAATTTGAAGTTGGAAGTTATGTTTCAATTTTTTTTTTAATTACCAGTATTTAATGAAATGGGATTAAAACTTCCAAAATTAAAATGAAGGGTAAAACAGTAAAATGAAAGTTAAATGAAGGGTAACATTTCATTTTGGATAAACCAGAATATATACCCAACATATTTTTTCTCTCCTTTTATGGAAAATAAAAGAAAAAATCTGTTTCAGACTTACACAAACCATTCTGTTTCATTTTGTTTTCTATGTTTTTCATTTTGGTTTGGTTAACAAATTAACAAATCAAGTATTTTGGCAAATCTATTGGGTATTTCCTCACCACTATACCTTAAATTCACCTAAACTATACTGTTTGGGCATCCCTGATATCTTTGAATGGCAAGAGAAATGGTTGTGAAATATTATTTTATCTTTGAAAGGGAACCTGTTCTCTTTGTGTTACTTTGCGAATTATGAAATTGGTCAAGATTTGGCCAGCTTTATTTCAATCCCTATTTAAACATGAGCAGATCATTTACAACCTATTAGAAGCTGTCCATCAATATATATAGGAGGGAAGTAAAAAAATCTAACTTTTAGTAGCTGATACCTGATACAGTAATTCCAATTTATATTAGGCACAATTAAGAATTATTCCAGAGCATGGTAAAGTCAATTAAAATTTCACCATTGGCTTCAATAGGTCAGGCTTTTACTAGTACATGGTAATGTTAGCCACTGCTAGTGGTCAGAATAAGGAAACTAAAGCATCGAGCATTTGTGCCCAATATTTACATTTTAGACAGTAAGGGGCATGGAGATGCTATGTCACCATTGCAATGCGGTACAGTGATGTAGCATTGACAGGAACAAACCATGATGCCTCAGCAACATCGTCATAGCAACACACTCACTCACTATAGCGTGTTGTTATGGCAACCTAGTAGCTAAAAATAACTGTGTGCCATTGGCATGGTGCAGTATGAGCTGTTATTGCACCTTCATCTAGTACTTCCAAAAGGAAATGCTACGTGACTGAGTAGTAACAACAGCGCCATAGGGACATGTGTAGAAGCACCCAAGGAGTAGTATTCAATCTGTTATCAGCATAAAAAGAGCTTAAAACTTGCCTTAACTACTAGACTTTGGAAAAATATTGGGGGATCCTTCTCCTTCTCTTTTAGGTGTATTAAGAATATGCTTAATGTACCTGACACCTCAGCAGACAAACAAAGGGATGACTACTTACTGAATCCTCAACTGCCTTAATACGATTCATACATGTAAAATTAACATTTAAGAAGAAACAGATAAATGCTGGCTAAAAAGCAACCTATTAGGTGGCCAAATTAAGGAAAAGCAGGGCTGGGAAGAATCAATCACTTACTCAAGGTAGGTTCATTCCTGTCCATGACATCCTAGCCAAGTCCTTTACTTAAACAATTTCAGTGATGAAAAGCCTGCTATTTCTCTGGGTAATCGGCTCCAGTACTTAACCAACCCCATGGAGAACAAGTTCTATCTGGTAAATTTCTTTTGTTTCAACTTAAGGCTGTTATTTTCTTTTTCTTTCTGGGCACAGAGAATAACTGATCATCACCACCACTTAATCCTCCAAGTCATTAATAAAAATAATGAAGTATGAAATCTTTAATACCTCCTCCCAATTAGATACTGAGGCAATGATGACTCATTCTATAGGATCCTGAATTTAGATGCCTAAAATTCTATTTCTAGGCAGGCCTATTTCTAGGCAGGCCTAGACTGTACTAAACATTAAGGGCCTAGTTCATCCCTAAACTTCATTGGGATTCTCAGACTCCTTAGGATTCTACTCATCTCAGCTCTGGGGCCTGGTTTAATAGGCATTCTCATAGCATGCCTAAAATATTTCCCAGTCCTTTTTTTTTAACCTGTTCCACTTTTCATGGAATAACTATATATGTATTGGGGCAGAGAAAGAGTGAACTGGACACTACAGTGATTAAAAACCTGGGTTCCAATCCCAAATCTAGTGAATACTTCACTGTTTTATATTTAAAGAAGGGACTGGAACCAATATTACCCTACCCGAGTGAGTGTCCAAACACTAGGCTACAGATTCACATACTCTTCTATCCCATTTACTATTATTATTATTATTATGTGAAAAGTGGAACTATTAGAACAAGAGGAACTGAAAATATCAGCCTGGTGTTTAAGGCACACTTTTGGGAGTTGGAAAATATGGGTTCATATCCCATCCACTTGAACTCTAAGTGGAGAGAGGGGTTGATTTAAAAACAAGCAAACAACCTCCCCCCCTCACCCCAACCCTGCCTCTGTTTTGGAAAGAAAGAATGTAGTCACCTAACTCCAGCAATTCAGGCTCAGTGAAAAAGTGCATCCCTACAATCCAGAATAAGTTATTCCCTTCTTTGGATCACATATTATCCTTATCCTTAGTGTTTCCAAGTGACTGCCAGCCTCAGGAAACTCGATCATCCTGTTGCCTTTTGTGGATCGCATTCTTTGGCATCCTACTCTCCTCAGTGATTGTGTAGGGCATCAAAGCTCCTGAATCCTTTTTCATAAATTAATCTATTTTACATTCGTACGTGAATAGGATCACATTCTTATCAATATAGACCAGTTTCAGTATAGTGGACCTAGAACATAGGACAAATTCTTGCCCTTAAAGTTAAGCTAATAGGAGCCAAGTTAATCTCTTCATACATTTATGACTAGCAGAAACTTGGATCTGTCATGTTGGGTAACTAAGCATGGTAGGGGATAAAGATCAGTGCTTCCCATGCACTGAGGGAACAGTCTTTTGGAATTATCTTTGGAATTATTCTCTAGGATTCCTCGGAGGCAGAATTCTGAAGTATTTGTGGAAGTCGCTGACAGGAGCTAATTGACAAACCACGCTTCCCATATCAGGTTAGGATGAGTCCACACATTTCAAACTGGGAGTTAATGATGCATTAATGAGCTTGGACTATCATGGCTGTTCCCTGACAGGTGCAAAAACACCTTTGCAACATTAGGCAGTTTCTATGAAGATGCTTTTTGTGGCTCTTGAACATCCTTTCTAAGCATACCCATACAATCCAATGATTTGTTAAAATTCTTTCATTTGAAGAGATTATCATTCAGAAAGTCCCTATAGGCAAGCAGTCTCAGAGGCTTACTTGTTGATGATTTAGCTACATCTATCGTATTTCTTCTTCAACGGTATAATTTGATTATGTTTCTTCAGTTACATAAACTCTGTTAAATGATCAGCTCTCCAATGAAAAAAAGCAAGGGGGTATACAAATTAATTGCTGGATAATTTAGATTAGACGTGCCCTTTTCCTCAAGGTTTTGACCTTTCATACTCTTCTTCTTGGGCTGTCTGAGAAACCTTTATGCTTCATTATTCTTCCTATTTATGGATGTTCAAATGTATGCAGGCAGGTGTATCAGAGCAGAGAATACAAGAAAAATGGTCATTTGATACTTTGTAGCCACTGTTTGGGGTAAAAATCCAAGTAGCTCCAATCAATACCATTTACCTTTACACTGAAGAAAATTTGCTGCTCTGTTTTTTACCTTTCTGTGTTAGGAAAGGTACTGATTGCTACATACATACCTACACAGAGATATTGATCCAGACATTCTGGAGACAAAGATAAAATTGCTTTTTGGTTGCAACAAATGTTCTTAGGAAAAATGTGCACAGGACACTGAAAGTATTTCTGATTTAAATTGGGTTGTGTTAATTGGTATTCATCACCATTTTAAATGGAAACTTTAACTTCGATATGGTTGAATTTAAAACTTATAAATGTCACACAGTGGTAAGTAAAAGTTTAGATTTTGTTATGTGTGTAACAGAGAAGCTCTGTTTCCATCTAGCCTCTCCTTCTTGCCACGTTACCACCTACATGAATGAAACATTAGGAAGTAAAGTAGGTTGACCTTGGTAAGAGTAGTGGCACAAGTAGTATTAGAATTCAGGAACTTCCTGGATTGTTTCCAGGCCTAATCCCTTTTGTGTTGGCAAGAAAGAGAGAAAGGAATTACATAAATCAATAGGGTCACAGGCAAATCTAAAAAGTTTGAATTCAAGTGGGACTTAAATATCATATGATTCATGTGCATGTGCAAATCTAGGATTTTGAAAAGGGGATGTTGATGGAGTGGTACATCATCACATATAACACTATTTTTTATCTGGTTAAAGAGAAACTAGAAGCTTTACTAATATACTACCACTATATTATTCAAGTTAACATGAAAGTGAAAACAAATATAAGTATAGGAATGTACACTAATTTGCTAGATTATATATTCAGTTTAAAAAAACCACAACAGACTAGGTAAAAAAAATAGACAAAAGATGGTCATTAGTCCTATAGTCATTATAGTTAAGTGTATGTCTCTTTTTTAGATTCATAAAACAAAATTTAGTCTTCTTAACCATTTTGATAGTGCCTCTGATACTTCACTGTCCATCATTTCTATGTCTGAGTTAATATTATCATACCTGCATTTTAGCTACAGTTAAAAACACTCTACGGGGCTGGAAATAGAAGAGAGGCCAGGAATGACTAACAGACAGCTAAATTACAGAAGAAATAATAGTTTGAATAGTGGAACAACAATACTATTAAAAGGGACAGAGGCTCATTAATACCTGTGGAGTAGAGAGAGATTAGCAGGAATCAAGGAGAAGACAATGAGCCACAAAGTCAAATAATTCTCTTAGAGATGCCTGGATAGAAACACTGCTGCCCCTCCCAGGCACTTGGTTTTAATGTTTGGGTGGAGCAGGAGTCAAAGGGATGTATAACTGCACCATTGCACCCCATAGATCCTTCATAGGTATTTGAGTATTTACTGCCTAGGTACCATAGGGTTTCCACTGCCCCTTTCACAGTGAAGACTTTTTTCTCCTGAACTTATTCTGAAATACCTGATATATACACATTCTTCTCTAGTTGTATGCTTTCACTCATGTAAGCATACTGCAGAGTTTTAGATGGGCAACTCAATTTTACCTTCTACATATCTTACTATTCCAATCCAAAATGGGAATGGGAGCAGGTACAGAGTTAATTTTGCACAGCACCTGCATACAATAGAAACGATAGCAGAATATCATTATATAGACATTAAAAATCAAAGCAAACATCTTAAAACCTTGAGAGAATAGCCATGTATCTTAAGTCACAGGGACAGTATTTGAGTATTTACATGGAAGTTTAAGTAATTAAGTTACTCACAAATGCAAAACAAAATCAAAGCTTTGGAGTTTAAAGGAGTCGCTCATGCAACAGAACAAAATGAGGTATTAATTGAATACAATAGGTAATGGAGATCAACCTCAATGTACTGGTGAGAATACTTAACAAGTCTGCCTTTAGGTTCTGTTATATATTTGATCAGTTTAACACCATGAAGTAAGTGAACAGAGTATTTTCTACCTTTGTCAGTAGAAAGAACAGATATTTTTTAAACTAAGCAGTATTTAGTGTCATAGGGAAAAGTTCTTTGTCCTCCAGGATTTAACACAAGAAAGCTGCATGCTGTAATGATAATTCACTCAATGGGAAACACCTGTTACTTTATCTAGGTGTTTAAATTGTAGTTTTCAGTCAGCCACCTGCATTTGCTTGTATCCACCTCTGAAATATGATTATATGTATGTGGGCCCAGTCAGGTTTCCACAGCTCAAATTTGACAGAGTTTGGATTTTAACATGCTGTTTGAGAACAAACCTAAATACTGTTCTTGTTACAAAATTCAGGTGTCACATTTTATGGGGGTTTTTTTATAAGGCCCATTCCTGCACTATTGAAATCAATAAGAATTTTACCATTGACTTAACTATGGGCAAGGTTGAAGCCTAAATCAGGGAAGGGATTGGCTGGCATTTGAAGCTAGTCAGCTTAGTTAGCCCTACGTGCTGCAGCATTGTATATAACTCATTAGCAGCAAGATCAAAAATAGACTAACACAGACCAGAAACATAGTATTGTTGATGTAGGTCATGAAGCACAGTAACCAGTCACTTCCCAGGGACGCACACGCACGCAAATGCATGCAACCAGTCACGATATTGTTGTCCCTCTTTTTTTGTAACAGACTAGTGACTAGATCAGGATGCTGGAGTCATGGATTGTAGGCCCTCCTTAACCTGCCTTTTAAAAAAAAAAGAGTGAACATGCTCAGAGAGATGGCATGGATGCTTTAAGTCAGGAAGGTGTTTTAGATATCAACCTCACAAGTTCCTAAATCTGAGATGCAAGGATTCAGACCCACACCTCTCTTTAGCATTTCTTATTGACTAGGTATTAAGTCTTCTTGCCCAAGGGGTGATTTCATTACATCCACAGGCGCACAGCACTCCATTTAGTATCACCCTGCCCTACATTCTGTCTATTTACTACATAGGGCAGCGGTTCCCAAACTCTGACAGGTGGTTCACCACCGGGTTAAAATGATACAACCTTAAGTGCCACCAGCAAATTTTTCTATTCAACCTTAAGTACCACCAGCAAATTGTTGTCATATAAAGTAATTATAATAAATCTGTTAACATGTACCATTGAGAGGTTGTCTGAGTATCTCTGCTGATACCTGTACCACAGATTGGGAGGCACTGGCATAGTATAATTAGATGCTGAACATTCCACTACCACGCCTGGGACTTAAAAGACCATTTGTGTATCTAGCTTGGTGTAGGGAGAGGTATATCCAGGACCATTAAAGAAATGGGGACTTCACTGGGCTTTGGATCAGACTCAAAAATTGAGCAGTTCATAAATAACTCCTAAAGAAAATCTGAAAGGAAAATAATTGTTTTCATAAATCTGGGTAGTGTGAAAAATAATGTTCTTACAATATACCCCACCAATACCTATTAGCACCAATAAATAAAGATAATTCTCCATCACATAAAGGTCTAGTGAAATATTCATAAATTTTGATTGAGTGTCGGTTTGTGCATGACCCTATCAAATCTCTGCATATTTTAAGGTTGTCATAAGACTCCATTCCACTCATTTTTTACTTTAAATGGTATTTTATAGGACAGTTCTATAATCCCATCAATAGTCATTTCTCAGTATACTTTAATAAGTGAGACTTACAAGTCAGCTGTGGCAATCTCCTAATAAGATAAATATTCTAGAAGTTGGATAAACATGATAAATAAAAACTTCTTTATTAGAAATATGCCTCCCTACTTATAGTGATGAATGACTATCTCTGACAGTCAGAAATACTGCAGGCTCTGTTTACCACTTATTCTGCCCAAGCCTACCCTATCTTCTTTCTTTTCCAAATATGTACCTGCTACTCTGAAGGAAGATAGACTATATGAGAGAAAAAAAACCCTATATTTTTTGCATCCCTTTGCATAGTGTCATATTTCTGTGCCATATTGTGCTACAGTTCCACAAGTAATAAAAATGTGAAATAGACCAGTCTAAGCAGATTTTATGTAACAAGCAAAGTAATAAGAAATTCCACTCCTGAAATGGCACTTACTGTCCAGTTTGACAAATATTAATGTGACTTCAGTGGAACTACTTTATATCTTTAAGAGATAAGCATGTTTTACGTGTTTTGTGCTGTTACAGCTTATGAAGACAAATGCTTTATTGTGACAAATTATATGCAACAACAACAAAACCTTAGGAATTTTCTATTTGCAAATTGTTCCCCTTGAATTTTTCAAGGAAAATACTGTACAAATTTTCACATTTACTTTATTCTAGGGACTGCATGCTGTGTTATTAAGTTGCTGTTTTTCAGGTAAGTCATGTGATATTTTCTGTTCCCTGACTGAATAAACCCCCCAAAATATTTCACACTTCAATCAGCCAACTCAAGAACCATGCCACCAAGTTCCCAAAAAGTCACATTTCAGTCCCTCCCTGCAATACCAAGTTTATTCCCATCTCCTCCCCCCCAAAAAATCTAAAATAAATTGGAAAAAGAAATCTGGTCCTTAGAATTCCAACATTCAACTTTCAAGTTTATGAACAAAACCCCTCACACCTTAGAAGACAGCAGTATATTCTTTAAAGACAGTGCCAAAGGAAGTACCAGAGGCATAGCAAGCTGGTTCTGTGCCCTGGCACCTGGGGGAGTAGCTGCGCTGGCAGCTGGGCCAGCAGCAGAGGCAAGCGCCAGTCTTGCACCTCTAAGTTGATACCTAGAGATACTCCCCAGTTGCCCACCTCTACTTACGCTACTTAGGAGGCATTTCCCTTCCATCCAATAGTTCAACAATTAGAGAATCATCCAGCTTCAATTCCCATCTCTGAGAATTTAAAATTCAGAGATCCAGTTTCCTGGGAAAAAATTCCTTAGCCAACAGACTATAAGGATGTTAGGGTAACACTATGTGGATTTTCGGGAAGCATTGAATCTGCAGCTGAATAAAGGCATGGCCTGTAGCCTAGCGAAACTGCTAACCACAAGGCAGAATGATATCTAAGCCAGCCATTTGCTTATGCTAAGTAACCATCTTAACTGTGTCAACCATTTTCTGAGGAAAAAGCAGCAAGTGAGTCTGTGTGAGTGTGTGTGCTGCGAATGAAATGAAGCTTCAGGAATGTAGAAGATGATACAACGTGAAACAGAAAAAGAGACTGGAATGTGGAAAACAGCACGTAATTGGTAACAGAATCCATGCAAAAAGGTGAATAGTGATTGGTGAAGAAGCCTCTAAAAGCTTCCAGGTTTTGGTCAAAGTCCACCCAGTGACCGAAGAAAAGTCAAGGTCTTAGACATGCGCTCATAGCAAAAGACAGGTAAATGAGTAAAATGCATAGGCAATCCCATACTGATGAAGCAAACAGTAAACAGGAGTGAAGCTTGAGATGGGAGGAGAAGTGGGTGGAACATAGGAGGGGCGAGGGTAGAATGAATGGTAATGAGCATAAACCAAAGCGTATAAATGTGGGAAAAAAGTTCAGTGCAGGTCCTCAGTTTGCTGGTTTTTTGGGACCCTTGTCTGAAGCTGTCTCCATTCTAAATAAAGTTGTTGCAAGCAATGTGTGCAAGTAACATTTGCTCCCTGTTTGGCCTGGCTAATGAGTAACAGGATCCATGAGCAACTGAATTGGCGCATCCCTAGTTGTTAGGTGCCACCCGGAGTCGAGGTCTAACAAAGGGCTGTATGCTTTTTTCCCCCCCAAGGTTGCAGATCGATGGGCACTCTGATTCCTTCCACTCTCATGTGTGCACATGCCCTGAGAGAGAGGGTGCACACATATATGTACACAAATAAGCATGAGGTTTTTCCCTGGTGGCTAGTTTACTCACCTGGAAATGAGGAGTCCAAGCCAAAAGTTCCTGCTTCAATAAATATTTCACAAGCTATGAGATTAATAGTATCCTGCACAGCAGAATCTTGAGCTAGGAGATATAGGCAAGGCCCATACTTAGGATATGTGGGAGACAATTGCCTTAATCAGGAGCAATTCAGATCAGACCAGAGAAGCATGGAAGCTACTGCATCTGGGAACAAAAGAGCAGCCAGAAAGTTGCAGGGAAGCAGCATATATGCCAAAGTCAATTTCACAAGTGAGAGACTTGGCAGGGAGGAGAGGAGAGCTACAATCCCAAACACTGTAGACACATATCCCTTTTCTACAAGCTCAAAGCACTGCCAGATCCAGGCCTGAAATGGATTGGCCATGTTCGCCGATGACACCAAAGAGACTTGGGGGTCATCATTGACCACAAGATGAACATGAGCCTGCAATGCGATGCTGCGGCTAGCAAAGTGACCAAAATGCTGGCTTGCATCCATAGATGCTTCTTGAGCAAATCCCGGGACGCCATTCTCCCACTGTACTCGGCCTTGGTGAGGCCGCAGCTGGAGTACTGCGTCCAGTTTTGAGCTCCACAATTCAAAAAGGATGTGGAGAAGCTTGAGAGAGTCCAGAGGAGAGCCACGCGCATGATCAGAGGTCAGGAAAACAGATCT
>NW_017728918.1:83020736-83036679 GCF_001723895.1 Crocodylus porosus
AAATTGGATGCTTATCTTGCTGGGATCCTATGACCCCAGCTGACTTCCTGCCCTTTGGGTAGGGGGCTGGACTCGATGATCTTCCGAGGTCCCTTCTAGCCCTAATGTCTATGAAATCTATCAAATCTGAACAATATATTCTAGCATGCATCATAAGTGTCCTGAATCAAATGGCAGCCAGACTTTTCCTGGGATCTGCTTATGAGAGGTACTAAGACCAAGCGTAGTATTACCTAAGGTCATTCATCTAAGGAAGGATGTCATCTCAAACCGGGGAGGAAGGACTGGGGCTGTTACCACTGGGACAGATACTAACCATCAACCTAATCCCTTGACAATCATACCAGGATTACAGCTGAGCAGTAAAAAAAAGTAAAAAATAAATCAGGGTAAGAAACTAATTTCCACACTTAGCTATAGTCAGCCAGCCCTTGGTTATGACAGGCATCCTGATAAAGACAGGAAAAAACCTGTCCAGTGTCCTCCTCTCACTACACCCTCTTTCACCAGGCAGCTGCCTTCCCCTTTCTCCCTCTCTGGCCCTCCCTTCTGCTTTTGTACTCAGTTTTCTCTCTCCTTCTTATACACAGCTTTGTCCATGTCCTTTCACAGTATCTGATGAACTGAGCTTCAGCCTATGAAAGTTTGTGCCCTCCCAGTCTCTGTCTCTCTCTATATATATATGGGGTGGGGGTGGTGGGGAGAAGAAAGCGCAGAAACTTTCATAGGCTGAAGATCATTTCACACACACGTGCGCGTGCATGTGCATGCACACACACACACACACACACACACACACACACACACACACACACACACACACACACATACTTTGGTTAGTTTATTAAGATTCAACTCTATCCTGCTTCACGGTCATTAGATCCACAGAGAAGAGGACATCCAAACAACCCTGAAACACAAGTGCAGCAGCAGCTTCTCAAAGGTCTGGTCTATTTTATTAAGTTTTGTTGATAAGACTCTTCCCCTCGGTCCTCACCCATCTGTTTCCATGGTGGTCACATATCTAAAGGAAAGTAGAAACTTAGATCCAGATCTGTGTACTCCTTCCTAACAATTTGGGAGGCATTCAAACAGTTTTGTTTCTCTACTCTTTTCAAGAGTCCCAAGCTTCAGACCCAGGTAGCTAAGCAACACACTAATAATTAGGGTAGATAACTACAGTGATGAAGCGAGTAATCCCAAGACAGCATCTCCTCCTACTCACATTGCACAGCTCCACAATGTTGAACTCAGGCACCTACACAGAAGTAAAGTGCCTTGGATCAGAAGCCACAAGCAGGGATGGAAAGAAAATGCTCTTAAACTCACATTTCTGAGATCAAAGGGAAGAATCAACTTTCAGTAAAGTAATGAAATCTCACCACGGTTTCTATTTGGTCAGTGGCCTGACACTATGGCAGCTACTGGGTCTAGGAGCAAAGGACCAGCTCTCAGGGATGTGGGATTAACATACTTGTTGCAGAGCCTTCAGTGAGGAACTGTGCTAAGCAGCTTATAGGCATATCTCTGTTAAAATTGACTTCATCTGACAAAGACAGTTTGTGGGAGGACAATTCTGAGACTAGGTCGCTTCCCTGGGAGGAAAATTCAGAGATTCTGAAGACACTAAAAAGAAATGGAAGCTAATAAGGGATGAGTTGAAGGCAGACCTGCACAACATGCCAGCAAGTATAGAGGCCTTGGTGACAAAAGCATGGGTGTTGAGACTTCCAAATATATCTAAGGGTGGGTACTCTGCACATGCTGCCACCATGGTGACTGCGGAGGATTTGGATACCATGAGGATGACATTACCCACCACACACACCAATCTTTCCAGGGCACAGAATCCTCCTAAATAATCACACTTCAATGTTCTCCAGTGAAGTTACACACAACCCAACTCAAGACAGCAAAATCAGAAAGATTTCTGTCATCCAGACTCGCCCTTTGTTTCTTTTTTTTTTTTTAATTGAGGTGTAGCTGCATATCCAAATTTACTGTTTTACTACCCTCCCTCATCCATCTCAGCCTGTTGACATCCCTTAGCTGTTTTCTTAGGCCAGGTGTAGAAGAAATGAGGGGCGTTTGTGCACAACACTTTAAAGCAGGTTAAACGCTTTTGCACCACTTTAATGGTGTCGGTGTTTGCATGCCTTGGCGGCATATTGCGCGTTAATTCCAGCCGCTGTAGGAAATTTGGTGACCCAATACACTTTAAAGGACTTGGGGTACAGCAAAATAAAACTCATATAACACAATGTCATTTCCTATCACACAACTTCCTTGATAGCCACTCCATCAGAGAATTTGGGCAGCCTCTTCTGAAAGGACAACAAGATCTTGGCCTTATGGAAACAAAAAAACCAAATGTTGGGTTGTGTTAGTATTTGACTTTCCTTTGAGCATATTTCCTGTTTTAAACTGCTTTGAAAAAATTACTTTCATATAACCCCCTCCTGTACTGTTAGCAAAGTAAATAAAAAAAACCCTCAGATGTCTAAATAACAACAGTTCAACTTAGCCTGTTACATAAACACGTTTTCTAAAAAGCTAGTAAAAATTCAAGAGCAAGAAGCTGAATTAGTCTAAATAAAAATGTCTACAGATATTTACCAAAGACAGGGTCCAGAATGTAACTAGTAAACAAAGAAACTTTGAGGATAAATGTCAGTAGATCAAACTTGTTGGAAACTGGATTTAATGTATGTGGCATCCCTGATTTGATACCAAATCCAGATCAGTAGATTGGCTGAAAGTTGAAAGGAATGAGTTTTCATGTTTTTTTATCTCCTGTCGTGGGTGGATCTATGATATTAAAAAAGGGGGTGCAGATTGTGTAGTACATCATCACATAAAACATAACTCACATTTTTCTAGGTAAAAATAAACTAAAAACTTCACTAATATGTTAGGGCTTTAATATTCAGTTTAAGATCAAAGCAAAAACACATATAAACTTTATTGAAATGTGAATTAATTTGCAACAGCCTAGATAATGTATAAAAACCACACTAAAAACAAGACTAAAAATAAGCAAACGATGGTGTTTCTTTAGTCCTGTTGTCATCAGAATTAAATGACATCTCTTTCTGATTCATATAACAAAATCAATCCTTTTAAGCATCTTGACAGTGCATCCAATGCTTCACTGAAAGTTATTTACACACCTGAATTGACATTCACCTGAGTTAGTATCCACAGCTGAGTTGATGTTTTAGCTAGAGTTAAAAAACAACCTACAGGGCTGTGAAATAGAAACTGCATTAAGGGAGCAGCAAATAGAACTGCAAAAGAAAGAATTATTTGATTAGTGGAACATAAAGATCATTAAAAAAGTAGAAAGTTGTTAACACGTATGAGATATGGATTTTAGAAGGAATTGGGTAGATTACAGTGAGCCATGAAAATGAGCAACCATATCACTGCTGCCTGAACAGAAGTGCTGCTATCACTGCCAGGCACTTGGTATTAAACTTTGGGTAAACCAGGAATTAATGGAGGGGTGAAGCTGTACCAATGAACAGCCTTTGAATCCACCATCAAGTCGTGTATCGCTGGGATACATCTGAAGGTACTGTGTTGGGTCTTCATTGCCCTAATCCTGAAAGATGGACTGACCAGGCCAAGCCAAAGAACAGGACCTAGAGGACTACCTTTACCAGCTTCGGCTATGTCATGAATCCCAACTGCAGTGTGAGACTTGTGTTCCTACTGTCAACCTCTCCTCCATGCAGAAAGTAGGGCAGGATGGCACCTTAAAGACTGAAAGGTGACTAACCAGTTAGCCTTAAGTTGCCACTATGCCATATTTTCTGCCTGACTTCAGGTTAACATAGCTAACCACCCCTCCTCCATAGGTCCTTTCTTCATCTACAATACCTTTTTTCTTCATTTCCCCTCTTTCTCTGTCTCTCTTTTTTTCTTTAACAGAATGCAAAAAGACTCTGGCTTAGCTGTCTTGAATCTTTTGCAACATAGCTTTGAGACGCTGACCAGGTATACATCCTACACAGCCTGACACTGGTACAGGTTGCCAAGTGTCAGAGTTATTCATAAAGAAAGCATACCACAGTTTTGTCACTCCCTAGGAACAAAGGCGCAAGCAAGAATAATCATCAGTAACAGAGGCTGCATTGCTCATCTTTACTGTTTTTCCCTTTGGTGCATTTGTTTTTTGTCTTCAAGGAGACAGAATCAGACTTCAGCAGCAGGAGGTCTAGGTGTCTCAGTTTTTTCTAGGGGGAAAAAGTTAGTGCAATCTAAAATAGAGAGAAAAACTCTGACCCTGCTAATTTAAGATTATACTATGGCACATATTTCAACATATGTTGTTGCACAAGTGTTTACATAAGCCAATATACTGTTCTGACAAGCAAACAAAACAGGAGCCTGAACTCTTAATATAAATATGGAGAACAATTTCCATGTTTAAACCTTCATGGAATACCAAGTTAGTGAGCAAGTCTATATGTATGTTGTTCCTTGATTAAAGTTGTTGGATTGCAGTAGTGTAGTTCACCTAGGCAACAATATCTTTACTATAGAAAACACACATGCATGTGCACACACATACACATGTGCACACAAGTGCACATGCATGCCTGCTAGCAAAAATTCCCATGCAGCATTTTTTTACTAAGTTTTAATTTACTATGCTAGAGTCAATATTCACACTTTGATTCATATTAGGACATTACCCGCACAGTTTTTGCCTGCCGTGTGTCAACGATCAAAGTCTTTGATTTCGGATGCCGATGGCAAAAGGTCAGAGGCTAACACAACAAACTCTGCAATTGTGGTCTATCCTTCTGTATTAACAGTGCTGCATATACACACCCCTGTCTGTGCCTCATTTCAAATCACTTGAGCTCCCATATGAGAGAGAGAAACTAACCTTGACAACTCAGCACGAAAGATATCGGTACCCATGGTGACCAGATAAAAATGAAACTACCTTTAATGAAGTTGTAAAATTAAATAATGTACTATGCTCACCCTCCTGTGACCACACAGGACCAGTACCATCCAAGCAAAAAATAACCCCCCTTTTTTCTGAAACCTGAGCAAACAAAGAGAGCACAAGTGCCAACTCGTTAATTATTCATGCCTGGTGAGTAGTAATTGGTCACCTGGCCAAGTATAACTTTGAAAGAACTTCCGCCCAAAGCGAAGAACTCTCAACACACACACCAGGAGATGCAGTTTGTAAAGTGGCCTCTTACAAACATCTCCCCGCCTTCAATCCTTATCTCAGTGTAACCCCGTCCTTGCCGGCTCAATTATCTCCCTTGTTATCTTTCTTATCAAGAGCTCTTGGTAATTTGCAGACTGCAATGGCTTATATGAATCACTCGGAATCTATAACAAGTAACTCTCTTACCCACCCTGTAAATGCTGGGTAACATGATATCTGCATGCTATAACTGAATAAATCAACTCCTCTGCCTACGCTGCATCACATCAGTAGCGTAAGTAAAATAAACTTTCTATGTAACCATTACGCTTTAAATCATCTGACTCCTGCTCGCCATTAACACCCACCTGTCTGGTCATAAATCCCCCCTCGCGCCAAGCCGGTCGTGCCGACCCAGGCTCGCAGGTCAAGGGTGCACCAGTCATCAGGGCGCGACACCGTGGAGTCCAATTCTCCAATATTTATTTTGAATACTAAATACGCACATATGCAATACCACTCAGCTCTCTACAATCACATGCAGGGATAAGTATTGCTTTGCACTTACAGAATCCCAGCTTGGTTTTGTATATTTTATTGCTAAGGCTGGTTCTTTGTTCTGATTTTTTATAAGGGGTAAATAATGCTCCTTTCCCAGAATCCTCAGGTGCAGACAATCAGGTTCAATTTCACTGCCTGAGGAGAAGCACAGAGATGGGATTTGGCTGACAGTTTGAGCATGTAGTAGGTGTACTCTACAGGGCCCTGCTTTTCTGTAGGGTACTATTCTTTGTCTTCAACATGCTATCACAAAAAAGGAAGGGATGGGTTAGGATGAGGGAAGTAGGAAGGCAGTACAGTCATGAATACATAGATCTATTGTCCATTGCCTCTATGTAGAGAAAGGTGTTTATGCAATTAGCACTATCTACATAGAACTGTTCCAGGATGATTAGGGCAATACCCATCCACTGTTAACTTCAGCTAGCCAGGATGCTCCACTTCAGATTTCTTCCAGAAGGGAGTGCTTGACTGTAATGAGAGAGAGAACTGATAGATGAGGCAGAATCTGGACAGGTAACTTCTCTTTACTTTCTTTTCTCAGACCACTAAGGGGTTGAAAGTATAATTTACTTAAGGACATACAAAGCTACCACCACTTGTACTTCCATTTAAGAATGACTGCAAATACAAGTTCAATTTATTGCATTTCTTTCCATGCAACTTAAGGCTATTACCAAGTAACTGAAGGCAAACCAACAAAAGTCACTATCAAAGCAAAATAAGAACATACCAAAGGAGACTTCACAGCTTTACATTCACATCTTTGGTGTATTCTCAGCACAACTTTCCTATTCAAAGAAGCCACTGGGCCTGCTGCACAAAGGTTTGAGCAGTGGTGAAAGTACTGTGCCATTGCTCCACTTATTTATTTAAAAGGGTCTTTAAAAAGGAAGGTTCCTATCTTTCACTACCACACAATTTCCCCAGGTTACCTACCCTAGCTATATACTCCAGGAAGCATTATGATCCCAATGCAAAGACTATTGAAGTCAGTGGTAACTATGAGTACATTACATGATAATGTTTTGGGTGGGTCCTACACACCTCAAATACCCATTATGACAGGACTGATTGGGTTGCATGTAGTCACTCAGCAAATTACCCTAGGCAGGCTGGGGTCATACCAGTTATTATCACTTGTCAGTCAGTCTGTATCTTCAGGCCAAGAGTTGAGACAACATTATGGTCAAGAAAAATGGTAGATCAGAACCAGAAGGTCCAAACAGAGCAGGGGCAGAGACTGTGGCAAGGCAGAAGTCCAAAGAGCAAACACGTAAGCAATGTTGCTAGGACAAGCCCCACAGGAAATAGGAGGGCTTTTATAGCCCTCCTGTCAAGGGCTTACAGTACCTACATATTTCCCCTGGTCATTTGACTCCTTAATAATGTGTTCACGGGAGGAAGCAAGCTGGACTGGGCTGCGGCTAGCATCTAACCAGCTGTGGAGTGGTGCTGAGGAACCAGCCTCCATTTGCTGGCCTGGCTACCCTAAGTTCAAAACCTCATGGTCCTAACACATTCAACCTTTGTTTGAGACTTCTGAAACAAAAAAAAATAAAGATGTATCTATAAATATCTCCATCTGTTTTTTTTTCCAGAAGAAAAAAAATAGCATTAAGCTCTATAAAAGAAAGTAAAGGCAGTTCACCTGCTCACATGTCCAAACAAAACAGTGTCAAACCCTGCTGTCTTGCCCCCACCCTTTATATTTTTGGAGTACTATATTTCCTGGTACACGCCAGCCATATAAACTAAAGCAAGTTATTTGAATTATCTAAACAAACCCTTCATTTCCTGCTGATTCTCTCCTCTGCATCTTCCCTTTTTCTCTCTTTTTTTCAGCACCATGTTTCCTTCCGTGCTGTTAGACCACCTGTTCTAAAAGATAATAATGATGATACCCCACACTGTTAAGAAAAAAGCTTCCCGCCCCCCATGTTAATCGCCTTCCCATTACACCACTTTTATTATCTTGGTGCAATTAACATATCCTGATTAATCCCATTGGAAGTATCCAGACACTATAATGCAACTAGTTAGTCTCCACAGGAAGAGTCAAATCACCTGCTCAAAATCCATAGAGTGTCTAAATTGAATTCCATGAACGCATCCCCTGGCAGAGGTAACAGTTGGCAGAATAAGTGCCAATAGTAGGTTTTTTTATTAGAGAGTAGACATCACACTTCTCTGCCACAACATCCATCAAGCCCATGAGGGAAAGACATCAACTCACTGGGGTTCTGTACTAGTAGTCTAGATGGCATTCCTGTAGTGTGGCTCCCCATAAGCACAAGGACTAACCTATGAAACATACCGTTTCCAAAGCAGAGTTTTAAGCTGCTTCAAGCGTCAGGAGGGCAAATCTCATTCACTTAAAGGGCTGTTCAAGAATATAATGAACTTTAGGGATAGGATGTCTCCAGCAGGGAAGGTTTAGCAGCAGCCAGGGAAGACAGAATTCCATCAGTCAGATCAGTTAGCCCAAATTTTCCTTCAAAATGGTGAAGATATTTTTAAAAAGTGCATTCTGCAGCACATATTTGACAGTGTATACTCAAACCTATTTCATGAGCTATTTAATTGTTGCTCCCTATTTATACAAAATCAGATTCCAGAGTCCTTGTGATGGGTTCATCACATTCATATAATACTAGGTCTTTGCTCATCAAGGACTTACAGTCTAAGACATGTATGCATCTCATGTTAGTCATGCTGAATTGAATGAATCCATGACATTCTTTGTCCCTCTGTTCAAAGGGGTCAGAGGTTTTGACTGGCTCCAAGTGTCTAGCAAAGTACAGTTACAACTCCAGTGTTTAACTGACACTGAGTCTACCTGTCATAGGCCTGGGCTTTGGTCCCCACCTCTTCCTGTCATATTTCCCAGCCTGCTCTACTTCCTGCTCCTTACCTGCCGTGAGTTGATAATAACCAATATGTAGTCATGAGAAGGCTGCCCTTGAGACCATAGGGCTATTATCAAGGCCTCCTTACTACCCCCATATCCATGCCCACACTTCATTAATGACTTTTTCTGCCCCTTTGTGGGGACGATCCCTCATATATACTCTCTTTTTACAAAATGATCACTGGACCTTGTTACATGCTATTCCAAATCCTCCAGGGTTACAGAAAAGGTTACTTCTGTCTGGAGTCACCAAGCCTCCTTTCTCCAGCTCTCAGGAGTTCCTCTTGCCCATACCTACCACCTGCAAGCTAGAACCTCCTTATCTCCCTCTGCTTTGCAGCCTTTCCCAATGCTTTAGATGCTCCTGACCTCCAGGTCTGAGTCTCTTTTGAGCTGCCTGCTGCATCTCTTTTCCCCCGCAAGTCCCCAAAATCTGACTCCCAGAAGGGGTCTGCCACCCTTTCCTCTCCTTCTGTTGCCTGCAGGTAGCAGGGTCTGGGTTTGGGTTCAAGAAATTTGAGTGGTTGCAGTTGAGGACTGGATGCAGGTGAAGTAATTAAAACTAAATCCAGACAAGAAAGAGGTGGATCTGGTGAGCAGACCACTTGACTTAGAGGAGGCACCTATAACTGATGGAGTCAGCCCCTCCTTGTCACTCAGATTAATAGACTTGGGGTGTTCCTGGATCCCTATTATACTTGGATCTCCAGGTGACACATGTAGCTAGGACTGCCTCTCACCATATGGTGAGAAGGCTCTAATCCTTTCTGTCAGATATGAACCTGGCCACCATCTACCGAGCCTCCATAATCTCAAGGCTAGACTTTTGTAATGTGTTCTATGCAGGGCTTCCCTTGAAAACTGTACAGAAGCTGCAGTTGTTGCAGAATATAATGGCTCACCTTCTTTCTGACAGGATGGGTCACCAGGAGTATATAGCTGGCTTCATTGTGTTTTAATAGCTTTCAGGAGCAACTCAAAATGCTGGTTTTCACCTATGGGCCCCCAAAAGTCAGGGTACTGTGTACCTAGGGGACCTTTCTCCTTTACTTTCAAAGCAATCTATAGTGTGCCACTGAGAAGCTCACACACTCCCTGCTCCAAAAGCAAATCCAGCAATTAGGTGGTGAGGCTACCCTGAGGACACTGGTCACTACTGCTCTCAAACACCATGGAAACAAAGGTGGACCTCTAGAGGGGAGGAAGGTATGCCCTCAGGACAGCTTCTCTGCCTCATTTCTGGGTTTGACCTGTGTGGAATGGAACAGGTTTAGTGGAGAACATTATTTATCTATTCATTCCTTCAATTTGACAAAAGCAACCTCCTATAAGTGCGATTAGTATATCAATTTTGCTTGGCAAAATGTCTGAGAAGTCCTTCTTAGTTGCTCCTCAGCTATGGAACTCCATCCCTTGAAGCTCGCCCGAGCCTGATCCCAGACATCTTTTGTAAGCACTGTACAACTTTCCTGTTTGGGCACGCATATAGCAAACACATTTCTGCCGAGATTTTTTTTTAGGGAGCCTGTTTACATTGATATTTTAGTTTTCTGTTAAGTGTTTTTGTTCTCTGATCACTCTCCTATTTTCTAAGTTGTTCTATCCTTATTGTAAGCTGCCCTGAGTCTTTGTTGGGAAGAGCGGCATCTAAATCAAGTAAGTATATAATAAATAAATGCTTCTGATACACCTCTTCCACTCTGTGCCAAACTCAGAAATGGGGCAGAGAAGCTGCTTTAAATGTGTACCTTGCCACCACCCTTAAAATCTCCCTCCATAGTGTTTAGGAGTAGTGGTGGCTAGCGCCCTGAAGATAGTCTCACTGCCTCATTGCTCATTTTGCACTTGGGCAGGGAGTGGATGAGTGGTACATGCTTCTCAGTGGCTATCACAAGACTGCCTTGGAATTAATATAGACATGGTCCAAATGAATTGACTTTGCCACTAAAGGACAACTCTAAAGGGAGTTATAAGGTGGAAACAAAGTCCAGTACTCAGTGGGTAATGATTCAATCAGGAAGAAGTCTCACTACAACCTTAGAGTTGGAAGTAAAGACACTAGTATAGCCACTCCCTCAGATACCCCTGCCCTCCATGAACCTCCAATATGCCCAAATCTTTTGTTGAAGAAGAATTTATGTTTTCTGTTTTCTCATTTGTAATTGTTTTGTTAGGCTACAGTAGGTCTGGGCTGTATTGACCTTTCTGGAAAAGGAGGAGAACAGAGTCAGCAGAAGGTCACCTGTGGGGTAGAATCTGGTGCAGATATAAGATATGTAGACAGAAAACATTAATACATACTGTACAGCAACAGACAGCTGGCTCATGATTCAGTCCATAAGGGTTTAAGATTGTGAAGTATAATTGATCCCAAGACTTACATTATAATGCAATTCCTAAAAGTAAGACCTTCCACAGTAAAACTTAGCACACATACTTACATGCATATGGCTCTGTACTTAAAGAAAAAATTGAATCGATTAACAGGTACTTCCTAGATGCTAATATGTAGTATTAAGCATCTTTATGTGTATTTTATTCACTTGATGAAAATCACAGAATTTTGCATAATTATCCACTCTCCTCCTATACCCCCCACCCCCCACTACCACCTCTTTCAGGTGGATGAATTTTTGTTGATTATATTACAGAAGCACCTACGGGGCTTGATGAGGATCCAATTGTTCTATATTCCATATACATACAAAGTAAGCTGTAGTTATTCCCCCAAAGAGCATGCAATTTCAAAAATAAAGAGGAAAATATTATTAGTACTTTTTCTACAGCTGAAGAAGCAGAGAGATGAATGGTTTGTACAAAGGTGCCTGGAAGTCTGCAGCATAGGCAGGAACTGAAGTGGTATCACTTTAGTTTCTGTCCAGTGCTTTGGTTACCCTTTTTCTATGGCATGGATGCTACTTTATTGTTACCAAAAATGTATGTATTCACTTCATCTCAAATGATAGCAACAGCATATTCAACATAAGACATTCTTCAAGTCTTGCATATGCAATTCATTTTGGAGCAAAAAAAAAAATATCTAATATTGTAAAAAAATATTTTGGAACTTTCTCAGATAAACAATCCCTTGTCTACAAGTCAGACCTACCTCAAAGATTCTGTTGTCTTAATGCTAGGGACAGAAGTTATACACAAACTGGTTTAAGTGAACTGAAACTGGCTTAAACCTGTAACAGAACAGAAGCTCGGTGCACATAAACCAGCTTCAAAATGTCTGAAACTGGTTTAAGATAAACCTAGTTGAATGTAGTATCAGACTTAACTGATTTGGGTCAAACCAGTTTATGAAACTTCTATCCCAGACCCCTGTGCATAACTTAAGCTCGTTTTCCATTACATATCTGATTCACATTGGAAATGAATGAAAAAAAAACAAAACTAATTTGCACCTCTGAAGCCTGCTGAAGTCAAATGAGATTCCACGGCAAAACTGCAAGCAAAATTAAATGCAGTACTTTATCTTTGCACACTTGTTACAATGAAGCAACAAAACTCACATGCACTAGTTCAGTGGGAGCCGACCTTTTCAGCAAGATGTCACAAATTAGCCATAACCCTTTGTAACTGCCATTCTATGCCCCTACTCTTGCCTGCTCTGCTCTCTTCTTCCTGCCCTGTCTGCCACTGTCCCCTATCCTGTCTCCTGCATGCCACACACAGAGCCTGTCTGTGGCATTTGTAGCACTTGTCGGCCACACCTGTATTAGTTTATACGCAGGCAAGAAAATAAGAGTCAGTGATGTTCATAACTATTATTCCATGCCTAACAATATTGTAAGTCATGAAACTGAAGGCCAGCTAGCTACTCCAGTAAAAGCAATCCTACCCTTGAAAAATCCTCTTGAATATTTACTGGGCATTGATACAAGCAGGACATTGCAGAGATTAAAATCATTCCCTTTTTTATCTATGACTATAAATCCATGCCACAGGTAACATTAATAAGCATTTATTTTATTAGAAGCTACCAGGGTTGTTCAAATTAGAACACTCGTTTTGTTGCTTTTTTAAGTGAGGTGCAGTGTTCACAAAACAGCTGCTAAAAGTCAGCACCTTGCACCTCCAAAACAGATTTGGAATATCTGGACAGGTGCCTGCAACAGCGACTCAGCCAGAGTATAAATTCTATTAAATTTACAGAGACGAATGCACTCTAGAAGTCAAGGTCAGGTCCTTTAAACAGGTGCAAAAATTATGACTGCAAAGCAATTACAGGACATTTTGCCTTTTTATAGGTTTTATGGGAAAAAAGCAAAAGAAATTACATACTGCTAATAAACTTCTGAATTTTTCTTTAAACAAGCAAAAAAAGTGTTCTTTTGTTTCCTTTTTGCCAAAGATATGCTTTCTACATTGGTATTAAATGAATCCTTAGGTGCCATCACAGCTGAAAAGGACAGGAGGTAGAAGGGCAAATTACATTTGCTGTTACATGTTTCTGGGAGTGGAAACAATAGCACATGATCTCACACTCATAATGGAAAAACGATGGAGAATAAAAGAAGCTTGTGTGGGCATGGAAAAAGCCTGAGACGGAAATACTAAACAAATCTGAGAAAGTGACACATTTTATAGATAACTTAAAAGCAAAAGGAAGGCTTGAACTGGGAACATATGGTTTACATTCAAGAAAAGGATATCCAGGCTTGTGTATCAGGCCTATTTGTTTCTTCTTAGTCCCACCTTTTTGTTTTTTCAACCATATATACATTTTCAACCATTCTTACTATCTTAAATTTACTATAATTAATCTATTTAATAGAATTTATCCATGTACTTCAAATATTCTTTTTTAGATTAGATCCCTCCAAATTTAAACAATACATAGTTAAGCCCCCTACATACACAAACCTAAACCCAAAAGTAAAACACCATCACATCTATAAGTACGAACACTTTTTTGACTAATGATATCAGCTCAAGTTATGATTTTGAAAGCTCTCATTAAGTTCCTTAAAGTCCCCTTCATTCATATAGGTATTATTTAAAGTTCCTTAACATTTCTTAATAATATAGATTCTTGAGATTTATTCTTACTTTTGTGACCATCCCCCTACACGGCAATAATATCTCCAGTATGAAACAGTGAATGATTGTTTGCATACTATTCCACCAGGGACTGCCAATTGCATGATATGACAACAGCGTAATGGTTTGCTTAGTATTCTCTACTACTAATACAGCCTTCATCCCATTTGCCTTTTTAATGGATGCTGTGCAGTGAGCAGACAGTTTCAATGATTTTTTTTTCAGAATAACCCCTTTTCCTGATCACTGGGCTGGATGCTTGCTGCATTAATCAACTGTTCCCTAGATTGGTTCTTAGAAACAGAGAGGAATGCCACGACAGAGCTTTGTGCCAGTGAGTTTCCCCATGCTGGAAAATATGTAGTCCCTAAAAACACAGTGTAACTTTTTTGTTTTAAATAATCCAATCATTAATCAGTGGAGCAAAAAGAAGCCAGAAATTTAAAGAACAACAAAAATATTCAAGTATATGTACCCTAAAATAAACATGCAGAGCTAACAGATTTACAGTAGCCAAAAAAAAAATAAAAATCTCTTAGATGAGAAAATGCCATTCCCTGCCAATATAAAGTAAAAAGTAGAGCACATAGGAAACATACATGCTTTGATCATAGTTACAATGCCATTAAGTTAGCAGCAAGGGCAGATTTCAAATTATTTCCTTTGGGTGTAGTCAGGATCAGATAAAAAGGTTCTGTCTTAGCTCCTTCTCCTACCTACCTTTCCTTCTAGTAGTTGGTTCTATCAAAAGGAAACCATGACTTTGCCCAGCCTTATATGCTTCCTCTGGAAATAGCCAATGTCTAGTGCCTCACAGGTGTAGTCCATAAAAGCACTAAGTGTTAAAATCTGCAAGTCTAAAGTCCTGTGGAAAACACTACATCAGAACTTTTGGAATCTGGTCAAGAGCATCCTGGGATGGACAGGATCAGTACATCCTTCCATAATAAGTAAGAAAAGCACAGCCAAAACCTGGTGCATACCTGTAAATGTATGTAGGGATGCTGTAATTAAATAATTAATTGTACATTAATCGTACATTAATCTGCAAATGGGAAGTTTCACATCGCGAAACATGATTGATTATGTGTAGGCAGTGATGCAAGCTTGACACAAGCACTTCTAAGATATAAAAAGAATAAAATAGCAATGCACTTTGGATTTGTATTTAACCCTGCATAATCCCTGCTGTTCAGCAAATTGATCACTTGGATGATAGTGTGAATACAGGGTATATTAAATTTACACTGCTGTGTGCTTGTTTGCATCCACCTAGTCCCCATAGGTGTCATGACTTAGATTTGAAGAGGTTGCTGCCACAACTTGGAGTATTAACTGCCACCACATCCCCAAAATTTGTTAGATTGTAACGCACCATAAAGCCACTGTCAATATTAAGGCTAAAATTTTCCAGTAGAGTTATACATTTCTGTTTCCAGGCCCATTTTCAGGAGGTGGTTTATAAATTCCTTCTGACCCAGAGGATTGTGAGGGCAGTGAAAGGGATTGTTCATGTATCTCTGTAACAGGGAACCCTAACCCTGTTACAGGGAAGAGGGAGCCAGGGAAGGAAAGGTTTAAGACTCAGGCCTTTGTAGCCCAGAAAAGGAGGGGAGTACATGCTGTAAGGAAAGACCCTGCCAGCACAGGTGACAGAAGGGGAGGAATAATGGTGCTTAGCCCCCCACCCCAGACACAGGGCAGCAGTAGGACCTCAAGACAGCTCAGCTGTGGGCTTCTGGTGGCTGCAGCAGGAGTGAGGAGGGGTGTGCACACAGTGGTGAGGGAGAGAATGGACCTAGGGCAGGCACTGCACAGTGGGGAGGGGCACAGGACTGAGTGGCACGTGGCTCATCCAGGGGGCACAGCTTCTGCTGCTACACACACCCCAGGAAGCACGGGGGGCATGTGCCCCCAGATCTGCATAGGGCAGAGCAGCCTACCACTGCAGGCTGGGACCAGAGTTGCACCAGGTTCTTCCCGGTGGAAAGGGGCTGGGCTGGGCTGCGCTCAGGGTGGGCACTGGCAGCACTGGGGGGGAGGGTTACGGGGGACTGCAGCCACCACAAAATTCACTGTAGCCCCTGCTCCCAGCACCGCCGCTGCCCGCCCCAAGTGCAGCCCAGCCCAACCCCCCCCCGCAAGATGGGAGGGCCGCGGCCCCAGCCTGCAGCCTGCCTTCATCTCATGCGCATATCCTGGGTACACAACCCCTGTGCCCTTCCAGGGTGTGCATAGTGGCAGGA
>NW_017728918.1:83036779-83048383 GCF_001723895.1 Crocodylus porosus
GCCCAACCGCCCCCCCCCCGCTGGGAAGAGCCCGGCCCCAGCCTGCAGCCTGCCTTCATCTCATGCGCATATCCTGGGTACACAACCCCTGTGCCCTTCCAGGGTGTGCATAGTGGCAGGAACCGCTTCCCTCTCCCTGCGCCAGGTGCCCCCTGGACAAGCCACCCACAGCTCCATCCCACACCCTGCCTCAGCTCTCTAGGGCCTGCCCCTGCCCCAGCCCCACTACCTCCCTCACTGCCACAGACTGGGGGGTGGTAGATCAAAGCTTCAGAGATGAGGGAGGGAGTCAGGCACAGACAGGATTAGGGGCTGGGGTGAGTGGGTCTTGCCTGTGCCCTGCTCCCTCCCTTACCACTGGGGCCTCAATCTGCCCTACACCATGGCCCTTCACCATCCCCCCACCCTTTCCTTCACAGACTTACCTGCTGGGGGAGAGGGGGTTCATGCGCACACACACTCAACCCCACCAAATAATTTTTTCTCCCTCCACCTATGCCTGCCAGTATAGCAAGGGTGAAGATCTCAGCTATCAAGAGAAGCCCCAACTAGACAGGAGACAATGAGCAGCTTGTTCTGAGCTCACATTTGTAAAGCCCAGCCCGTAGCTAGCTGCAGGACCCAGCAGAGGGAGGGGAGAACGGCACCTGTATCCAAGGAGCAGAAGACCAGATCAGCTGACCAGGCGGGTTTGGCTGACCCTCCCCAGACCAAATGAGAGGAGCTGGCTAAAGGGGTGGAGGGAGACAGAGCTTGGCAGGGTGGAAACCCAGCTGGCTAGGATAACTTCTCCCTTAGCGGAGGGGCTGTTGCTAAGTGGAAATGAAAGACTGCGGACTTAGGAAGTGCTAAGGATTTCCTTTTTTTAATCTGTGCTTCAGCAGGCCCAGAGAAGGGGGTATAAAAAAACCCCTTAATTCTTTGTGCTCACTCTGAAGGGTGTGTGGGGTGGAGTGAGTATACCCAAGCAGACTGAAAACTGACCCTGTTAGCACCAGAAAAGCCTGGGGGAGAGGTCCAAGGACTGCTTGACAGGCTGGTATGGGCTTGCTCTTTTTTCTTTTTCTTTTTTCATGCTCATGATAATAATAACACCTGGTGGACCAGAGATGTTGTGAGGGGAGGCAAGGAGGCTGCAGAACACAGTGCACTGTGCTGTGATATTTTTGTTGTTGTTGTTGTTTTTACTTTTTTTAATGGTTCCACAGCAAAAGTCCTAGGAGGCGGCCAGAGCCCAGACCAAAATAAGATAAACTGCAACCTGGCTGGGCTGAACCTCCACCCACAGATGGCCAGGAGAAAGGGAAAACATGCAAAGCCCCACACTCCCCAGTCAGATTTGAGGCCAGGGACAGGATAGGGAGATAAAACACATATGTCCTAGGCTTCAGTTACCTAGGGGCATCCTCTTGAAGGAATATCTATAATAACACCACGTCACAGCAAATAAGAAGAGAAGAAAGACACCAGACATGGAAACGGGTATAGGTAGCTAGGTGCAACCCTCAGGAGAAGGCTGAAAGCTCTTGCTTATACCTAGAACAATGGCTCACTAATGGGAACTTCCAATACCTATCATACAATCATAGAAAACTAGGGTTGGAAGGGACTTTAGGAGGTCATCTAGTCCAATCCTCTACTCAACGCAGAACCATCCCCAACTAGATCATTCCATCCAGGGCTTTGTCAAGCCAGGCTGTAAAAACCTATGAAAATTTATGTTAGCAAATATAGGATAGACATATATGTCAAGTATGAACTGCTCAGTTAGTGCTCTTTGCTATACTGAGTGGTACAAAAAGGAAATTAAAATGGAAATTCATACATGACACAACTGGGCAAATCCTGTACACAATTCACAATTAATAAGAAAGAAAGAAGTGTTTTAGAATCCCTGATGGGAGGAAGAGACCTGGGAATGTCTTCATGGAATTCTGCAGATATTGAAGGGACGTAAGGACTAATAAACCAGTAACTGGACTCAAGACAATAATCAAAACAAGAAGAAGAATAAACTCTGTGTTGTCAGGTCAACTTGCCACTAATATTGAAAATGCACATTTAAGTGCCAATAATTTATAATGGACCAATGTTACTGGTTGTGGAATTATATATAGTATTGGAGATAATGATATATCTTTAGCTATTGCTTGTGTGATTTATGGTAATCAATTAGTTCATTACCATAAATAATAGCATAAGACTTAGAAATAGGATGATAGTCACAACTGCACTTGGGTTTTAGAACAATTCTAAAGAAAAGGAAAAGCAGCTCTGCAGATCAAGCATCTACAGCTGGATAAGCTGGGTGGTACACCAAACAGCCAATAGGATGGAGCCAAAATTGCTATACTGCTAGAAATTCCCTAAAGGAAAAGGAAAGTTCAAAACTAGTTTATATAAATAGTGTGGGAAAAATAGTTAATACCTATGTTCAACTACCCAAGTGTTAATCTGGTCACTAAAGATAGCCTGGAAGTGAATCAGGCATGTTGCAAAAAAAGCTCATTGTTACTGTCTTTGTGAATGTAATACAGAAGTGCCAAATAAAAGTAGTGCCAAAAAAGAACTAGCCTGACTGGTACAAACACATCTGGTTAGCAAGATGGTACAGTTCAAAAACACTGTATGTGCTTAGGAATGCAACAACTTCACCATGGGGAGAGAAACCTGTCCAGGAAGCAGGAAGGATTCTGCCTAAATGTTACCAATGTAATCCAGACTGGGACCTATGCTTTCTGGCCTAGTGTCAACATCAATACCCTGCAGGAAAACATGGTTATAAGCCAGAAAATATGTTTAGCCTATGCTTCGACTGTTTGCCACCATCACAGAGTTACATGTAGAAGTAGATAAACCATGAAGTAGAGGGACTGTTGCCAATAACTAACCTCATTCAGCAGCAAAAGGAACAAGTACAAGTTGTACAAAATGTTGTAACCACACCCTGATGAAGTATCTTTGCAAATGTAAACCTCCACCAGTTGTTAGGATACTTGCATCAGTTTTTAATAGGAATCCAACTTGTAGCCAGCATTAGTGTAATATGGTTCTGCTGTTTCTTAAGGAGACTCTCAAAACAATGTCAGAAGGGAGAGAGGAAGGAACATTACCTCCACTAAACAGACCCTACCATAGGGTAAGGGGGGGAAGGAAGAAAAAGAGTAAGAGAGGGAGGACTGCATGCCACATGGGAGAGGAGATGGAGGGCTGTGAAGGGACCAGCAGCATAGCACAGGACAGAGAAAGAGACATGCCACTGGGCTAAGCTACTTGATCCCACTCTACCCCATACTGCAGCCCAGATCTGGCCCATGGGCTATATGTTGAGCACCACTGCCCTATTCTATTCTAACATCATACAAAGAAGTGGCAATGTCATGCATATCTTTTATAAGGAGCTGTATCTGCTCCTATGAAATATAGTGGCAAAGCCCCCTTGTATTTTAGCCTAAGTCAGGGCTGCCTAATTTCTTAGTGGCCCAACTGCACCAGTGAGGGTATATGGTACATGTCCTGTTGGCCATGTTAGTGCAAGCCAGAGTCCCCCAGGCCACACCTCCCCTCGACTACAGACATGCACAGCCCCACCCACACACACATATACCACTGCAGTGTGCCATGTCCTAACCCTGTGCTGTGGGTTGCATCACTCTGCCTCTGGGATGGGAGTAGGAAGCAAGACCTGATGGAAGTACTAGTCTAGAGATCCCAGCTTCAGGGAGCCAAGGGCAAGGGAGAGGGTTCGGGCACCGGATAGGAGCCCAGGTAGCAGCCATACATTAACCCCTCATGGACCACATGCAATTTCTAGGCTGCCATTTGGACAGCCCTGGCCTAAGTGACTAAAATTATGGGGTTTTTCTCAGTGGGCATGTCTACACGTGCATTTACACCAGCTTAAATTTACTGCTCAATAAGTTTCTGTGCAGTAAGTGGGAATAAGCTGACATCTACACGTGTGGACATTAAAGAGCACTTGCTTTGTTTGTGGACTATCTTGGGACTAAGTTAGTCCCAAGTCAATCCACTCATGCACTTTTACTGAACAGGAAGGCATCTACATGTGTGTTACTGTGCAGCAATTAACTGAGCATAAATTTGATATCTTCATGATGCAGATATCAAATTTATGCTCAAATTGGCATAAGTCATCATATTTACTGTGCAGTATGGGTGTGCATGTGTAGACACATACATGTACGACACAATAATTTTGGTTACTGCACCGTAAATGTGCAGCACATGTAGACATACCCAGTATGTGTTAACTGACCTGGGATGAAAGATAGAGAATTCAGTTTTCATTAGCACTTATCATTGGCCTAACTCAATAGGAGCCTGGGTGCTTTGAAAATTAAACTCTCAGATAATTGGAAGCTGCAGTGTATAGTTTTCTGTATCAAAACTAACATTTTGAATTACATCAAGAAACAAACTCCAACAAATGAAACAGGAAATAGGCCAACACAGCTATCTATGTTTCTCTGTGCATAACAAAATGTAAGTCATTCTGGAGTATAGAGAAGAGGCATGATAAGCTCCCTACATGGAACACCCATAGGCAAGCAGTCTGCTGCTGTAGCAACTGTGCTTTTCAAGTGGTCTTCTGATGTAATTCCAGCTTCAAGTACAACTGTCTCAACTACAGTGAATTTAGATTTTGCCTTTTTAAAAGAATTAGCACCAACATTGTGAAAGAGGACCTAAAAGGGTGTTTAACACAGAAGGAGGGAAAATAATGACTCTTTCTGGTTTTTAAGTTATTATGAAAATGCTGAAAAAAGATAAAGAGGCAGGTGTGTTTTGCAGATGTGTTTTGTGAGGAGGAGTAAAAGACTGTTCCTTGCCTCTGTCTTCTTTGTTTAACACCCAGGAGCTAGATTCCTGGACCCAATTCACTTGATATCTGCATTTACCTGCGAGAGTGTCAGCATAACAAAACTTCTTACGTAGTGCATTTGATCCATTAGAGCATGCAATGGCAGGAACAATTAAGACAACAGATATTAGAGTGTCTAAGAAAATAACATAGATATAGGTAACCACTAACTAAGCCATGTATTGTTGGATATCATACCTAGGGCCTTGACCAAGCTGGCCTTAATGGAGGAACAGGCCCTGAATGAGAATGAATGGGGATGCTGTATTTCCCACCCCTCCACCCCTGACCCCTGTCTGTAAAGATGTTCTAAGATGAAAATAAGAAAGAATAGAATGTTTTTGGTTCACAGTTCAAAAGGCACATTACAAAGAACATATCTTTGGCAAGGTGCAGAAGTTACATTTGTTGTGTGGTAGGTGCACAGAAAGCATTCTACCATCGTAACTGAACAGGTGATCAGGGCGCATAGAGAGTGGAAAAAATGGGGGATCCTACTCTAATATAACCCTGAATGGATGTGGTATCAGACTTCAGTGCTGTAGGTTAAAGAGCCTTAATGAACATCTGTACCAGGTCCCATCGCGACTCCCATTAGGCTGTATTCCGCTGGCAACCCAAAATTGGATTTTTGGCATCTCGTTAACCGCCCTTCTAAGGGTAGCACTCTACCTTTGGCCAAAGCTTGTGTGGTCTGCCTGAGCACTGGGCCGGGCCCGTTCCACCCCATTCCCAGGCTATCACTGACAACAGTCAGTGAAACCCCTATTTCCAACCTCCTCAACACCTGCCTTGTTCTATCTGGCCAGCTATGAGCCACTGTCTGGTATTATTGTATTAGTGCTCAGTGTGCAGATTCCATCCACCCTGCCTGGGCATTTGTGAAGACAGCAACTTGTGATTAAGTGCTGTGCTGATTGCTGGACACTGCATTCACACAGAGGGCTGTCCAAGATGTTCAAGTTGCTGCTTTGAATCATTTGTATCCAGATGTCAGTCGTTGAGCTCAACCCATGCTTCCCTGTCAAGGTTACACCCAATGGGGGGACTTGTTTGGTGCTCATATAAAATACTGTAGGAATAACTATCAGACCAGATTATTCTGAATGATCATTTCATTTCAATTCAGCCCACCCCTTATATAAATGTAGCTAAACACACAAGGCCACAGTTCCTGGCCTGCTGGGCTTTCCCCAGGCCCAGAAACCTGGCAGCAGGGGAGCGGTTAGAGTCTGTCTTCGTATGTCACTTGCTCTAATGCCCTAGAGCACAAGGAATACACCTGTGTTTATAAATTGCGCAGCCTGTTATGAGTCTCTGTGCACTTGTAAGTAGTTTTGAGTTTTTAGTGTGACACAGGAGCACACAAGAGCATAGTAATCTGCTGGGTCATATGCCATTGCAAGGGTGGTGGTTCTGAGCACTATGAAGTTGACATCCTACGTCATGTCTTAAGGCAGATACCTGTGCAGAGACTTTGCTCCGAACTTTTGGATGTTATGTTTATAGGTGAAGGAACAGTCTAATGTGACTCTTTGGTCATTTGGGGTATGCTCATGGGGAAGGGTATAGTTGCCTAAGCTGTTATGCAGCGTGCTCTTAGCTGAATGATTGTTCATATGGAATAATGATGAATACTGATTTATTTATGCTTTTCATTGGCCTTGTGCATTTCAGACACCCCCTCCAATCCTCATGCCACTGGCTGGAATGGGGCAGAAGCACCAGGACCAGTACCCACTACTGTTGTTGGGGACTTGTCAGTCTGTATTACATTGAATGAGACCATAAATCTGGTTAATTGACAATTGGCTTCCCTATCCCTCAAGGTTGTGTTTCTATCCTGAGAGAAGTCAGGAAGCCACATTTTTATGTGGATCTATCTAATGAAAATCCATATCCAAACAGACCCCAAAAGGTACTGAAACCTTTTTTTGAGGCCCACAGATGAAGTGTTGCAACAGTAATGACTCTGGGTTTCACTGGTGTGCCTCTGGCCACTGTTCAATAGAGAAACTACTTATGAGCACAGCTACAGTTAAAGCACCATGAGAAATGGGAATTCTCCCTAGGAACTGCCCCTTTGCCTCACCCAGCACTTCCTCCCTCCCTCTCCTCCAAGAGAAATGGAGAAAGCACAACTTTCTGGTTCTGGATGCTTGGGTTCCCAGCCCTCCCAGCACCCACATGAGGGAGATGGAACCCAGGCATAGATATTTTCCCAGCTGAGAGGTGGTATGCAGGTATTCCACAGCATGGTCAATGCCAGGCTGTAACCAGATGTGTGGCTTCTGTCCTCAGACAGGGAAAGGGCCCAGACAGGTGACTCATGACAGGTTTCTCAGTGTCTCCCTTGTCTGCAGATTTCACATTTGTGAATGGGAGGCCTGGTTGTGGAGCCTGAGATGCTGGATCTAGGATGATAGGCCAGAGATGTATGTAGATGGTGCCAGTGAAATGAGGACCAACGTAGGGGGTTGGAATGGACATGTGGGTAACTTCTTGCACCCTTGCTGCCATGATACTTGAATAAGCTGCCCAGGCCCAGGAACATGCTGAGAAGGTCCAAGAACAAGTTCTACAGATGGCCACCCTCTGTCTGAGGACATAAATTATGCATGCCCCCAGAAGCTGGGGGCACATGGCAACTGCCTGCAGGCGGTGGCAGCAATGGCAGCGGCAAGCAGGGATTTCCATGGCAGTGTCAGTGGCGGGGGCAGGGTGGCAAGTGCTGACCAGTGGTTGGCGACCACCTGCAGACACTGCTAGCAGCATTGGTGGTGGCTACAGGGATCAGCCACCAGCTGCAGTTGCCACTGGTGGTGTTGGCAGCATGGGGGGTAGGGGGGTGGTGAGTGGTGACCACCTGCAGGTGCCACCACCAGCAACAACGATGCTTCTCTCAGTGGGTGCACCGTCAATCTCAAGGGGTACACATGCACCTGCATCCACCCTGTACACATTGCCAATGCTGAGGGACCTATGCTGCTACAGAGCTGAGAGGGTCTCAGCGTCAGGATAAGGAGTTTATGCACAAGGTCAAAGACCAGTTGTGATCCAGCTATGACACTCCTGAGTGGTGTCAGTGCTGTTGCCCATGGGGATACCATTCCCCTCCTTAGGCAGGCTGCTATCCAGCCCTTAGCAGCTAGGAAAGCCCCACTTTAGGGACTTCTCCCTGGGGTAAATACCTGAGAGTCCCCTGGAGGCAGGCCCTGGATGATGGCTTTGAGGGAATGCTCTGCACCATACTTTGTGGTGTGGGGAAGCCCCAAAACAGGAGATCTGGCACATGGGAGACACTGACCCATAGTGCAAGGAGCCAAGAAGGCAGCTGGTGGGGCCAAGTCTGGGAAGCAGCACTTGGGAAAGAGGGGGGAACCAAGCTGCCCGAGATATGCTGCCGGGGCCACTGGCAGTCACTGGAATAAGCACAGGGTCGCTGGCATAGGTACTGGCAGTCACTGGCTTAGAACCCAAAGAGGTTCTACGTCAGTCCCAGAAGGGCACAGGAACACTCACAGTATAGGGGCAGGGGGGCACCCCACCAGGCCAGGTCCCTCCAGGCCCACTTCCAGGTGTGGGGAAATGACAGCCTTTGCAAGGGGAGGCAGCCTTCTGGCCTCTTGCCCAAGTTCCGGAGCAGGCAATATTCCAGGATTTTTCTTTATTATGCACACACACAAAATTTGGCAGCTGCAACATTTAATTAAAGAGAGGGGTGTCAGTTTTGCATGTAGCATTCCCACTGCTGCCCCAAGGTTTTGTGTTTGTTAAGTTGTAGCTCCATGGCTGCCCCCTCTCCTTCAACATCATAACTACCCAATACAGACAGGATCTTTCCACACTCTCTCAGTGCTAGCTGGGAAAAAGGCTCCAAGTTCCAGAGCAGGAAATGTTCCACAGTTTTTTTAAATAAACACACTAAAAATTTGGGAGTTTCAACATTTGATTAAAATAAGGCATGTCTTGTCCTCAGGCTGCATTCTTCCACAGCTCCAGTGTGTTCCCCTGAGGATTTGGGGGAATGAGAGGGGAAGGGGGATGGTGCCCAGTCAGCCTGGGTTGTGGAAAGTGGTGCCCGTGATACAGAGCTAGAGGAACCCAGGGCTAGAGAGCCATGGCTTGGTGCCAGGGCAGGGCATTCAAAGCCCACGGGGCCTACTCAACTGGGAAAGGCTCCTAGTCCACACAGGTGAGAAGCTACTCAGCCAGGGCTTTGCAGATCTGCTGTTGTGTGGGGCTGGGGCCACCAGCATCTGTGGGAGGGGAACCCAGGCATCCAGGGCATGTGCACACACATGAACAGAACCAAGGTGTCTGACACACACACACAGCAGGTGCAGGGTGCGGTGGATAGGCATGCATGGGATGGCTGACTGATGGGTCATGGCCATGATGGCACATGCTATGGTAAGCCACTGCTGCATCAAGTCCAGGTTGGTGGCTGTGATGTCCCCACCATCCAATCAGGGGTGATTTGGCTATTTAGCTCTGCTCAGGAGACTTTGGCATTTTGGGAAGCCTATGGGCACACTGGGAGGCATGTAAGAGCCCCTGCTACCAGCTAGACTCAGCCCATGCAGGCAGGCCCCAAGATTCTGCCCCCCACCCCATGGGCTAATATGTGTTCTGCTTGCCTCTGACTTAACCTTGGGCACTTAGAGTAAAAATTGAAAATTAGATCCCTTCTACCTCGGGCTTCTTGAATTGCTGCTATTTAGCCTTTTTTTACAAATGGGGAAGCTGGGACACAGAGGGAAAGTGGCCTTCAGGCGAATACTAGAGCTGGGAACAGAATCTAAATTGTCTAAATCCTGGTGTCCCATCCTGTAGACCACATGACATGGGATCTGGCCTTGAGATTTAAGTTCATTGCATATCTGTGCACTGTAAATTCTAATAAGGCATCTACATGTAAAAAATGCAAGGAGAATCTTATAACATTTTGTTTCATCTTAAAGGATGGTCATGAATCCTTCCTTTTCCACCCTGCAATGCAGATGAATTAATTTGTACTATAGCCAAAAGAGTAGATTTTGTTTCTACCATTAAAGCTAAAAGAGCACAGATTTACAATGTCACAAGATTTTAATGGATTTTTTTTTAAACAATCCTTTTTAGAATCAATACCTTTGGTCTATGGAGTAGTACTTTTTAAAGATTATTGCAGGCTAGCTTGGTTTGCTGTAATATTCATGAGGATTTAAATAAACAGCATTCTCTATGTGCTAGTATTTGCCTCTCAATGGGCCCGACTGTCATTTGTACTAACGTCCCTTGTACATAACTGTCCCCCTTGTAAAGAGACTTTGAAATAGGTGTAGTAGCATGTACACTAATTGTAATGTTTCTTTATGCTGGGTGACCAGTGAATAAAGTGATGAGTGATATAAAGTACTAATTATTCTTTATTCCAGAAACAATGGGAATATACAAAAGGCAAGGAATTCTTTTGGTCATATTTTTATTGGACCAACTGGGTGTGATATTAGACAAGCTTTTGGGTACAAGGTGTGCTGATAAAATGAAAAGCAACACATTACAACACGTAAGATGACAATATATTTTGTAAATATACTGCATAATCAAACGATGAAACTCACTACTACAAGATACTGATACCAAGATTTAGAGAAATTACTAAAAATGTGAATCCCTGTATGGATAAGGAAAACATCCACAATTCCTACAATAGATATGCACTCAAGCACAGTGCTAACAAATTAGGTAGAAAGAACATTCCTCTTTGTGAAGACTATTCTGTGATTGTTCATAATCAAATTAACTTCTATGAAGATCCTGACACTGGGGAGTATCGGAGACAGGATACTGGATTAAAAGGACTCACAGTTAATGAAGCATGGCACATTCTATGAACCTATGTACAAAAAAGATACCTATATCTAAACGCAGGGCAACCTTCGACAGTGCCATTGGTTTAGATAAATAGTATTGCTATAGATGTGATAAGAAGCATGGCATAAAAATCTAATCTAATGCACTACTGGAAGAAACTCAGGTATGATGTGACTAATATTTCTTCCTTGTTCTTGTTTTGTCAACTTGTCTTTAAAAGAACAGAATACCTTGTTTAGGTAGGGTAAGGGTTTTGGGGTGTGTTTTGTTTTTAACAACAACTACTCGATCTCACAGAAATAAACCTTACCCTAATAGAGTTCCATTGGACCAGATGACTACAGTCTTTACTATACATACAGGTTTCATAGTTTGTAGGGTCCGAAGGGTCCTGAGCAGATCATCAAGTCTGTCCCCCCTGCCTTGACAGGAAAAAGTACTGGGGTCAAATGATCCCAGCAAGGTGTTCATCTAGCCTTGTCTTAAAGTCCCCCAGGGTAGGAGCCAGCACCACTTCGCTTGGAAGTTGGTTCCAGATCCTAGCCGCCCTGACAGTGAAGTAGTGCCTCCTGATGTCTAGTCTGAATCTACTCTCTGCCAGCTTGTGACCATTATTCCTGGTCACTCCTGGTAGCACGTGGGGGAACAGGGACTCCCCCAGTGCCTGCTGGTCCCCCATGACTAGTTTGTAACAGGCCACTAGATCCCCCCTCAGCCTTCTCCTGTGGAGGCTGAACAGGTTCAGGTCTCTTAGCCTCTCCTTGTAGGCCCTGCCCTGCTGGCCCCTGATCATGCGAGTGGCCCTCCTCTGGACCCTCTCCATGCTGTCCACATCCCTCCTGAAGTGCGGCGCCCAGAACTGG
>NW_017728918.1:83048483-83067559 GCF_001723895.1 Crocodylus porosus
GGCTGATCTGGCCCCTGCTCAGGAAAATGGAGGCAAAGAAGTTGTTAAATAGGTTAGCTTTGTCATCTGGTGTGATGACCAGATTTCCTAGCGTGTCTTGCAGGGGACCCACCCAGTACCTTCTTTTTGCCCCCCATGTATTTAAACAAGGACTTCTTGTTGTCCTTGATCCGGGTAGCTATTCCCAGTTCCATCTTCACCTTGACCTTCATGACTGCCCCCCTGCATCCCCAAGAAACTGCAGTACAGTCCTCGCTGGTGATGGCCCCTCTTTTCCATTGGGTGTACACCTCCCTTTTAGCTAGGAGATGCTCCCGGATGCTTTTGGTGAGCCATGGGGGCTTTTGTGCTCTCCTGCCATCTTTGATTCATGTTGGGATTACTTCTCTTTGGGCTTGGAGGATTGTCTCCTTAAGGAGCAGCCACTCTTCTTGGACACCTTACTCCCCTCTCCTCCGGGACCTGAGTGCCTTCCTAACTATTCTTCTTAGCTCATTGAAGCCCACCCTCCTGAAATCTAGGGATGCTGCCTTGCTGCAGGCCTTTGTCACCTTGTGCTGGATAGTGAATTCCAGCAGGCAATGATCACTGTCGCCCAGGTGGTTGACCACCCGCAGCCCCCTCACCAGGTCATCGCCCATGGCCAGCACCAGGTCCAACAGGGCATCTCCCCCGTTGGGGTTGTGCATCTCCTGGGTTAGATGGAGGTCCTGCATTTTGGCTAGGAACCTACGTGAGCAGTCAGACCTGGCTGGCTGCTCTTCCCAGCAGATGTCTGGAAAGTTCAGGTCACCCATGATGACCATGTCTTTTGACCTAACTACCTCCATGAGCTGACTTAAGAATTCCCGGTCTAGCTCTTCCCCTTCACTGGGTGGTCTGTAGCAGACCCCCACCGTTAAGTCCCTTTCCCCTCGACTGCCTTGTATTTTAACCCAGAGCACTTCAGTGTGCCCCTCCTCCGATCCTGTGCTACTTGATGAGGATGCGTTTTCCAACTTAATGTAGAGTGCCATACCCCCACCTTTCCTCCCTGTCCTATCCCTCCTGTACACCCTATAGCCCTTGATATTCACTGCCCAGTCATACATTGGGTCCCACCATATTTCTGTGAGTCCCACTATGTCTGAGTTGGTGTCAGCTAGCAGGGTAAGTTCCTCCTGCTTCTTTCCCATATGATGAGTGTTTGTGTAGAGGCATTTGAGGCCTCCTGAAGATGTTTACACTGTCCCCCTAATCTCAACATTGCCGGGGCCCTTGTTGCTTACCTGGGCATTTGTTCTGCTCATTGGTCTAGGCTGGGCTGTACTTGTGGGTGCCGCTCAGTTTAGTGGTCCAAGGCTTCCTCCACCCTCATCTTCCCTTTCCCCCGATGAGCCTAGTTTAAAGCCCACCAGAGGAGATCCTCCAACCTAGAAGAGAACACACACTTACCTTTGGGGGAAAAGTGAAGCCCATCCCACCCAAGCATATGTCTCATCATGATGTGCAGGTCGTTGTCTAGGAAGCCGAAGCCTGCCTCAAGACACCATTCCTGAAGCTGCCAGCTGGTCTCTGTGATGCAAGTCTTATGTCATCTTCCATGTCCACTCACTGGTAGGACAAAAGAGAATACCACCTGTGCACCTATCTCCTTCAGCACCCCCCCACCCCCCAGAGCATGGTAGTCTGCCATCAGGTGATCAGGGCTTCTCCTGGCTGCATCATTAGTACCCACATGGATTAGGACCATGGGGTAGTAATCAGTGGGCTGGATCATGGCTTGGATCATCCCCAACACGTCCTGAATCTTTGCTCCGGGCAGGCAGTAGACCTCACATGTTGAGGGGTCCTGGCAACAGATGGGGCCCTCTGTACCTCTCAGGATGGAGTCGCCTATGATAATCACTCGATGTTTCCTCCTCCAGGACTGCTTAGCTCCTTCGGCCTGTTCAGAGCATGGAGAGAGACCTTGAGTCAATATTTTATAAGAAACTACCATGAAGGACAGGCTTGATACATGAGTTCATGGGATAACATACTGTCACATTCTCTACTGCATAATATTTCCATTGTAGAGTACCAGTATATCACAGTGAGAGGCCCTTTAGAAATGCCTACTTATCTTATTAGACTTAAAGCTAATGTCACCTATGAAAGTTCATTGTAACATTTCAAAACTAGGATCTGAAAACCCTTATCCTTCTCTCCAGTATATATTTGAGAAATTTAGAAATAATTCTTGGATATTTATCAGATAACCTTGATTAACCAGTAAAGGGTTATTAAAACAAGCAAACAAAAAACCCCACAGGTGATTAAGGAAGGGCAAGTAAAGAGCCATAATATAGGGAGAACTTTCTACATGGGTATTATTGATTATGGAAGAAGTTATTCATCTGGAAGATATTGACCAAGGAACTAAATCTATACTATGAAATACATACCAACACTGTGTTAAAAGAGAGTTATTCATCTTTCAGAGCCAAGCACTCGAAAATTAGAAAATACCAGATTTATGGCTGCCTGTGCAACATTAATTCAGCTCTCTTTTCCATATGCACTACAGAGCATATTCCCATACTTTTTATTCCACAGGCTCACTGTCTGATTCAGGCTGAATGCATAAGTGGGCAAAATTAAGGTTGCACGAGCAACTGTAAATCTGGCATTTTCTAACTGTTGCTGTAATTTGTGTGCATGTTCTTTTAACATAGTTTTTCTACAGTAGGATTTGAAACCTGAATTTTCATCATTGTTTCTTGCCATTAGTTGGGTTACATTAGCTGCTACTGAATCAGCAAGTAATAAGCAGTGGAACAAGCTTGCTTTCTCTCTCTCTTCCCTCACTCACTCCTCTTTTCAGCTGCATGCAGCAGCTGTAGCTCCATGCCACCATTTTCTGGGGCCAACAAAGCACAACTCTCATCCTGTTTTTCTCTGCTGCTCTGAGGTACTGTGCATGATACTGTGATGGCAGCAATATGAACCATATCTTAGAATTGTCCTGTGTTTGGTTATTGTTTTGGCATGTAGCCATTTTTTTTTGTAGTCCCATGGTGTTTAAGGCTAGAAGAGACCATTAAATCATCTAGTCCAAACTCCTGTATATCACAGACAATTAGATTTCAAACAAGTAATCCTGTGAACCAAACATATTCAATTAGACTAAAGCACTTGTGTTATGTGGAACAGGAGAGAATGATACCAGAAACGCCTGCAATGGAGGAGAATTGATTAAATATTATGCCTGTATGATCCTAGCAGGCCACCCATGGTAAAATGTTTCAGGGCCTATACCACTCTGACTTAGAGGAATTCCTTACTGCACCCAAATCTGCTGATTCATTTGTCCCTACCTGTATTTGTACAGCACCAGGCATCCAAGAAGGGAGATGCTCTGCACAGAACACATTCCACTCTCTTGAGGTCTGGCCAATTTCTGGTGCTTCTCAGGAAATGAGAACAAAATAAAACATTGTGGGCAACTGGTGCTGCCTTAGTCGGGGGGGGGGGCAGGGAAGGGGTGGTCCCACTGACCAGGCATGGGTCCCCTTGTGGCTGATCATGGTGATCCCACTCACTGCCCGGCCAGTCAAGGGGTGCACAAGTACTCTCTGGGGGTGCACACGCACCCTCTGCACCCTCTACATGTTGTCACTGCAAAGCATCTAGCCAATTGTTCAACAGGAAAAAACAATTGTTCAACAGGAAAATACTTTCTTGACCCCTGAATGCAGAAGCAGAAACCCTGAAGCATAAGATTTTATTGTAACCATTGTCATAATACTGAGCTGCCAGTTTAATGAGCATTTCAAGATCAATACAAATAGTCCTATACTCCTGAAGGCCCAAGTAAAGGGATATATTGAAGACTCAAAAGGACAAGCACAACTACCCAAGCTTTATATCCAAGCTGTAGAATTACTCCCAGGAATGAGAAAAAAGAAGGAATGTGGGCTGGTATAGATCACTGCAAAAACATGAACTGATTTTCATGCTGCAGTTCTAAATACAGAAGGCTTGTTGGAATTAATGGATGTGTGAAAACTTCATAGAAAGAGAATTGTACAAAACATGACTATATGGATCTGTACCCTCAAGCCTTACTGTAACTACTGTATCTAGGTAACTTTTTTATTGGTTTAGTGACTAAAAAGAATAGTGAGCAGGATAATCATTAGTCTATTGCATGCTCATTTATCCCATTGTGTATCCCATTTTGTTTGCACGGCATAGTTAGTTAAGCAAACTACAACAATGTTATAAACTGATGAAGCAATGTGAGAAGAAGAGACCTTTACATTTTGCAACCCTCAGTGTTCTCAAATGTCCATAATTGTTACCTACTTAATTGAATATTCAGTTATTAATATAGAAACTAGTTTAGAATTAGTTAGGCATTAGTGGAGTGCTATTAATCATAGATTATTAATTAACACATACAGCTGGATAAAAAGTACTTATGTTTAACAGTGCCCCACTTACTGAACTGTGGCATAACATATTGCTTGAGAATGTGATGGAAAAGATAATCCATTTATTAATTAGGTATAAACCTAAAAATAAATTAATACTTCCTGAATATTTCATAGTATATGAACTACTCTATATTTCTAGGAAGTTTGGTGAACAGAAGACAATTTTTAAATGTAATATACCAAGAGTTAGGGATGTTGGTCTTTATCAAAGATAGTTTTTAGGCCAATGAGTACATTAGATATCTCATCTTAAATACCAACACCTCAGATTCCTGAAACAAAATGGATCTCACTGGCTGTGTGTATACAAGACACTGACTGTGCAGTTGTTACAAGTCTGTGCAAAGTTTTGGTCGCTGATTCAATTCAGCAGAGATTTGGCCCGATTTAGCGGCTGAATCTCCAAATCCAAACTGAATCAGGAGACCCTTTAATCTCTCCAAATCAAATCAGAACCGTATGAATCAATTCAGAGAGATTTAGAGAGATTTGATGATTCGGACATAGACACATCTTTAAATGTTTTTTCTACATACCTCAAGGTATAGGTGGCTCATGAACATGGAGTTGGGGGAGCGGATAGAGTGTCCCATGGAAGCATGGCGGGGTCCCCAGTGTACTCAGCAGTGGACACAGAAGTGGGCCAGAAGCATTCCTCACCCCGCTTACCCCCTGGTTCAGTGACTGGTGCCTCCTGGATTTAGGGGGGCACCTCTGGTTACCCCATGGCTGATCGCCAAATCAGGAGGTGCAGGGAGGGTCCCCCTTGTGCTTCAGGAGTGGACCCAGAAGCCCACCACTGAGGATGCAGGGAGCGCCCCCGCGTGCTCAGTGGATGTTCCATCCGCTCCACGCCTGGTATCTTGAGGTATGTAGAAAAAACATTTAAAGCTGTGTCTGTAGCTGAATTGCTGATTCTCTGAATCAGTATCGGATCTTCAGGTTCGGATTAGGCCAAATCGAATTAGGACAGTGATCTGAGTCAATGAATCAAATCACAGTCCCCCAATTCCGAATCGAATATGGCCAGTTCCGCACACCCCTACTGCAGAGTCATTTAGTACTTGCATAGACAAGTAGTTAATGACTCCATAGTAACCAGAGTTACTGCCCAGAAGTATAGCTGAGCAGCTTTTAGGTGATGCTGACTGTGCCGTAGCTTGTTACTACTGTGCAGTAGCGTTGCTTCACACTCTGTTCCACGTGACATTACTGTGCAGTAGTAACAAGTTACGGCACAGTCAGTGTTTTGTGTAGACGTGGCCACTGACTTGAATAAGGAGGTTGTGCTTACACAGAATTTGCTGATGCCGCTAGGACTGAAGGAAGCCCTGGTATTTCAAATGAGTACTGATCCTAAATGCCCCAAATACAAACTAGTTCAGATGCAATAGACAACTTCAGGTTTCTAGTAAAAATTACCTGAAACTCAAGCTCATGCTTTGTACAGCATCAGATTAAGTTACTGTTAAAAAAGCGTCAACTGGATAAAACACCACACCTTCAAGGTCCTTGCTTTTTTCTAAAACTGTAAGTGACTATTTCCTGAAAAAATAAGGGCTAGACACATTATAACACTTACACATTTACACTGTACAAGAGTAATTTTCAAACTGTGTTTCACAAAACCCTGGAGTTCTACAATAGGTCATCAGTCTTCCACAAAAAATACTTAGGGGTAATGGCAGAGAGTGCTGGGAGGTAGCATACCACAATTGCTGGGTTGTGTTGCCTGTCTCCATGTCAGCTCACAGGACAGAGGGAGGTGTTCCATGGTACAATAACTGATATGGAAAGGTTACGTGACTTCTGGAAGTTTGAAAAACACTGCTGTACAAGCTGTATCTGAGGTGCCCCCTCAGTTCAAGGAAAGCTCCGAACTGGAGTGTCTTTACATAAATCCTGCAAAGCATTAACATATTAAAAACTGAGGATTCATTTAGACCACTCTCTATACAGATAGACTTTTGAACCAAAATGCTGAACTTTCTATTTGACATTTGCCACCATTATGGCACATGGGATTCACAAAACCTGCTAAAGGAGGTAAGCTCTTACCTAGAAAGAAACTGGACCCTTTTCCCTTTTAAAATTCTTCCTCATAAAGTCACCAAATGTGCAAGTCTTTTCACCAAATCTATTAAATTCTAATTGTGCAGGTAGGAAAAAGGAATAAAGCATAAACAAAGCCTAGCAAATTATATTATCCAAAGGCTAATTAGGTTCATATAGCAATGTTTTAATAACTGCGGCAAACATATCTTAAGAATTTACCTCTTAATTTAATGATTTTTTTAAACCCTATGAATTGTATAACTGACAATATCTTCCAAAATAGATGTGGTCTATGGTATTTATAGATTTTTTTAAAATGTATTTTGGCATATCATACTCCTTATATTAAAGTAGTACATAAAAAGAAGTCTCCTATCAAGTAAAGGTACTGTACTTACAGATAACATGGGCAAATTGATGCATTATAGAATTTCAGCACATCATTTATACATGTCAAAATGTAATAGCCTGGGATGCATCACCATAAATCATTTCTCTTTCATTATTTAAAGCATTGGAAAGGTCACCTCCAAACTTAGGACAACACTAGCCGTATTGGTTGATTAGGTAACTGATCAAACTAATCGAGTCACTGCTATTCATTCTCTGGGAATGAGAATTCATTCTTTGTTTCTTTTTTGTAAAGGCTTGCTGCATCCTTGTAACAAAAACAAACAAACAATAATACAAAAAGGAGAATTCTGTGCTAAATGAGTCCATTAAATAGAATGCTGAATGCATAGCAGTTAGATAAGAAATGGAAGGTTACTATAAATTAAACAGAAGCCATGCCAGAAAGGGTGACTGCAGAATTTTAAAATTCTCAAGAGCTCATTTGTCAATTACAAAAATACACTGTCTCATGCAAACTTAGAGTATGAAAGATCAGATCAAAGGACATAAGGAGTGCTTAAAAAGAAGAGCTCCCTTTATATGCACTACCAAAGTAATTATATCATGTATATACAGTATGATGCAATTGATTCAGTTGGCTACTGACACTCATTGCAATGCAACAGCAATTTAAATCATTTGAACAAAATATACAAGAAATGACATTTTAGGAGCATACAGATGCTTTAATGAACTGCAAATTTCTATTTTCATTACTGTCTGTAAGAAACTATAGCTAATATTGGACAGCCTTTCACAGCAGATCTTACACTAAATAATAGTTACGTATTATTCCCACAGAATTTTCATACTGGGGAAATTCAGTGATGTGTTCAGGGATAGCTTGAAACTGACATAACATGCAAGTCTTTAGGCCTTAAAGTAGTAGTGAAATTCTATATTTTGGGTTGTTTTGGACAGCCTCCACAGAAAAGCAGCCATAAAAGCTGTACTCCAGAGACAAGCAAGCACTCTCACAGCAAGGCACAGACCCTTTAACCCCATTTGTCTCTCCAGCTATGGTGCTTGTAGCAGTTCCTCCTTTCATCTCTCAGCTCACTTAATGGGCTGTTTAGAGTTGTGTGGAGATTCTCTTCTAGTCCCAAATGAGAATTCTTTTCTTAGCCAAAGCTCAGAACCAGTATCCCTACCCTCACCTGCCTTAACCTACCATCTGACTCTAACACAACCAGCCATGATCTTACCTCTCATGATCCTGTCCTGCTTCTCTTCACATCTCCTAATCATTTCTTCAAAACGAACTTCAGAGGATCCTGCTCATCCACCCACTCCAATATTCTTGTGGATGTCCTGCAAGATTCTGACATAAAGATTGTCTCTTTATGAGCTTACCTGTAAATACAAAGTCAGCTACCGTCATTATACTGATTATACTCTCTGATCTACTGAACTCTAGACCAATTCCTTATTTACAGGTTAATATCTCATCCATTTATGAGGCACCAGATATTAACTCAGGATCAACAGAGCTAAAACAAAGATCCTAAGCCTTCTTCCTTATCCTGTCTTAACCTCTATGGAAAAAAAAAAACCCTCCCATATGTCCCTTATGCCTTTATAGAACCACAGAGAAGTAGGACTGGAAGAGACTTCCAGAGGTTATCTAGTCCAACCGCCTGCCTGAGGCAGGATCATCCCTATCCAAACCATCCAATATAATCCAATAAGCTAACTCTACATAAGGCCACCATCAACCCTTGACACAACACAAACCTAACACCCTAACCCGCCACAGATAAAGCCGGTGAAACATAGCAGCCAATGTCCTGCTTCTATGAAATATTGTCAATATATGCTCAAAAAATCCTAGGAAGAAGGCCATGCACCCCACTACAGAGGAAGGCAAAAACACCCAGAATACACACCAATATGATCATGGGATAAAATTCCTTCCTGACCCCAAATATGACAATTGGTCTGACTGAGTGGAGGGGCAAGACCCTTTAGCCAGGAATCTCTGGCTTTATTCCCAACTGGAGCACTGGTACACCTCAAAGTTCCCAGCCTTGAGTATAGACAGCACCCAATGCCTCTGGAAAGGCTTAAAACACCTTAACGCATGAAAACATGCAGAAAAGGGCCTTGCTAGTTGTCCCCTGTTCCCACCTCCCTAACATGCAGAAAAGAGGGTGGGGGTGGGGGCAACTAGTAAAACCCAGAAGCATGGAAAATACTCATGGTAGAACACAGATATAGCTATGCCTACAGTGTCCTTCCCAGTGGCTGTCTAAGCTCTTCTTGAAGACTTCCAGTGATAGAGAGCCCACAACTACCCTGGGCAGTCTATTCTACTGTCTCACAGTTCTAACAGTGAAGAAGTTTCCCTTGATATCCAATCTAAACCTAATTTGCTGCAACTTCAAGACATTGGTCCATGTTCTCTTCTCTGCAGCAAGAAATAAAGGTGTTTTTCCTCTTCTTTAGAGCAGCCTTTCAAATATTGGAAGATTTCTATCATGTCCCCTCTTAGGTACCTTTTCCACAAGCTGAACATGCCCAGCTCCTTCAGCCTCTCCTCATATGACTTGCCTTCCAAGTACTTGATCATCTTTGTTGCCTGCATCTGGACCCTAACTTCTCCATGTCGTTTTTAAGACATGGAGCCCAGAACTGTACACAGTACTGCAAATAAGGCCTAACCAGTGCCAAGTAGAGGCACTATCACCTCCTGTGTCTTGCACCTCATGTCTTTATTGACGCATCCCAAAACCACGTTCAACTTTTGTGTGACTGCATCACATTGAAGACTCCTATTGAGTCTGTGGTCTACCAAGACTGCCAAGTCTTTTTTCCATAGTGCTGCCTTCCAGCCAGGGGTAAACCATTTTATATTTTTGGTTTTTGATTATTCCTCCTGAGGTACAATACCTTGCATTTCTCTGTACTGAACTTCAACCTTTTGGCTTTCACCCAACTCTCCAACCTGTCAAGGTCCTTCTGAATTGTGCTCCAGTGGGTTTCTAGTCCTTCCCAGTTTCATGTCATCTGCAAATTTGCTCAAGAAACATCCTATGCCATCATCCAAATCATTAACAAACACTCTGAACAGCTCCAGGCCTGGAACAGACCCCTGTGGGACCCCACTTGAATCCTTCTAACATTCTGGACTCATTAATAATTACCTATGTTTACAGCTATTGAGCCAATTATCCATCCACCTTATAGTAGATCTATTTAGTCCACTTTTCTGCAATTAGTTCATGAGAAAGTTGTGTGGAACCTTGTCAAAAGCCTTGCTAAAGTCCAGATACATTATATCCACAGCATTCCCTTCATCTACCCAAACAATAACTTTGTCAGAGAAAAAGATCAAGAATATTTAACATGATTTGTTTTTCATGAATCCACGCTGACTGCTTGTGATTAGACTTTCCTTCTCTAGATGCTTGCAGATGGTCTTCCTTAGGATATGCTCCAGTAACTTCTCAGGTATTGAAGTGCGGCTAACCAATCTGTAGTTCCCTGGGTCTTCCTTCTTGCCTTTTTTAAAGCAAAGCACTATGTTGGCACTTTCCCAGTCCTCTGGTATGTGACCCATCTCCCATGACTTCATGAAGATTATGGTCAAGGGCTCCAAGATTTCCTCAGTCAGTTCTTTCAGGACCCTGAGATGAAATTCATCCACTCTAACTGACTTGAATTAATTCAGACCCAACAAAAACTCCCTGACCATCTCTTTTATTTCTTCCCTCAGCTTGCCCCCTTCCTTATCCAGGCATCCTTATTAGGTGTCTGGATGTATTATAACTACTTATACAATCTCTTATTGTTGTCATTAACCTCCTTTGCCAGGTGCAGCTAAGACATTGCCTTCTACTCTGAACTTTCTAGATCCTCATATTCAGGTTATGTCTTAAATTATGTAGATTTTCTTATGAATGTTTTCCCCCCAAGATATGGCCCTTCCTATCCATTCACATAGCTAAAAATCTCAGCCAGATCCTCACTGTCTCACAGATTCATCACAGCATCATCCTTTTCTGCAGTCTTGACAAATACAGTCTTGGTCCACCAATACCAGTGGCATCATATTCAGGATGCTACTGCAAAGATCATTTTCTGAAGTCATCACCTTTCCCATTCTATTTGCACTCTTCTTGCCTATGTCTTAAGCTACCTTGACAGTCAGATCCAATGCTAAGAGCCAGTCAGAATGTCCTGCTATCACTGGTAGCTATCACTGAAGCAAGTCTGTTGAATAAATTTAGTCCACTGGTAAGGCAAGCTTAAGTGGGGGCAGGGGTGGATTAAGATTCATTGGGGCCCCAGGCCCTGATCCTAGGCCCTCCTCCCTGCCCCCCAGCCTGGGCCCCTCCCCCAACCCATGCCCTGCCCTGCACCTGCAACTTCCTGCCCTGGACAATAATGCAGGAACAACAGCTGGAGTGGGACATACTGTCCCCCAGCCCTGGGGAAGAAGTTGCAGTTGCCCCTGCCTGCAGAACCATGCTGGAGCCAGCACCAGGGGTACAGAGTTGCTGCCCGCTAGGCTCATGTAGTATGGATGGAGCTCTGGGGGTGGCTCCTCACCCCATTGCAGCTCAATCCAGCTGCAGTGGTGCCTGGCAAATGGTACCTGGTATCCACAGCCCATCACATTGCAAACACCTAGCCATGGGCTGATCCTCCTAGATACTAAAACAAATACAATAAATAGAAACAATAAATGACTTGGCTTTTCCACTTCCTTTCTTCCTTCCTGCATAAGTGAAATAAAGAGGACAACTGCAGGGAGGACAAGGAAAAGTGAATGATTCCAATGCTGCTAGCATTATCTATGTGCTACATGAAGGTGCTGTTTAAAATCTAGGCAGCTAAGGATGCAGGTGATTGCATGCTTACTCTCCTCAGCTGTATTAAGTCCAAGCTTGGCACAGTTATGAATTTAGGCCTTTGTCTTACGTAAAACTACATTAATGCCTACCTTCACAGCATTCAGCCAACAAAAACCATAAAGGAAAATGAAAATACTTTTAGCCTTTCATGTAAGCACGAAAACAAGAAAAGTAGAACAGGAGTAAACATCCCTGGGGGAAAGTTCTCCACATATTGTATGTATAATGAAGAAGAATCCTTATTTTGCATGGAAAACTTGTAAGAATACAATTCCATTTTTTTAGTTTGCAAGATAAACATGTTTTTTTCTTGAATAACAAATTTATCCTCTATATAAAAAACCTGTAGGGCTATCTAGACCTGTTCACATTAATTACAAGGAGCTGTGTTTATCTATTCTGCTTTCTGTTGTGTTTACATAGAAAGGACTTAAAGAGTCTTTTCCAGTAAGTGCAGGCTATTATTTGAAAGCTGTAGATTGCTCCTTGATTACTGTTTCTTTTACACATTGCATTGGTAGTGAAGGGTTAATCTTTATGGCAGATGCCCAGAAGGTCTGGAGACATTACACATAGATTCATAAGCCACGTCTACATGAGCATGGATATTTGATTATCCAGGGACAACTAGTGGTCGCCACCACTAATTGTCGCCAGGGAACGCCTGTGCCACGTGCCCTCTGGCATATGTCAGGTTATCCCAGGTGGGGTAGGGAAGGCTGAGGCCAGCACTGGGATGGCACCGGCAAATTTACTTGGTGTCCTGGTGGTCTCCTAGAGCTGCAGCAGTGGTGATCCTATCACTTGGAGCCTGGCTGGCAGCCAGAGCATGGTTCTGGGTGGCCAAGGTTTGTTTTTGAGTAACACACACTACTCCCATATGTACCACTCCATTAACCTCTGAATATCCAGGGGTCAACAACCCTCCCTCCCCCCGCCCCATTTCTCCCTTGCAGCATGGAGAACAGCTGGAAGTGTGTTATGTGGTGCTGCAGATGTATCTGCGGTGCAACATACTGCATGGCTGGACACGGCCATAGTGGTCATTCTGACAATGTAGTCTGACCTTTTGCATAACACCGGATATAGAACAGTAACTCCTGCTTCAAGACCATTAACCTGTGGATGAAATCAAGCACATCTTTTAGAAAGCTATGCAATCTTGATTTTAAAGGTTTTGAATGACAGAGATAACCTTTGGTAAGCAGTTTCCATGGTTAGTTACTATACACAGTCAAAAATCTTGCAGTGGAACAGACTTCTGTAAAAAAAAAGTTGATTCAGTTAAATTAAAATGTCCAATGGGTATATGTCAATTCAAGCAGACTTTTCACTGGAAAGCAGTCAGAGAGGCAGGCTGGAAAGCTGTCTAGAACCCAGAATATTACCACCCAGCTTGGCTGGTTGGAGCTTCCCAATTATCTGGCCAGTTCGCCAGGGAGTTGGCAACCTTGCTTTCTGGCCGCCTCCCCAGCATTCCAATTCTAGCTAGACAGCTCCAAAACCCTAAGAGGGACAGAGGCATTTGCTAGTCATGGTGGATTGGCAGAACAAGATGAAACTGTGACAACTGGGAATTTCTCATGAAATAGAAATTCCCTTCTCTGGCATATTATTAGTTACCCTTGCTGTTTGAAATGCACCCCATATGTATCCAGTAATAATTTGTTTTTTTCAAGTTTCATCCATCAGCCACTGGATCCAATGTCTTTGTATCCTACTTTGAGAAGACACTATTAGATATTTTATGCAAGATTATATCTTGACAGACCTTTAACCCTGCTTACTTTAGCTTTTTGTAGTGGAAAACTGGTTAGATTTGCACCTCATAAACTAACCAAAGGGTGGGTGAGTAAATCATAAACTTTCATGGACTTACAGGTGCTGGGAAAGGATATGCACAAAGCTGTGTATAAGAAGGAGAGACATTTGAATTCAAAAGGCAGAAGGGAAAAGGAGTGAGAGAGGAGGGGAGGAGAAGGCAGACAAGCAGTGTTCGGGAGAGGCAAACAAGCAAGCAATAAACCCACAGGAACAAAGGATTCACAAATACTAATTCACCCAATTCCCAATTTTCTTCCCTATGCAGAGCCACCATCTTCTAAAACTAATGTTATTAGTCACTGTAAAAAACAGCTGTATTTCTTTACTATACGCCCCACTGCTATTAAAAAGTATTCAGAGCCACCTGTTTTCTCAGCCTTTAAAGAAAGAAAGAAGAAATACTACTGGTTTTAAATTTTTCCATGGCATGGATGACCATTAACAGTTTTCAACAGCAGAGTTGTTTCTTCTCTTAGGAAGCTACAACACTTTCCCTTCCTAGTTTGGATCCCAAATAATGTTAGCATCAGACAAGGTAGGCTGCAGTCTACAAAACCTAATGCCACTCTGAATAATTAGTCTTATAGAGATGTCACTTTGTGCTTTATACCAGTGAACAAACATGGCTTGACAGAAGGCCAGGAAAATCCATCTAACATTTCTTAAGCCGTAAAGATAAGACTTTTTTTGCATCTTCCCAAATCACTCATTGAAAACTTTCAAGACCTTTGCCCTCAACCAGCAAAGTTTAAAAAAACAACAAAACTAAGAAGGTGATCTGCACATGTGTGGAAAAGACAGAATTCAAAATAGAATGTATTTTGAATCCAAACAGGTTGTACAATGGTATCAAAGACGTAAATGTTCTCCATTTTGTCCAATAAATTACTGGAGATATTTTTCTGATTCCAAAGGCTGAAGATTTCTATGGATGAAAACTCTGCTCAAAACAAATTCTTAAACCAATGGTTCCTAATCTTTAAAACTATTGTGAAAGAAGAAAACAGGGAAAAATATAGACCTGAACTAACTGACTATTAAATCTACATGGGCTTATGCATGTTCATCAAATAATTGTCACATTTGCCATATTTTCACCAAATTTGTCACCCGAATTTTAAGCAAACTTTCAGAAACTATGAAGGTATAACAAGAACTCAAATACTGTGGTGGGTACCGATATAAAATTACCAAAACTGGATGAAATCCTTTGAACAAAAGGGGTAATGAAAATAAAATGCCCCTTGGTAAGATGTTATATTCCTTTTTTTAATGTTTCTTAAAGAAAATTTATTTTATAATTGGAAAGTTTCATTTAAAAAAATCCATTTTAAAATAAAATAGGCATAAATATATATAAAAACAATCTAAACCAGGGAGTACTTCAAAAAATCATAGAATTTAACAATCTTTAGTTATGTCCAATTTTAGAACTTGTTCTAGTAAAAAAACTCCAATCTTGATTTTGAGACAAAGCAATAAAGGATCCACCACATCCCTAAATGTGTCATGAAAAAACAACATTTAAAAACATATACCCCATTTATATTCAAGTCAGGTTCCAGAACGTAGATTTTGCCATGTATGTCTGAAAGATGAAATGTGCCTTATACTATCTTAAGAGGTATTTTAACAGCCATCATCAAGACACCACTTCATCTTCTCTTCAGTAATTTAAACAAATTTACTTCGGTTTGCATTATAAAGCAAATTTTCAAATTATTCTTGTTCCTCTTTTTTGATCTGTTAATTTGTTACCATATGTTTTGTACTGTTGACTTTCTATATGGATACAATACACAGCAACAGAAATATTACAATAAACCCCATTGCCTGTCATACCATGATTTTACATTTAGCTGTATTAAAATTCAGGTCCAAATGACTTCATTCATTCCAAAAAATACATAGGGCGTGTATACATGAGACACGTTAATGCATATTACCCTAATTTAATGTACATCACAGGTGCACGTCTGCACTTGCATACCTTAATGTGCATTAACAATAGTGAAATTAGAGTAACCGTGGCTAAAGTTGATATCTGAAAATACAGGTACCAAATTTAGGTGCAATGAGTTACAGCGCATTAACACACAGGTAGATACAACTTGTCACTAATTTTGTGCTGGGTCTGCCCAACCACTAGAGGTTCACGGCTGGGCTCCAGAGACTTGGCAATAACTTTAGTGCCAAATCTCTGCATGTGTAGATGCATGCCAACAATCACTTAGTACACATTAGTTTAATGTGCATTACATTTAGTTGTGCTTAAATGCAAATGTAGATGCAGCCAAACACTACAACTGATCTGTCATCATCAGTATTGCCATTATAACAGTTATTCATGTCAGCTGGAACTTTAACCACACAGCAGGCAACATCACTACCATATTTTCCAGAAACATGATTTATAGGAAGAGTTTGGAAGAACTGGAATTATTTAATCTAGAAAAGATAAAGCTGTGAATGGACTTCATAAGTCTTTAAATACTTAAAAGGGTGGTAGTAAAGAGGATGGTGACAGACTAATGTCTATGACCAAAGAGGACAGGACAAGTCTTAACTGCAAGAGGGAAATTAAGTTGGATAATAGGAATAACTTTCTCATTATGAAGGTGATTAAGTACTGTAACAGGCTATCAGGTTTTGGAAACACCATCCTTAGAAATGTTTGAAAGTGTGTTAGATAAACACTAGTCTAGAAAGGTTTGCATAGAAATGATTCTGTCTGAGCATGAAGTTGTACTCTTGAGCTACTTTCCAGACTGATTTTTATATTATTCAAAATCCACTTTGAATCTAAGTAGTCCTTCATTTCCAAGTTTCATTAACTTTTCATACTAAAAAGAGTGGTTTAATGACATAAACAAAATATAAATGCTTGAATACTTTTTTTCCCCTCAGTTCACCAGTACATGTGGAAGAAATTGTTTGTGATCAACCCAAACCTTTTTTATTCAATGCTAACAGTCACCCACATGACTGCTCCCCACCCCTCAAAAAAGAAAGAAAGAAACTGTATGTCTCTAATTGTAGGAATGGGCCTTAGATTATATGTTTCATAGTTTATAGGGTCGAAAATGACCTGAACAGATCAAATCTGACCCCCTGTTCTGGGCAGGAATGAGTACTAGGATCATAATACCGACCCCCAAGGTAGGGGACAGCACCACCTCCCTTGGGATCCAATTCCAGAGCCTGGCAGCCCTATGCATAAAGTAATGCCTCCTGATGTCAAGCCTGAACCTGCTCTCAATCAAAATTCATGGCAGTTATTCCTTGTTATTCCAGGTGGTCCCTGGAGGAACAGAGCCTCACTTATTTTCTGCTGGTCCCCCTTGGTGAGTTTATAGATGGCCACAAGATCCCCTCTCAGTCTTCTCTTGTGGGGGCTGAATAGATCTCAATATTGTGCTGTTAGACAGGAGGGTGTGGTGTACAATTATACATGCACACATAAAAATCAGTTAAGCACACACTCACTAGGTGCATACACCCCTATTAGGCATACACACTCACACTACCAGCTCAGGCACATACACTATACACCCCAAAAGTTAGACACAGATCACTAATTCGTATATCATGCACACAATGCCATACACACACACACACACATATACACATATATATATACACATATATACACACACACACACTCTCTCACACTAGCAACTCAGATACACGCACATTCAAAATAATTAGTCTAGGTTCATGCACACTACATTTAGACAGAATCAGTTACCAGTTACCAACACCTGCACATTCAATAAACATATGTGGATTACTAATTCATATACCCCCCCACACACAATATCTATATGTGTGTGTGTGTGTGTGTGTGTATGTGTGTGTATTCACTAATTTAAACACATACCACCCACCTACACATACACACAAGTGAGTTCCTAAGTTGGGTATTGTGATATGTATGTATGTATATGCTTGGTGTACTTAGGATACCTGGGGAAAGGTTAAGGTAAGAAAGTAGAAGTGTAGGGAGTTAAAGTTACCAGGACCAGGATTAGAACCAGTAGACTACAGGTGCCTGCGCTAAAGAACTGAGGCTCAGGAGTAAGTTTAGGTTAATTGATCTTAACTGATGAAAAGACAACACCCAAGGCCTGCAGAACAGGGAAGCATGCTGCCACAGAGTCTGGGACTGGAGCCAGAGCTACAGGGGAACTGAAAAGGTAGATGTGCAGTGGGGGAAATGGGACTAAGGGAAAGTATAGGTGTTAAAGAGAGGCTCTGGGTGTGGGGAGCCAGAGGATGGCTCCAGGGTAGCTAGAGAAGTTGCAGAGAGCAGCAGTAGGTGCTGGAAGCTGGAGAGAACTGCAGGATAGCTAATAGGAGCTGGGAAGCTGTGGGGGAGGGGAAGCCTGAAAACAGAGAGAGAGGCAGCAGGGACAGCAGGAAAGCAAGGAGAGGCTGAGAAGTGGCAGAAAAGGGGAGATGGAATTGGGAGGAGATGGGGAAACTAGCAGAGAGGGTGGGAACTGGACCTGAGAGAGAGAGAATGAGGCTGGAATTTAAGATAGGGAAGGGACTGGGATTCAGTAAAACATGACCCATGTTTCAGTAAAACATGACTCGGGGTTGCAAATAGTAGTGGCTTTATTGAACAGGGGAGATAGTGACACAATGCCAAATTGGTTCTCTTGCACCCACACGCACACAATGGCAGCAGGGGTTAGAGAGGCTTGGTGCAGGGGCTGAAGTCCACTGAAGTCTAGGAAGAGAAAGAGATACAGAGAGAGACAGAGTCTAAATTGTAGGAGGAGGTGTGCAGGAAATATCTACCTATCCAGGCTGGAAAGGGGTCCTTGTCCGGTAGATGCTGTCTAGCGGGGGGGGAGGGGGTCGCTGGCAGGGCCTCTGGGTGAATAGGTGGTGTGGCATGGTGCTGGTCCAGGATGGAGAGGGCGTCCCACTGGGTCTGTCTTCACTGCCCATCTTTATAGGGGCAGACCTTGTGTGACCCTAGTGACAGGAGGCATGCCCGGGCAAGGGTCAGCCCCTGGCATACTGAGCATGCCCTAGACTTTAGGAAGGCCAACTTGAACAAGTTGAGGAGACTAGTGGGAGAGGTGCTGGGGTCCTTGAGGGAAGGGGAACTCAGTGTCCAGGACAAGTGGTCATTCCTTAAGGAAACGATACTCAGGGCCCAAGAGGTGTCCATCCCAACAAGAAACAACAGGGGCAAGAGTGCCCAAAAGCCCCCCTGATCAAGGGCATCAGGAATGCGTGCTTGCCAAAAAGGTGGTGTACACCTAGTGGAAGGGGGGTACTATCTCCAAAGAGGAGTATACCTCCTCTCCTCGGGCCTGTAGGGGGGCCGTCAGGAAAATTAAGGCGGACATAGAGCTAGGACTAGCATCCAAGATCAAGGATAATAAAAAGTCCTTTTTCAAATATATAGGGAGGATGAAGAAGGCACCAGGTAATGTGGGGCCCCTGCAAAGTATGTTGGGCAATCTGGTGG
>NW_017728918.1:83067784-83085295 GCF_001723895.1 Crocodylus porosus
CGGTTTTATTAGGGGCAGGTCATGTCAGACCAACCTGATTGCCTTTTATAATCAGGTCACAAAGGCAATGGATGCAGGTGTCACTGTGGACATAGTCTTTCTAGACTTCAGCAAGGCCTTTGACATCATCTCCCACCCCATCCTCATTAAAAAACTAGGCAATTGTGGCATTGATGCCTACACAGTCAGATGGATTGCAGATTGGCTCAAGGGTAGTACTCAGAGGGTGGTGGTGGATGGGTCATATTCAACCTGGGCAGAAGTGGGCAGCAGAGTCCCCCAGGGCTCGGTCCTTGGGTCCGCGCTGTTCAATTTCTTCATCAATGATCTGGACGACGGGGTGAAAAGCACCCTGTTTAAATTCGCTGAGGATACCAAAATTTGGGGTGAGGTGAGCACGCCAGTAGGGAGGGAAAGATTGCAGCAAGTTCTGAATAGGTTACAGGAGTGGGCTAACATAAACAGGATGCGTTTCAATACTGACAAGTGCAGGGTGCTGCACTTGGGCAATAGAAACCAGCAGCACATGTATAGAATGGGAAACTCCCTTCATGAGAGCACAGAGGCAGAAAGTGATCTTGGAGTCATTATTGACTCCAAGATGAACATGGGCCAACAATGCGAGGTGACGGTAGACAGGGCTAACCGCACCTTGTCGTGCATCCACAGGTGCATCTCAAGTAGAGCCAAGGAGGTGATCCTCCTCCTCTATGCGATGCTGCTCAGGCCACTGCTGGAGTACTGTGTCCAGTTCTGTGCGCCCCTTTTCAGGAGAGATGTGGACAACATTGAAAGGATCCAGAGGAGGGCCACCCGCATGATCCGAGGACAACAGGGAAGACCCTACAATGAAAGACTGCAGGACCTAAACCTGTTCAGTCTTCCCAAGAGAAGGCTGAGGGGGGACCTGGTGACAGTCTATAAACTCACTAGGCGGGGACCAGAAGGGTTTGGGGGAGACACTGTTTCCCCTAGCGCCCCCTGGCATAACAAGGAATAATGGCCACAAGTTATTGGAGAGTAGGTTTAGATTAGACATCCACAAAAACTATTTCACAGTTGGGGCGGCTAGGAGCTGGAACCAACTTCCTAGGGAAGTGGTGCTGGCTCCTACCCTGGGGGTCTTTAAGAAGAGGCTTGATGCCTACCTGGTTGGACTCATTTCAGTCCAGTTTTTCTCCTGCCCAGGTGGGGGGTTGGATTTGAAGATCTACAAGGTCCCTTCTGACCCTACTTCTATGATTCTATTATTCTTCTATGACTTCTATGAGCATGTGTGCTCTATGCCGGGATGTGCAGTTTCATGTGTCTGTAATGATGAGAGTTGCTAGTTCTTCAGGGTCTTTTGTTTTTCAAATGCTGGTCTTGTCTGTTCCTGGGTGAGGTCCATGGTTCCTGAATGAATCAATGCAAGGTGATGGCCCAGTTATTACAGGCCATTCAGTAGAGGCCTGCTACCATTGTATTTCAATCTTGCCCAATCACTCTTATTCATTGGGGAACCAATTTACATGGGAGGGGTACAATGAATCATATTGTTGCAACATGGAATACCCAGGCAGAGGACAGAAGATGGAGGCTTGACATATAAAATGGAAACTTGACATGACTTTAATTCACTTCCAAACACAGGGCTAAACCATACAATATCCATATGAAACCATAAAAAAAAAAATCAATACAAAAATCATAATAATACAATATACAGGAGTAAAAATTAATACAAACCTAATAATTATACAATACAAAACAGTGGATATCCAAAACCAAAAACTTGCTACCAAAATAAAAATGTTTAAAGCTTATCCTAAGTTTGAGCTCACTTAAACTTATCTATAGGGAATACAGAGGAAGAGAAAAAGACAGATATGGTTGTGGAAAGGGAGGGAATGCAATTAAAAAAAAAGAAAAAACTGGTGGTTTTGCTACATATGCAGGCTAAAAACCTGTGTGAGCATTCAGACCTGGCTGACTTATCCTCCCAGTAGATGTATGGGTAGTTTAGGTCACCCATGGCAACCACATCCCTTGTCCTTACAGCCTCCATGAGCTAACCTAAAAATTCTAGATCCAGCTCACCCCCCGGTGAGGTGGTCTGTAGTAGATGTCCACTGTCAAGTCCCTTTCCCCATGACCCCCTTGCATTCTAACCCAGAGAGCCTCAGTTTGTCCCTCTTCTGAACCCATCCTGATCATCGAGGCTGTGCATTACTCATTAACAGTATTCTCAAGGTAGGGACATGTATATGCTCATGAAGCACCTAGACCACTTACGGTTGCTCTAAAGGCTGTCTCATGTTGTATGTTCTCCTAACTGATCACAAATGTCCCTGCTTGTTTCACAGTTTATGCAAAGGTAAGTAAATATTACTTTTCTCAAAACACATTTAACCATATGAATAGTAATAAACTAGGTGAGTTTCACATTTTAACAAACCCATTTCTCTTAAAACAGAAAGGAATGTTGTTGCTTATGGGGCGTCTGCTACAAAGAGTTGTATTTCAGACTGATGCCTCTGCACAGGAAGTTACCCAACTGCTAAATGAAAATTAGGGACATTTTAATATATTTCAAAATCAAATACTAAAAATGAGATAGAGACTAGAGCCCAAAGGAATAATAAGACTAGTGGGGGTTCATGAATTTTCAGAGGGAAATGGTTCTACTAATGAGTTTTCAACCTAGTTGCACAGACATTTTCCTTAGCACCTCAGGACACTGGAAATTGATTGTGATCATGGGGTACCTGACGCCAGCACCCAATCTAAATAAGTTTCCTCTCTGCCTGTGTGCTAGAGATGGTTTGAAACTAAATGATGGTTTAAAATTAAAATGACACACTCTAGGAGCCATCAAGTCCTAAACAATAATTACATTGTTTTAATTATTAAGAACTTCAGGGGCTGATCATTCTAGTCTTTTTATTAGAATTAGTAAAGATACATAAGAAGCTTGCTTACATGTGTCTGTGTCACTGCTGTAAACGTCTTCTATTCCATTTTAGTTTGTCACCTTACAAGGTGTATTGGAACATACTGATTTGCTTCAACATTTTTGAATTAAAGTGCAAGAAACTTGCAAGCTGTAAAAAGCAACAAAAAATTCCCTTCAGAGGAAATTTGAAATCTTTAACAAATGTCATTATACCTAACCTGAGATATAACTTAATTCTGAAGTTATATGATTCATGTAAAAAGTTTACAGCCAACATAAAAATTGATACCCAAAATATGCAAGTGCCTTAAGCTCGATTCTCTTTTGCAGTCATTAGACATTTCTCAAGTATAATTTGCTTTCTAGACAAGCACTCCTCAATCCGTGCCTTTCTGGGGTAGATGCCAAACCATCCTTCCCTCATTCCTTCACAAAGTATGACCTCTTTTAAATTTCTTCAAAGTATAAAGGGATAGAGTAAAAAAGACTAAAAATATAAAAATCAGATTTAAAAAGACCTCAAAAGAAATTCTATGTAAAACATATTTTGCCTTAAACTAGGAAAAATGTAATCTGCATTATTGCATAACAGTCTGTATTTTATTGCAGTAGTGCTCAAGAAGACCTCTTGTAGATCCAGACTGCATTGTGTGAGATGCTGTACGGACACATAATACACAGCAGCTCACCTAGAAGCACTGGCAACTTCACTGTAGGACAAGGTTGAAAAAAAAAGATCCAACAGAAAAGGGGAAGCAGAGAACAAGATACTTCTAGGGAGTTTGATAAGCAGTGAATCCAGCACACCCACAAATTCAGAATTTTTTAAAATATAAAAATCATCAACAAAGAATTTAAGGAGGAATTTATAGAAAGCAATAAGGTGCTGTTTACCAAGAAGTTTTTTCATAGACTCATATACAATTATGGTTGGAAGGGACCTCAGAGGTCATTTGGTTCCACACCCTACTGAAAGCAGGACCATCGCCAACTATAACATCCCAGCCAAGGCTTTGTATAGCCCCATCTTAAAAACCTCCAAGGATGGAGATTCCACAATTTCTCTGGGTAGTCCATTCCAGTGCTTTCCTACTTTCCTAATGAAAAAGGGTTTTTTCCCCCCCAATATCTAACCTAAACTTCCTTACTGCAACTTGAGACCATGGCTCCTTGTTTTGTCATCTGCCACCACTGAAAACAGTTTAGCTCCATCCTTCTTTTGAAACACCTGTGGAGTGTTCACTCAAATCTTGTAGAGTCTATAAACTTCAGTTAACTAGATTAGGTAGCCGACTACCCCCATCAGTCGAGAGCTGATTCCTCCCTGGAGCTGACAGCTGATCCCTTCCAGATCCCAGTTCCATTGCCACTCTCTCCCTTATCCGGGCATCTCCACCCCTCCCTCTGCTTTCTATGACATTCCAGATGCATTGAGCAGCTACTACAGAACTGTGGCTGCTTCTTTTCCTCTCCCCATTCCTGCTGGTTCTTTGGTTGCTTCACCACTAGCTTACTATCTTCAAGACACATTCTCCCCCTTAAGATGCTGCTAGGTGCCTTTTTTTCCTGTTGTGAGGGAGTGGGGCCTAGGAGCAGCCGTGAACTCCCTAGTGCCCCCTACCGTCACTCACGGTGGACTCAGCACCCTCAGAATCTCGCCCGCCATGACTTTGACCTTAAATGGTTAAATGGGAGGCTGCCTCTGTTCCCCTAGTTAACGGTACCGATGTTCCTGCCCCTACTCCGAATGGGGTGCCTCTATGCGCCCCGCCTTAAGGTCTATGCGTGCCTCCAACCTCCCCTTCAGCATGCCCCAAGCCTCGCAGCTGTTCCATGGGACGTTGTATGGTCCCTCGCCCCTCCAGTGCCCTCTCTCTCTCGGGCACCCTGGGCTCCTCACCTGCCTGGCGCCCCCTTGGGCCAGGCTTCTATCTTCCAGCCCGCTCCCTGCGCCCTGGGCCTGTCTCACCAGTGTCCGACTATCGCTGGCGCCCCCTGGGCCTGGCTCGCTACCGCCGCCCTAGTACCGCCGCTCTTGGGCCTGGCTCGCTACCGGCGCCCTTGGGCCTGGCTCGCTACCGGCGCCCTAATACCAACGCCCTTGCCGGCGTTCCTCGCCGGCTCGCCCTCTCTCTTTTCCTGCCCCGCTCCGGGGCCTTGCCCTCTCTGGGCCAACCCCATGCGCCTTGTGCTCTTTCTCTGCCCTGCTCTGGGGCCTTGCCCTCTCAGGGGCCGCTACTGCGCTCTGCATGCTAGGGGCACAGGCAATCGCCAGCGTGCCTGTCCCCTTGACCCTTCTCTGGGTCCAGTTGCCCCACTGGGCACAACACCGCCCTTATGGGCTGGGGTCTGCAACCCCGCACACCGTGCCTCCCTGGCACAATACGGTGCCTCTCCGGCACAAACAATAGTGCCCCGCTGGCACTGTGCCCCTACTGGGCACCGGGAACCCCCAAACTGCTGGGGAGCCCCCGTGAGGCCTCCTCACTCCCCTACAGCCTCACCCAGTCCTCCGGCGCAAACTGTAACATAAGCTCAAGCCCCCACCAAGGCTCTCAAGCCTACCTCCCTTTAGGGCATTCTTGTTCCCCGCATCATCGCAGCCGGTTAGCGTGGTAAGGCTGCGACCACTAACTCGGGCCACTCAGCTCAGCCGCAGAGCTCCTGCAGCAGCCAGAAGGGAACTGCTAGGCAGGCTCCTGCCTAAGCTGTTTATAAAGGCCCGGCCCTGCCCCCTTCTGGTCATGTGACCTGCCTGGTTGCCCTGGTAACCGGCACCTGAGCTGCCCGGGTGATTGGCAGCTCTGCCAATCACACTCACAGTCACGGGGCACTTACGTGACTCCATGACACCTATCTTTAGAGTGTGTTGATTGTGAATGGTCTTCAACTCAGGTTCTTCTGATCAGCATCTCGATAAAATGTCTACCACCACATTAGTTTGGCTGAGCCTATATTCAATACAGAAATGAAACAGTTGTAAGACTAAGGTCCACTGGGTGATCCAAGCATTGTCAGTCTTTGTGATTTGTAGCCATTTCAAACCATATCAAACATCTTACTAAAGTCAAGGTATGTCATGTCCACTGATTTCCCCATATCCACAGATTCAGTTATCTCATCATAGAGGACAATCAGTTTGATTAGCCATGACTTGCTTTCGGTAAATCAATATTGACTTTTGCTAATCACATTCTCCTCCAAGAGCTTGGAAATGAATTCCTTAAGAACCTGATTCATGATTTTTCCAGGGACAGAGGTAAGGTGGTTCCAGGGATCTTCCTTCTCCCCTATCTTAAATCTGGGCACTATATTTGCCCTTTTCCAATCACCCAGGATCTCTCCTGATCACCATGAGTTCTCCAAGATAATGGTCAGTGGCTCTCTCAGCACCCTCAGGTGCATTGCGTCCAGCCCCAGGGATCTGCACACAGCTTTTCTAAATCTTCCTCAACCTGTTCTTTTGCCACTGTTGTCTGCTCACCTCCTCCCCAAACTATGTTGCCAGGTGCAGGAGTCTGGGAGCTGACCTTACCTATGAAGACTGAAGTGAAAAAGGCATCAAGTACTCCAGCCTATTCCACATCCTCTGTCACAAGATTGCCTCCACCATTCAGTAAGGAACCCATACTTTCCCTGATCTTCTTCTGGTCGATAACATCCCTTGCGAGCTGCAATTCCGACTGTGCTTTGGCCTTCCTGATTTCATCCCTACATGCCTAAGCAATACTCTTATAGTCCTCCCTAGTCATTTGTCCAAGCTTCCATTTCTTGTAAAATCCTTTTTTGTGTTTTGGCTAACTGAAGAGTTCCCTGCTAAACCAACCTGGTTTTCTGCCAGGCTTGCTAGTCTTCCTGCACATCCATGTATTTTATTTCCCTTTCATGTTCTTACAAGAAAACATGCAATGGTTTTCATTTCCAAAGTGTGCTACCCTTTCTTTTCCTTTCACCCTTTTAGCAGATGGCATATTAGAGAGGCCATATCTAGTATGAGTTGTAATCTGCTGGCCTCCTCCTCTTTTCTCTCTGCAATATCATCCCTGAAAGCTATTATCTATATATACTCTTAAAGGAAGATATCAGTCCTTTCTGAAATGTCCATCAATTTTGTCCCAGACGCATTCCAGAAAAGCTTTTTTTTGGCCTTTATTATTGTGGTATTAGAATACATCCCAATTCTTCATGTATTTATTCATAATGTTGTTTGTCCATCACAAATAAGAGGTTTTGTTCTTGGTTTTCTGTAACACTTTACAATTAATATGGTTATATACAATATTGTTTCCTAGGTCTCCGCCATTTTATTTTAATAATCTTCTTTTCAGAGACCATGTTTTCTTTTTTTCTAGCTAACAAGAATTGCCAGAATACTATTCCAGTTTATACACACAAATGGTATTTTGAGCCATACATAACTCCCATATTTTGAATTTATTCACAGAATGTGACCTTTATCTATACTGTTGACACACATCAAATATGAACCAAGACATTGGGTACTTTTACACATGCTCCAGGGCCAGAGGAGCAGTCTAATTAAAGAGCAGTCTAATTAAAGCATAACCCTGTTTCCTGTATCAGCATCCTTGCGCTTGAAACAGGCAGCAGAGGTACTTGAACTAAGCTCTTTCGAGCTTTTATTTCAAGTGACCTCAGTGCCATTTTTAAGCAAAGGGATGCTGATACACAAGATGCAGGAGGCTGCTGGAGTGCAATTGCCACACTCCAGAAGACTCAATTAATTGAATCTGTTTTGATGCACTGGAATTCTAGTGCATCGGAGCAGCCTTGGCTCCTGTATATAGGCACCCATTGATTCTAATCTGTCACAATAGGTAGGAATAACCAACATACGTGAGTGTGGAAGAAATATTCCCTACTCATTTTCTATTACCCTAAAGTCCAAAAACACACCTTGAAAAACTAGATCCTAATGACATCCTATTGAACAATACAAAGATTTTTGTTTAAGGCAAGTTTAAAAGAGGCAATTTATAGAACAGAATTCTTTCTAATAATAAGGCTCAAGAAAACATTGATGCACTAATTCAAGAGATACATTTATTAATAGAAGCCAAAATGTTCAGGTAGGTAGAGTGGGCTATTCTTTTCCAATTGCTTCAATGTAGTTTAATAATGAATTATTTATATAGTCAACAAAAGCATGTTGGTTACTGCAAAACTAAAAATAGCTGTCTGAGAACAAGAGAGGTCTTTACCCTAAACAGGTTACACAACAAGCCAGGAGTCCTTGTTACTGCAAAATGATACATCAGGGCCTACATACATGGAGAATGATGGCCAAAGAAAAAACAATTGAAAAGAGGGTTGTACCAGAATCTAATAATCTTGGGCCCCTGCTACACATTCAAACTGGATAAAAACTAACTAGAGTTATTACACAATTTCAAGCACTAACTTTAGAGTTGGTTGGCTCTTTCTGTAGTTGGATAGTCATTTTATCATGTGATAATTATTTTTCATGTGTGGTTGGTCTAAATTTATTGTGGGATTAACCAGTTAATTGTGTGACAGTTACATTGTACCTGTCTTACTTTGCAAGTGTGGCCAGTCTAAATGTATTGTGTAATTAACCAGTTAATTATGTAATATATGCAAGGTGTAGTAGGGGTCTAAACTTAATATGCACTCACTGTCCTGGGTCATTCTCTTGTGTCTTTGGAAAGGGTCTGTTTCATTTGCATTCCCAACCCATGCAGTCACACAAGTTTAAGTGACAAGGCTAGCTTGGAGGTTTACCTAGATGACTTCACTTCACAAATACAGCTGTGAAAAGGTAGGTCATTCTTTGTTTTGCCCTGCCTTATTTGTGCTTCCACTTTCTCTAAGGCATTGTCAGAATCCTTATTTAAAAAAATAAAAAGGAGTGCTGTTAAATAAGAACATTACCATGTCAAATAACTAACTGAACCAGATCCTCAGCTGTAGCTAAATGGTGCTCAGGGTAGGTGAAGGATAGGGTTCAATGAGAGCTTTAAGCCATATCTATTTCCCTGTTCCTGTGATGATAAGAATGCTGTGTCCGAAAGCTGTTCTAATTTGTGTCGGCTGCCAACAGGCCAAGGAGCCATTCCGGTATCAGATACAGTATCCGGGGATCACTGTAGCATAAGTCAAGCTTCCTCAGTAGCTAGCAGAACTGGTAATATGGATCTGCTCTGGCAGCTCTATGCTACTGAAAGATTCCCTTACATAGCAGCAATCATTTATGAGGTTAGACCCGCATGCTTTTGACATCCTTAAATGTCAAGATCAAAGAGGGGCTGAAGTATTCCAGAAGACAGGTGTCAGCCTACTGTAAACAAATTACATGCAACCCATGGCTACAAATTGTTGGCTAGGGATTCTGAAATTGGTAAATAGCTATTGCAAAACCTAGATAGTAATAAAACAGTCATAGGTCCTTTTCATGTGGGTGATTTGTAGGCTAGGGGCATTTATACATATACTTTTTAGTTTTTGGACATGCCAGAGATCCACCACTTCAGAGCAGACTCAATTAATTGAGTCTGCTCTGCACAGGAGCTGACGTGAATTGCGCTGCACTGCTTACAGTTGTATAAGTGGCAAGTGTGCATCAGCATGGAGAAAATGGTGGCAGTGCGCTTTTGAATTAAAACACCTCAGAGATGCTTATACAATTGGAAGTGTCACAGTGCTAGGCACTTATACTGTGGCACCTGCATGTATAAAAATGTCCTAGGTTTTTAAAATCTCATTTTGCAAATTCTTCATGTGTCCTAAAGAGGCATTTTTTATATCTACCTAATTCACTATGGTTCTGGCCCAAATCTTTACCAGTGATGGAAATACTCTTTGTTGTTTTGATATTTTTTACAGAATAGCCAAGACTTTCTTTTTATTATGCTTAAAGATTAAATTTTCTGAGTGCTTAGGTTTGCACTGTGAGAATACAGAGGTGCCATTCTGTTCACTATAGAAGGCTACAACAATCTCATCCTACTTTAGAAAATAAGTGAGTTACTTCCAATCTGGTCGTCACATAATCAGTTACATGGCCAGCTTCAAACGCCATCAAAACTAAGATGATGTGCACAGTGGTCACAAGTGAATAAAGAGAGATAGGAGATTAAAAAGGAATATGATAGAGTAGGGAGTTACTGAAAATTGAAAAAAGCCTATTTTATGTAAATTAATCTAATAGAGTAAGGCACCCCTTCAATTTTTAAGTGAAGGGCTTGATATTTGAAAAGCAACAAAAACTTCACTTAGCAAAGTAATCATGCATTGAATAGACCTACCCATAAGCAGAAATAGATTTCAGGTTTGGATCCAGGTTCTCTGCTCTTGCTTACACTTCTCCATAGACATGCCTGACTTCAAACACATAATCAGGACAAACTGACATTTTCAGAAGTCTGATTTTCAAATATAGATACTTAACTACAAGGTGTCACATATATTTTATTTGTTCAACCTTTTGAAAATACATTTAAACACAATGTCCAAATTCTCAATAATGTAATTAAAAAAAGATATAAATATTCAGATTAAACATGCATTTGATTGGGACACTTTTGGTAAAAAATATTTGAATTAAACCCCTTCCTCTTCCTACCCATGTACCACCCACCCCGCCAAAAAATACTTCCCTCCAGTACATAAGAACTATATTATCTGTTGTATTATAGCTCTAAGGCACACTCCTGCTGTGCCTTGTACCACCTGGCTAGCCTCTTTTTCCTCATAATTCAAATGGAAAAATGCCAGAAAATGACTTTGCCAAGCAACATATGCCAAACTGGTACTCTCCCACAAGGATTTTTCACAACACATTAAGATACTCATCTGGTACACTGTAGGGGGAACAGCTTTCATCGTAAAGATGAAAGTGAGTGAAAAAATAAATGAACTAAAGAGACAAGCTACATACATACTTATGAACATTTAAGTTTTACAAATCTGGAATTCATATGGTAAAAATATTCAAAAGCACTAAAGGGAATGTCCAAGTGCCATTGATTTTTCATGGGAGTCAAGCACATTAGGTTATTTGGGAAACCTGGATTATAGGATTCGGAAACCACAGGTGCATTGTTTAATTTGGTGATGGTGGTATTAATTTCTCTACATATAAATAAGAACCTCACAAGCTGCAATAGGCACTTTAAATAAAATATAATCAGATTCCAAAAGTGAGCTGAGACTGACCAGCCACCTTTGAGACAGGCAAAGCTTTCGCAGAGCCCTTCAAAAAAACCAAGCAAACATCTCATTAGTTCCCAGTTTTGTCCCGCCAAATCACACCAAGCATCATTCCAGCTACTGAGAAGGTTACACAACACTAAAAGAGTTTAGTTCTTTAAATTCTCCAGGTCTTACTGAAAACTCCACAAAAGCCCCACTCTATTCAAATCCCTCAAACCCATAATTTTTGTTGTTTTTAGAAGTGGCCTCAATGGGGACTGATGAGATGATATGCACATTACAATACCCTATCCGCTCCTTTGAAAAAGATCACAGTATTTCCCTGGCCGGAGGCCCGAAATGTTCCATGACCAGCTTACCTTATTGATAGGTGCACTATTCATCCTTTCACATGAGAAAAGCCTTTCTAATTGGTTCTGCCTTTACCATAAGTGTAACTAGTGAATTTTGTGCCCTGGGAAACCCCCTGGCAGAGAGCAGGGCAAGGGGACAGGGTGCTGCTGGACAGTAAAAGGGAGGCAGCTGTGTCAGTCTTACCTGCCCCTGTTGCTCCCCCTGCTGCTATAGCTGTGCAGTATCCCTGCACTCTGCTGCTCTTGCTATGGCATAGTTTCTCCAGGGGGCCACCATTCTGGTGCCCCCTCTAAGCTAGCATTCAGGACCACTGTCCTGCTCATTCATCCCCAGTTGTGCTATTGCCTTTCATCATAGCAGTGGTATATTTATGGCAGTGGAAGTTTCCCTTGGACTTTTCAGCCCTTCTCATCTGCCAAGATACAACCCTGAAATACACAGAAAGGAATAAAAAAAACAACAACTGTGGAACATCAGTACCAAAGAAGTCTAAAGACTGCCACAATTAGCAGACAGCGACTATAGCATTGCCTTGTTCAGATGCTAGCAAAGTTGTCACACAGCATCACCCTTTACTGGTACTGGAGTTAGGTGCTGGCAAGTGAAACCTGTCTTTGTCCATGGATGCTACAATCTTCATACTGCATTTTAGACTCAAGTGCTTATCTCTAAGAAATGAAAGAAATGGCATTATTGTGAACCCCAAACATTACAATAATATATCTGTCTTCCCAGTTGTTTTTTTCTTTTTAATAATAAACATTGAACTATTTATATTTGCTTTTAAGAAGCACCTGATGTATATTTCCAAGCTTTTCTCTTCAAGGAAAAAACAAACAAACCAAACCAAGCCAAAACAAATAAAAACAAGAATATTGAGCTTCTCATACTTCAGCAGCTGGAGTTTCACAAGAAACAGTAACAGTCACGATACTTACGACTGTGGAGGTTGGCAGAGCTGTGATTGATGGGGTTTCTGCAATCCTGAAATGTACTCTGGGTTGAAGTTCCAGAATGCACTTAAGAAGAATTAGATCACTGGGAACTAAATGAGAGTTGGTAAATAAGTTCATAGGTACTCGAATACCACAGTCAGGGCCAGATAAAACGAGTGGGGGATTCTGGATGTACCTCAAATGCACCACTTAGTGACTTAATAGTGGCCACAGCTTTTGACCTTAGTGTGGTATGCTGGACTTTTAGGGTTACTGCCCTTGCTGTCTTGGGCAGGCTGGGCCGCTTCACCCTCCCTGGTTCACGATGCTCTGACTTCAGCCATGCTGGTGTCTGTTGTTTTAAAATTTGATGGAGAAAGTGCAAGAAGGAAGTCAAAGGTCATTGAACAACATGGACCAATTAAATGAGCTTCAGGGTTTTCAAAGGCAACTTCAGTCTACTTATTATTATGGTCATTATTATTAAGAAAAATGTCACTGAACCTTTTATCAAAGATACAGAAAGAGAAGAAAACATAGCTAAAGCATTTAAAATGTAAAGTATTAAGAAAGACTTGTTTTTCTTTCTCCTCTTCAAGTCCAACCCAGCTTCCTGAAAAGTTAACAGAACAAAAACTGTTGCAAAATAGGAGAAAGAGGAAGAGTAGTAATAGAAACTGTAGCCCTTGTTTCTGGCATTAATGATTAAGCCCCCTCTACATGTTATACTTAAGGTGTGATTAACCAGTTAATTGTGCCCCAAGTTACAATTCAGCTATACATTCAACCAATTACTGATGTGACAAAATGAGCAATGAGCTACAAAGTGTGTTAGAAAAGTGTGCAAAAAAAGTGTAATAATTTTGTAGCTTGCCACCATCTTGTCATTAATTAAACATGTGACCACGTGCTCCCCGGTAGCTGAGAGTCCCATCAACTGAGCTGCTCCAAGCCACAGGGTTGCATCACCTGCTGCCACCCCTGCAGCTGGCAAGGCTCACAGTGGCCACAGCATCCCTGGCACTGCCCCTGCTGTGAACCTCATCAGCTGTGGGGCTCACAGCAGGGAGAATGCTGTCCTCTGTCTGAACCTAGTAAAATGCAGAGCTTGCCTGGCAGGGCTCAAGGTAATTATGTGCCCCTCAGGCATTAATGGGACCTCTGTATACCATCCCTACAGTCCCAATGCCCTGGGCTATAACAAACACCAAAAGGGGAAGCAGCTCTCTGTCCCTTTAAGTGGGAAAAGCTTTCCCTCACTGCTTAGCTAGCATAGCCTCTCAACCCTGGGATATATCCTACTGAGCTTCTCTAAGCCTCACTGGGGATCCAGATGCAGCCCCACAGTCTCTCCAGGAGCTTGCTACTGGAAGCTCTACAACCCATGACTACTAGGGAAAGACTAGCTGGCTAGCTCAGGCTCTGGACTTATATCTTCCCAGAGCCCTGCCTGCTAACTACTTGGGCTGCCTGCTAATTGCCTCATTTGCCCTGTTGCCCCAGCAATCTGCAGCTGCTGCCTAGCTTGCAGTGCTCCCTGGCTGAGCTGCTTCTTTCTTAAAGGAACAGGGAGCCCCAGGCTCCCTGCTACACGGGGGCAGTGGGGAGAATCTTCTTACTGCTGTGATCCTCATCCCCCATAGGGCTCACAGCAGTGGCAGCATTTTTCCAGCTGGTCCTGCTGTGGATCCCACCTCCCACAAGTTTCACAGTGGCAGCAGCAGTCCCAGTACTGCCCCCAGCATGAGCCCTCTAGCCAATGTTAGTTATGAAGCTCATACCAGGGGCAGTGTGGGGAATGCTGCCCCCATTGCAAGCCCTATCACCCGCAGGGCTTGCAGCCTCAGGAACCAAAGCAGGGAGAGTCCAGGATCACAATCCCAGGCTCCCTACACCAGCAGTAAGGCACAGTGGGAACTAATGCAAGATCCCACAATCACGCCTCTTGCCATTCATGCATGGCATGACAGAAGGCACAACTGTATGGGTCACACATTAAATTCCATTGTGCCTTTATCTGGGGGGCTCGACCCAATGATATCATGAGGTCCCTTCCAGCACTAAACTTCTGTGAATCTGTGAATCTTTGCGCACATGTAGAGGGGTCCTCATTTACAATCCAACTGGTAAAGAAAGGCAGGCCTAGCACAGTGTTATCAGCCACTTGGAGACCTAGCAAGCTGCTATTAGATTCAGGTTAAGGCACTGCTTTAAGCTGAATTTTGGTCACTGGTTCACAGCAATTTTGCAAAGCAAAACCAGACTCTTTTAAAAGTGACAAAAAAAAAAAGAGTGAGAGTAAAGAAGAGATAAGATGGAAGAGGCAATGAAAGAGTATGTGACAGAACGAACCCACATTGCAGCATGTGTTCAGGTCCTACTAGACCCTGGCAGAGTTGGTAATGTTGTCTCTCTTTACCTTTGACTGACTTGCAAACTGTGCTTAAGTGCCAAAAACTGCTGAAATACCACTGCGTGTGTGCTATTTGTGTGCATAAAGTGAAGTAGAGAAATATCTCATTGAGCCCATGATAGGCTTTTGGGCAGTGCTCCAGAACTGCAAGTTTCATATTTAGGAAGAGTGGGTTAATCCACACCACTTCAAGCCATTGTTTTAAGCTGGCTGCAGAGTGAGAAGCCATCAGTTACACCCAGGTTATTTGTTTAAGCCTCTTTTTTTGTTTCAATTATTCTTGGAAGCATTTTGAGAGTTAGAAATAGAATTTTCAAATATTGCCTGAAGGCTGAGATACTAATGCCGGAACCGAGACTCCCTGGAAATGTTGAGATTGACTGCAGAAGCTGCCGCTGTCTCTGCAAGCAGTGGGTGATGGAAGGTAGCTCTGTTTCTGACAGTATGGAATCTGGTACACCAAGACAATGTTGTCCTTTTTTTCTTTTCTTGTGAAGCTTTCATCATGTTTTGTTTCCAGTAAGCTAAACACTTTAGAAAACAAGATCACTGCCAAAAGATGTCACCTCTGATAATTACATGCAAAAAGCTCAAGGAACCAAAAGCCTGAAGAGGCTGAGGTTAGAGAAGTAATTTTTTGAAGGAGGGATGAACCAGGGGTGGCTGAAGAAGCTGTGCAAGATGAAGGCTTGGAGTTGGCTAAGCAGTTCCATCTTTAAACATCTGCGATTTTAGAACACATGAAAGTTCACAGGATGTCTGAATTTCACCAAAAGAGTCACCTCCCCCTCCCATATCTACTGTAAAATAAAGGTTCCATGTCAAAATGATAACAGTGCTAACTGTAGTAATGTGGTACAATAAGTTTTGTCGTACTGTCCTCCCCGCCCCCCTCCTTCCTCATATTATAGACCAAGACACTTGTTTTGAAGATATTCATTTGTCTACCTTAGATGCTTGTAGCAAATCAATTAATCAATCACATAAGCCTGTGCTCCAGGCAGCTGGTCACTTCCCTGTGAGCACAGTTTGGTATGTGCGTGATTGAGAAGAAAAGCTTTCTGCAATTTGTAAAAAAAAAAGGCTCAGATCTAATTCTTCTTACAAGTATTCATACATCCAAAGTTTTTATTCCAGTGGGGTTTACTAACTACTTCTTTTGAAGAAGACAGTACACGACTCTTCAAAAACTTTCTGTTTATTTGGCAAAGTCTATATTTGAAAAACAAGGCAGATAGATTTAACAGACTCATGACAGAAAAGTAAAGGTGAAATTAAGGGCCCAATTTAGTAGCAAAAGAAGGTGCCACTGTCAACTGCAGCAGAGTTGCATCAGGTGATATCAGTAGTCAATTTAGTCTACTGGTACTCAACCCCCTGGATGACAGGCCAGACGTGGCCTGTGGAGCTGTGCCATCTGGTCTGAAGGGCTCCTGCAGGGTCTGAAAATTTGGTGGCAAAGGATCTTCTCCCCTGATACCAAATTTCCAGACTTATAGGGAGTTGTAAGGGCTAGACAGCATGTTCATATATCAGGCACACAAGGCCAAGGCAATATGAGGCTCGATGCAGCTACATGGGGCCCAATCTTGGTGACGACTTTTGGATTCAGCTTGTGGACTGTGCCTGTGTTTCTCATCCAGCCTGCAGGGCCAGAAGATGTGCATTACTGGTTTAGTCTGACCATGTTTATCCTATTGCTGATAAAGCTATATTTACGCAAAGATACAGAGGGTATGTCTACACAAGATGCCCATTGCCATAGTAATATGCTCCAGTGACATAGCTTTTCCCTACAGCCACATAGCATTGGTAGGCACTAACTGTGATGCCGACACTACATCACTATAGCAATGAGCTACCTCATTATAGGGCATCACTGTGGTGACATAGCTGCTAAAAATAAGCATGCGCCACCAGGACGGTGCAATAGCTGCTGTTACTGCACCGTCATTTAGTACTTCCTAAAGTACTAAGGCGAATACTAAATGATGGTGCAGTGACATCTGCACCATCAGGGGCATGTGTAAATGTACCCAGTGTCCTTTTTCAGTTAAAGCATGACTGAAAGTAGATGGTACTTTAAGTTCTTCTTTAACCAGTGTTATAGCAATTTGTAATTTTAAGGTTCCCTGAAGCAGATCTGAAATTGAATGACTTTTTCATGACAAATTCATAAACTCTGAGCCTGATGTCAGAAACATTGAATAAACACAGAGTCTCGCATAAAGTAGTAATGATTTTACCTGTATCTGTACCTTCCAAAAAAATCTCATTGTCATTTCGAACCAGTTATTAAGTCATGCTGACATTGATGTTACCCACTGTAGATTTGTTAAGCACAAATACTAAATAAAGTAGATTCTTTTTTAAACTCATTTGGGCATGTCCAGATGAATGCACACATGCCTCTTGCCCCACTTCAAATCCCTTTGAGGCAGGGCAACAGGCACATGCAGGAATGAAAAAATGTTCCCCATGCTGCAAGTTTGCAGTGTGGGGAGAAAATTTGACCCCTGGATATCCAGGGGTATAAAAAAATGGAAGTTTAAAAAAGCAGGGCAACTGGAGGCTGGGTCCTCCATGGACCTCTATGGTTGCCCCTCACCCTGATGCTGAAACACGTCGCTGGTCAGCATGTTTCAGTACCAGGGCTCCGGTGCTGGTGAGTAAGGGGTTGG
>NW_017728918.1:83085510-83116273 GCF_001723895.1 Crocodylus porosus
CCATTTGGGGGACTGGCGGAGACGTGGGTAGGCTGCGTGGGGCAGCCATTGGGGGGCTGCACCAGCTGGTGGGGGATGGGGCCAAGTGAGGCAGCAATCACAGGGCTGGGGTGGGGCATGCGGGCCTTGCAGGGGGAGTGGTAGCCCCTGTGGGGACCATTTAGCCCCCGTTGAGGGGCTGTATGACTTGAATGGGCACCGAACCCCTTGTGTGAGGGCCGAATACCCTTTAGGGGGCTGAACCCCCTTTTGGGGGGGCTGAATCCCCTTTGGGGGGGATGAACCCCTTGTGTGGGGGCTGTACCCCTTGTGTATGGGCTGAACCCCCTGTTGGGGTGGGTGAAACTCTTGTGTGGGGTCCATTGCCCTGTGGGAGCACAGCAAAATATGTATTCATGAAACATGTATTTACAGTTCACTTTATTATGATTAGAGACTTGCTTTAACACTGTAAGATATATCAGTAAAACATTGTCCAACTGCTCACCGTCTCTCTCTCTTTTTATAGTGGTATTTTATTTTACTTGTGGAGGAACATGGATTTGGGGGTGTTTTATAGAGTGATTTTGGGATTTTTTTTATCAGGGATTTTTCAGGTTTCCAATAGGGAATATCAGAATTCCTGCTAGGGAGGCCAGTGGCAGGACCCTGCCTGCTCAGGGCTGGCACCTTGGACCCATCTGGCTGTGGCTGACCTCCTGGACAAATGGGGCCAGGAGGACATGCTTTGACAGTTCAAAGCAGGCCACGACACCGGGAACATCTTCCAGACGATAGTTGCCCAGATGGCCGGCCAGGGGGCACACATGGCAGTAGTGGTGCACAGAAGCCAACCCTGCAACCACAGTCTATTGGTAGCTGGCCCAGAGGGGCAGATGCCTCTACTGGCTCTGCAATCCCCATCCAGGTCTGGCAGGTCCACAGAAGGTCACAGCCAGGCAGCAGCCCCCACTTACAGACTGCTGCAGTGGGTAGAGGGTGCAGGGAACTCTCAGGGCTGCTTCAGCAGTCCAGCTGGCACAGGTACAAATTGGCTTTGCCCCAGAAGCTCCTGAGAGCTAGTAGTCCTGAGCTACTTGTCAAAGCAGCTTTTTATACTGCTGAGGCCAGGACAGGGCAGCTTTCTATACTGCTGGGGATAGCACAGGTGCTAGCACCAGGCTCTAGCTCCCCCTGGCTGAAGATCCGGGAGGAGCCAGGCAGGGTTATTTTCCCCCAAGTGGCACAATTTGCTCTACAACAAAATACATGTCTGAGCACGTGCACTGAAGCAAAAAGTCCCAGCTCAAATTTGCACCACTTCTATTAGCTGCTGCAAGCACACATGCTTGCATGTGCGAACACGCTCATTGGCTATGAGTTTTTACTGAACAGCATATGTCACCAGGAAAAAATATACCAAGTTGAAGACTTTTAGCAGTGAAAAGTCCCATCAGAAATGAAACTCTCCAGAAGTGTAGAGGACAATCGGAAGAGGTTTAAACAGCACTTTATTCATGTCTGCAAGCAGTGGGAGCCAGCTAAAAGGGCAACAATTAGAAAACAGCTTTAGTTATTCATTTTAAAATGTATTTTCAGAACCAGCTATATTTTCCAAATACCTGGTTCTGAAACACTTGCTGATTGTAATAGTAATGGATGGCTTAGGCATAGAAGGATGATTATGAAACTGTAATACAGATATCTGAGGAGTACTGAACTTCATATACAAAACAAAGCTTCTGAAAGGTACTTTTAAATCAGAAGATATAGAAAGAAAGGGAACCTGTTAGAAAAGATGGGGACATGTGGAAGCTGCTACTACTACTACTGCTACTATTATTATTCTTTCTTCTCTAATATAAACCTATTAGAAGATACTGCACCTAAATGGGTGATTGTGAATAGCTAGTCTTGATGTCCCTGACACAGTTAGATCTGTTATTCAGTGAGCTACCATTAAATAGCATAAGTTACAACAACATAGTGGTTTAGGCATGTAACCACTAATCCATATTTTTCCCCAATGAGTGGGAGAAACGAATGTCAAAATAAAAAAGCACCTATTTAAAAAGCCTTGGAATCAGACTCTAATCTGTAATCAACACTATCGTTATAGTACAGCACCATGGAAGCACTGGTTATCACCTGTTAATAGATGTTCAACAGAACATTTGAAAATCGGAATGGTTTCATTGACAGCAACTCATAGCAGACCCAGGGAGTACATGAGGCAGAAGAAAGAACAACTTTACCATCCTTCAAAAAACAAATTAACAAATAACAATTTAGTTGCTACCACTACTGTCTAAAATAACACTGTGTATATTAGGGTGAGCAAAGCAGGCTGTATTCAATTCAGATTCAGCCCAATTCGGGGGACAGTGATTTGATTTGTTGATTCAGATCACTGTCCCAATTCGATTTGGCTGAACCTGAAGATTTGATGTTGATGTTGATGTCAGAGAATCAGTGATTCAGCCATAGACACAGCTAGAAAAAAATGTTTTTTTCTACATACCTTGAGGTACCAGGCATGGCTTGGGAATGCTGAGATGGTGGTGCAGATGGAGTATCCCACAGGAGTGTGGGGTGGCCCCCCCACTTGCTTGGTGGCGGACCTGGAAGTGGATCGGAAGTACTTCCTGTCCACTTTCAGGTCCTCTGCTGACTGCATGGGGGTTTCCCACCCCTGTGCTCCCCCAATTTGGCAATCAGCCATGGGGGCACCCCAGGTGCCCCCCCAGACCCAAGAGGCACCAGTCACCAAGCCAGGTGGTGAGGAGAGGGTTCATGGTACCAAGGAGAGCACTTCACAGTAGTCCTGGAAGTGGACTGGAAAAGCTTCTGGTCCACTTGCAGGTCCACCAGTAAGTGTGCTGGGGTCCACCCCTATGCTCCCATGGGACACTCCATCCGCCCCACTATCTCAGTGTTCACAAGCCACCTGGTACCTTGAGGTATGTAGAAAAAACATTTAAAGCTGTATCTATGTCCTAATCACTGAATCTCTCCAAATCTCTCTGAATGGATTTGAAGGGCTCCAATTTGAGTAGGAGAGATTAAAGAGTCTCCTGATTCAACTTGGATTCAGAGACTCAGCTGCTGAATCAGACCAAATCTCCACTGAATCAAATAAGCAATTGAAGCTTCAAACAGCCCTAGGGTATATCTACAAAATTAGCAGTAGTGTCCTAGCAGTAGAATCTTACTAATATGAGGTTGTCATTTCAGACCGACAGTGTATGGAGAAACACACATTGTCCACATTGACAAGAGATGCTGACTGAGCAGTAGCTTGTGACTATTGAGCAGAGGCATTGCATGGCAGGAAGACAACTGAAACTCTGGACAAGATGCAACCAGAACTACTAGATTTATCTCCTGACAGTAGTGATACTGAGCACAATGCAGATCACCTCAGAGACTAATTGAACACTGAGCGCATCTACACAGTATGCTTAATACACAGTAGATTGATTGACTGCACATTACAGCATCATGGCAACAACCATGCTATTAGGCTAAAGTGCAGCAGTGTTCGTCTACAGCACATTCATTATCAAAAAAATACCTGTGCAATCATGCAAACACTCAGCAGGGCAGCCTACTGTACATTTATTTAGTACTTCCTTTTGCAAGTACTATATCTAATGCACAGTAGAGACTGTGCATTAATGAACATGTAGACATGCTCACTGTCATTTAATTTTGTTAATAGATTTGTTATAGGTGCCTGAAATTCTATAGTATGTTATTATTGTTTGTTAGTCATTATTATTACTGTGTTTGACTAGGAAAGAAAGGTGAGAAAAACTGAACCTTTAAAGGCACTGGAAGTTGGAACCAGATGGAAAGTTATATAAAGGTTTATTCTGGACAGTCACAAAACTAAGGCAGACCTCCATCAGACTCCCTGAACATACCGTGGACTCGATGTCAGAAGATTGTCAGTGTGTTCTCTTTCAGTCGTTGGAGGTACTTTATATAAGTATTTTATTTTTCTACTTGTTATGATTGTTAAAACCAAGGCAGTGATTATACAACCTTTGAAATATTTCCACTTCAATAGCATGCAATGATGTTTTGCCATTTCCTAGTGTTCCAGTCGAACAGCTGGCATCTCATAGAAATCTCTTCTCTACTCTCCACTGCAGAGATTGACAAATAATCCTGCTGATTCCTACATGTGTGTCTTCACTGCAGGAGAGCTTGCTTCTAGTTTTCTGCATAGCATACCAAAGGTTTTAATTTTCCTTCTTGCCAGTGTGCAGAAATGTCAGAGAATAACTAAGACTTTCTGACATTCAGTATCCTATTCCAAAGACATTAACTCTTCACAGGATCCCCTTTTCTTCTCAAGAGCACTGAGAAAAGCTGTAGTTTCTTTATGTTTCATCCTATTGCAAAAAAAAAAGTATTTTCTTCCACTTGGCTTGTGAACAGCATGTCTCTTGAGCAAACTCGACATGGGCGTAGAGCTAGCAGTGGTAGATGGTGTGAATCTTCTATTTTTCTTTCATCAAGACACATACAGAGAATGCTTCCTGGATTTTCTTTAATAACTCGAGTTGCCAGTTGTCCAGTTTATCTATTTTCTTTTGATAGTGTGAATTTGAAAAAGTAGTTGCAAAATTTCATATTTTCTATCTCTAGACAAGAAAAAAAAATGTTTGCTGGAGAATATGTCAGTAAACCATGGACTCCTCACTTTACTTGTGGTAAGTTAGGATGTTATGTCACAGGGTTGTATCAGGTTGACTGTGTAGTTTTGCTACTAGGTTAGATAGTGGACTTGTATAGGATGGTTTTGACAGGGATGATCCTGCCTGAAACAGGGAACTAGATGGACTAGATGACCTCAGGAGATCCCTTCTAGCCACTTTTTTCTATATTTTATGAAACCAAGTTAACAAGTATTCCTTTATAGTACATTACATTAGTTTAATATTACAATAGAAAATAGGCATGAAAATTGAATAGGTATATCTAAAGAAGCATTATCTACAAAAAAAAAGAAAACTGAAAACAGAATGTGAGAGTGTTAATAGTATCAGAGAAAATACTAAAGCAGCTGTACAAGTTGTACTTCACTGTATGTCAACATTTATATAGTACTCTATAAATATATCTATATTATGGGATTTTTTTTTACCCACAGCAATTCAGCAGGAGCTCTCTCTGTCAGTGGCATACTTTTTGCCTCTGCATAGCCTGTTGCAAAGCAGGAAGAATGCTCCTAAATCACAGCTACAATAAATGTGCTTGCACCCATTTTCCAAGAATCTGTTGCTAAAATTGATCACACAAAGAGAGAACACGCAACATGAGTTACAACCTGAGTTTATATGTTACCCTAGGTATTCATCAGAACTGTGCATAACTTTGGGTGCTGATTTGATTCAGAGGAGATTTCGCCTGATTCAGTGGCCGAATCTCCAAATTTGAATTGAATTGGGAGACCAGTAAAACATCTGAATTGATTTGAAGCCTCTGAATTGATTCAGAAAAGATTCAGAGATTTGGCAATTTGGGCAGTCCCTGCTCACCACTGCAGGGAGCTGGACACGGGCTCTGTGCCAGTAAGAAGGAGATGGGGGAGGGAGGCTACAGGAAGGATGAAGGAACCATGGGGGACCCTTGCCAGGCCCCATCTCCTGCCTGGTCCCCCGGCCCCTTTGAGCACCTTCTGACCCCTGCCTTCTCTCCCAGCCCCATGAATGGCTGCCCTGCCTGGCCCCAGTGTCCCAGCTTTTTTTTTTTTTTTTAAAAAAGCCCCACAATCACCAGCTGCTGCCAGGTGTGTGTGTGGGGGGGGGCAATCCCTCCTGCCCTCCAGTGCCCTGCACTGCATGTAAGGGCTCTGCCACTAAAACCCAGGAGCCCCAATGGTGGCTGCAAGATCCAGTGAGTGCAGGGCTTTTTTTTTTAAAGAGCCAGGGCACTAGGGCCAGGTGGGGCAGCCATTGATGGGGCAGGGAGGGCAGGTGGGAAATGGGGCCTGTTTGATTCAGAGATTTGGACAAATATACTAGCCACTTTGCACAGGCCTAGTGCTCATTGCCAGGCAGTAGGAAGATCTGGCAACTGTGCTTGCTTGCAGCAGCAAAGTATACACTTGCTTTCCCTTATCTCATGTCGAGCATTTATTATGTGTTTCTGGTAGAGCTAAAAATGTAATGCAATTTAGCTTTCTAAATACAATCCCTGCTCTTGGGACCATACAACATAAGTTGTATCCTATAAAAAATGTTAATGAAAAGCATGCTTGGCAGTTGTATGGCATATTGAAAACTCATAAGCATATTTGCAGTTAGTTTTCAAGAAAGACTTAAATACAAAGAGATAGGGCTTTGTGAATTAATTCTAGAAGTAAGTTTTACGTAGGAACCTACTGAATTTGCAATTGAGTACTTTTCACGGAAACTGTGAATTCAGGCAGGGTTTGCGAAAAATGGCAGGTTCTATGAAAAACAAAAAATGAAAAAAATCTATGATTTCGGTGGGCTTGCTGGAAAAAGGAAACAACAAACTTACCAGCAGGTAGAGAATAGGCAGGAAGCCTGGCAGTCTTCGAGCACAGGGTGAAGGGGACAGTGTGGGGAGGGCAGAGGGGGGAGGTAGGGCGCAGCTGCTCCCAGCAGGAGGCTGGGCCGGCTGTGGCAGGCTGGCAGGAAACTGCACCGAGGTCTGTGGATTCCCAGCCCCGATCATTGCCAGTGGCAGATGCACCCATGCAACAAGCTGGGTCACAGCTCCACAGTGGATTAATGGCTTCCCCAGGCTTAATCAGGGTAATTAAGCCACGGTTGCAGATCATCTGGCTCTCTGCAGGGAGGGTCAGGACTGCTAGGGCCCCAGAGCCTATCAGAGGCCTGGGGTGGCCCTGTTGCACTCAGACCATGAAAATGGCAGCTGGCCCCAAGATATGCTCCTAGAAAAATTGGCCGGCTGCCTCCTCAAGTTCAGTAGACCCCTAGATATACCCAAAGAAGCAAGAAGCAAGCACATTTTTTCTCGTCTAGAGAAAGAAAATGTTAAATTGTGTAAGTACTTTTTCAAAAGAAGAAGTCACTGGAAATAAAATGAGAAGCAAGTGAAAGATGAAGCTGTTGACTCTTTGGCAAAAATTCAAGCATTCCATGGCCAAACTATGACAATCCCCTCACTGATTGTTGATGAGGAGTGTCACTAGGAAATTATTTTTTGAAAATGACATTGTAGATATTTTTAAAATTCTGCCAGAGTTTAGAATGAATATTACCAGTTTCCTGATTCCTTTGCCTGAAGAAATGATAACACCTGTCCCATGTCTGTCTTTCTTTCGTCGGTAAAAACTGTTAAATGCTAACAAAATATGGCTTCCATTCCAAAGTGCATCCACCAAAGCATGTCCATTTTTTCTTACCTGGTTTCTATGGCAACGAACTTAAGAACACCATGGCATTGCTAGGATTTTCCTTGTATTAGAGTGAGCTATTGATTTCATACTTAGAGAATTAATATGTCCTCTAAAAATCACAGGCAATATCACTCAATAAATCTGCAGTATAAGGGGCTTTTCTCATCATAAGCCATTTTTAGCAGTAGAAGAAGTAGCTATTTCTAATAAGAACACTACAGGGGCTGATGACTTCTATTTATAACTGCAGTTTCTGCTCCAGGGGGTTGAAATTGAGTTCTAATGAGCAGCATCCTAAAGTGATAAGCCTAAATCTCATCTGAGCTGCCCAAAATGTCCAAGGGTCCTGGCAACTCCCAGAAAACTTTTTCTTTTCTAGTCTCCCATATAGTCAAATATCTTTTAGTTCTTGCAACTGATTTCTCTCCTTTGCTGTTCTCCCCACCGGATCACTCTTCTCTTCAAAAATTCTTTACAGTGAATTTGCACAGCTGTCTTCATTTTCTGGAGATCAGAGTACAAACATAGGTAGATAATATACATAGTACCTTCCAACAGTTCTCTTACCAAATCCTGTTTCCACAGAATATATTTTGCACCACTGGGCAATTCAAATATTGATTCAACAGTGGCTGGGACCAACAAAAATACTATTACCATTTTTGGGCCTGCTATTCATTTTGGGATTTTTCACAACCTGCTTAATTTTCAGCCAGTTGCCAAATAAAAGCTAAAAGCTCAGGTATTTTGTTGTAACTTCTACTTCAAAGAGCTTCTTCACTCAGATGAAGGTCATAAGTAGCTGTTTGTTGTAGCTTTGTAAAGCCCTAGTTACTTCACAAACATCTATCTTCTCAGAATGGTGTGGCGTTGAATCCTGAGAACCATCTGGATTCTACTGTACTACATGCAGTATATTGAATAATGAAAGAAATGGAAGAAAAGTAGTGGAACCCAAATTTGTCACTTTAATGAAGAGAGTAACATAGAATTTGTTCTCCGAGACCCCTGATAGGTGGTAGGGCTTGGAAACTTTACTTTAAAAAATGTATTAAATGATGTGAGACACAAAGTTTTTCATGCAGCCCTTTAAAAAGCATAGGTAAATCCTTATAGAGATTTATGGGGCAACACAGTCAAAGACTTTTTGATATAATGTTGAGAACAAATGAAGGGATATTTGCAAAGAATGAAGGATTCAAGGTCACTCAAGCTTGTCATGCACATACTTTGAGGTTCTGTAATCAAACAATAACTCTGCATTACTTAAATTTAAGTTGCCCAGATCTCTAACTTAAAAGCAGGGTGTTTCAGGAATGGATACCTCCTAGTACATCTTTTGGGTGCCACTCAACCTCCACATATAGAATCACAGAATCAAAGAAAAGTAGGTTTGGAACAGACCTCAGGAGGCCATCTAGCCCAAATCCCTGCTCAAAGCAGGACCATCACCAGCTACATTACGCCAGCCAAGGCTTTGTCTAGCTGGGTCTTAAAACTTCCAAGGATGGAGACTTCACAACCTCTGGGTAACCTTTTCCAGTGCTTTACTATCCTTCTACTGAGAACATTTTTCCTGATATCTAACTTAAATTTCCCTGGCTGCAACTTGAGACCAATACTCTTTTTTATGTCATCTTCTACCACTGAGAACAGTCTAGCTTCACCCTCTATAACCACCTTTCAGGTAGTTGAACGCTGCTATTAAATCCCCCCCCTCAGTCTTCTCTTTTCCAGACTAAATAAGCTCAGTTCCCTCAGCCTTTTCTTATATGCCTCAGACCCCTAACCATTTTTTCTGTCCTCTGCTGAACTTCCTCCAAGTTGTTCACATCCTTTCTAGAGTGGGGGACCCAAAACTGGACACAGTACTCCAGATGTGGCCTCACCAGTGCAGAATAGAGGGGACTAATCATTTCCCTTGATCTGCTGACAGAACTCCTACTAATGCCGCGCAGTATGCTGTTAGCCTTCTTGGCAACTTGGCAAAAAGCTCATATTCAGCTTATTGTCTACTGCAACCCCAAAGTCCAATTAATATACATTACCAATAGTCCAAAAATTACAATTTTACAGTTGGAGTGGTAAAAACGCAGCTCAATGTTCTGCATCTAAACTCTCTATGTATTAAATTTAAATAGAAAAAAACTAATTCCCTAAGCGCACAGAGGCTAGTATTTCTTGGAACCCTATTTTCTGCCTATTGTTGCTTTTCTAAAGGTGGCTTTAACTTCTATAAATAACTTCACAGAACTGATAAATACCCAGTGTTCAATTTTGGTCCATGAATTTGGTCAGCCGCAGTACCCTTTTGTTTATGTCATCTGAATAGCATTACACTTTCATTATGTGAAACGCATAAAATGTAACTAAAGGTACTCAGGAGTCAATAGCAAGGTCATAATTTACTATCAGGATTCTGCTGACATTTACAGACCATTTAAACTTTGTTCTTCTGGTTTATAACATCAGCATCAGCACAATCCTTGAAGTGCATCATTGCCTGCAGTGTGGTTGTAATGGAACTCACATGAATAACTAGCAAAGAATTAGAATTTCTGTTTTATGATTTATCTATGCAGCAACTGTAAACATTAAATGAAGAAACTCTTCATTATAAAACAGTTAAATTAATATGAATATTGAGCCGATCCTTTTAAAAAGGGAAACTTTCTGCGGCCTATCAGGCAATGACATTACTGGTATTCTTCATGAATAAAACTAGTATTAAAAGGGTACATTTTCCTCTGCGATGCTGAAGCTTTTTCAATTCCTCTATAATCAAACAGCTAAAGCCTGCTTTTAAAAAATTAGCAGAGAAAGGAACCCAGAATTTTTCAAACTCTTTTAAGCATTTCAGGATTTGAATTTTCTACACAATTAAAAGCTGGAAGAGAAGAGTAGATTGTTATTGTTCTTTAAAAAACACTTAGTGGGTGGGAGTGTTGTCCCATACTTGAATCCTTGGTTAATAAGTATTATAGCTTCCCAGCATCCAGAAGACCAGCCATTGGTGAGGAAAGGGGTCAGAGGGCCCAGAACTACAATGATGGGGGCAAAGAATGCAGGGGGGGGGAAAAACACAGGAATAGTAATCACAGGATCAAAACAAGAGGTCCAGAATGGGACTCTAAAATAGTGTCCTTTGCTCTTAGCAGAGAACCCCGGACAGTGTTTACCATTCCCAGGAGTCTGTGTATGCCACCAGCTGATTTTTTTCCAGATGTTTGGTTTGAGGTGTTGGGAGAGGAAAAAGGAAATGAGCCCCATATCTGCAGGCCAGTGTCTTTTCCACTTAACTTCCTCCCCTGGACTAATAGATGAACACTAGCCAATTGTCCGCCATGAAGGATGGAGTATTTCAGAGAGTGTTTACATGCCCCACCCCCCCTCACTCTTCAGGGCCGGCCATGTAAATCAGGGACAGGCAATTATTTTGGGTGGAGGGCTGCTTACTGAGTTTGAGCAAGCTGTCTAGGGTCACATGGGTAGCCCCGCCCCTTGGCAGGTGCCTAACCCCTGGTTGCCATCTTGTGACTGAAAGTCCTGCTCCCTAATCCTTGACCTTTGCCACCAGAACTCCCTCCCCTTGTCCCCAGATGTACTCCTTTCAGCAAGGGGTTTTGCCATCTTGGAGCCAGAAAAACCCAACAAATTATATTCTGAAAAGGAAACATCTACCATATTAATCTGATTTCAAATAAAAATTTTGTCCAGATTTACATGTTTGTGTAGTGTACATAGAGGTAATTGCACAATAGCTTAAAATGAAGTCTTACTCTTGTATGTTGTGAAGGGTGGGTATAAGTTTGTGGGGGGCTAAGGGTGTGTGCGTATGTGGGGTGAGGGAGCATGTGGGTGTGTATGGATATGTGGAGTGCGGGTGGGTATGGGGTTTGTGGAGGAATGTGTGTTGGGGGAGGGTGGCTGAGCTGTTTGAGTGAGGGTCTGCATGTATGGCAGTGCAAGAGGGTGTGGGTGCATGTGAATGGTGGAATGTGCATGTGGCACTCATCCTATGAATACACCCACCCACACACTCTGCCCCTGCCTGCACACCCACTCACCCACACACACACACACCTTCCCACTCTGCCCTTGAACACCCCTACACTCTGCCCATACACTGCCACGTATTTCTGTCACTTGCAGACCTGTAGGACACCACCTGCCAGCCGACTCAAGTGAGACAGTTTCTAAATGAAGTTCTACACATGCATGCTTTCACCTGCCACAACTTGGTGTTTAAAGGAGTTGGTTCAGTACCTGGAGGCGTAGTTCCATTAGTCATCCCATAGTCGTCCTGAGAAGGTCTTAAGTTCCTGATGACTCTGCCACCCCTAAACCCTTGCCCGTTCCACCGGTCTCTGATTGGCCACTTGGTCCTTCTACATGACCTCCATCCCAAGAACAAAAAGACAAAAAACCATGCACTCCTGGCCTGGATTATTGTTCCAGCTCCTTTTAGCAAATCGCAAACGAAACTGATGGTCATGAGGTCAGCCCCTCTTTTCTTCCTCTACCATCTCTTTGGTGGTTCTCCCTGAGCCTCTTATTAAGGTCAACACAATTCCCCTTATCCCATAAGGTCCATCTGTGACACCATTTTTGTCTTCTGCCCCTTTTAGGGACTTTACAGTACCAAAATTCTAGAGTGCCCCTCTATTAGAGGCTTTATGATACCTTACTCTGTCGGGATCTGCTGGCTTCTGGCATGGTAACAAGCAGTTCCAAGTACTGTGGGGTCAACGGTCCTTTCTCTAATTTCCCTGTGGGGAGCTCACTCTCTGGAGAAGTCTCCTACCAGCTCTCCACATTGCTCTCAAGGTTCCCTGCATTGTGACATGGCTCGATCCTCTTCTTTCCGGCTCCGCGCTCCCTCTTCTTGCCTGTTCCGGGCTCTTCTTTATACCAGCATTGGAGTTCCCAGCCCTTCCCCTCCAGAAACACCTGGCTAAGGAGGGTTTCTGCCAGGCTCTTTGGTTCTGTGGATCTGGGGCCACCGACCCTTTGTTTAGCTCTTGTGCTTTTGAGCCCTGTGACTCTCTCTCTTACACACACACACACACACACACACACACACACACACACACACACACACACACACACACACACACTGACAGGGCTCCATGCTCTCTGGTTCAGTGATGATACATCCAGGAGCTAGTTGTGCAGAGCAGGGTGGGGGCAGGAAGTAGGCTGGGGAGGGTCAAGGCTGGGCTGCCCAGTTGTGCTGAGATGTCCCCCTGGGTCCTACTGCCCTGGGCTCCTGTCAGCTTTGACAGGCATCCAGGAGCATGTAAATATTAAACCCTAATGGCTCCCTCCACCTCCTCTCTGTCTCCCCGCCTGAGGAGGCAGAGCTCTCCCAGGCAATCACTGCCAGCACACTTGATCAAAAGTATTATGGACAGACAGACTAAGTCCATTATTACAATAGAATTGTTATGGCAGCTTTGGGGATGTAAATCATCTTTCCACAGAATGCATACAACAAGCTACTTCCTTGTGGCCCTGTCACTATTTATGAACCAGACTGCCCTTGTAACACTCAGAAGGGAGTCCATGAATGATTGGTGCCTCCTGAGACAGGGCAAGCACCATGGTGGCAAGCGGCCGCGGCCCACACCTGCTGGCAGCAGCAGTGGTGAGGGTGAGCAGAGACCAACTGCAGCCACTGCCAGTGGTGTAGGCGATGGGGGGTGGGGTGGCGAGTGGGGACCACTCACAGATGCCACTGGTCATGTCAGCAGTGAAGGGGGGCAGGTTTGAGCAGCAGCTGCTTGCAGAAGCCAGCAGTGGCTTCGGCAGTGGCCAATCTCAGGAGAGGCATGTACCCCCCCACACACGTTGCCTATTAGGGAGTCTATACTCTATGCGCATTCAGTCTTAGGACATGGGCAGACAAATGATTGTGCCATTTCACCAAGGTTTGGCTGAATCCACATCTAGCTGTCAGCTCTTCATGGTAAGTATATGTTAAATCAGGGCAGCTTAACCCTGAATGAAATAGTTACCTCAGTTGCAGGATATGCGTAGATAGGTGAAAGTAGCTGCAACCAGAACAGTTAGCTAACATTCGAAAGAAGAAAGCACCTCCCACTTCCCTCCTCCCCCTCACACTGTAAAATATTATACTTATCCATCTATCCAGGACCCTGAACCACTACATTGACATTAGTAGTAAGTTTGGAGTGCTGCTGAAGCTTTCTTGTGATATCTTTTATTAGAACATTTGTATAGTTGTGAGATCTGTTGGACAAGCTTTCAGGCACCTGATTCCTTTCCTCACATTTGAGAGAAGCCCTTCAGACAATAACAAGTATCACAAAAAAACCTTCTGTCTTTTGGCATTGATGCTTATCAAATAGGATTATTCAACATTACTATCAAATGGGTCATTTGTGTTCCTGTATTAGAACTCAATAAAGAATAAGAATAGTGATATCAGGAAGCAAGCCTTCATAATTTAATTTATCAACTATTTATCTCATGAACAATCTATTCCATCTAACAAAGTACAATTACAAAGTTGAGTTATCTATATGTCAGTTTGCCATCATTAATTTATATTCTCCCTCATCTCAGAGAATGGATTTTGAATTTGGCAGAATAATTTCAAGTCAAGGAATATTTTTGCACCTTTATGGTCACCCCATAGCAGAGAGTTTATCATTCCTTTTGCCTCCTTGAAACTCAGTTATTTCTTTCTGCAAGATTTTGGCTTGTTTTATGCCTTGTTATAAAAGCATTAAGGGAGGTCCCTTCCAAATCTAGTCATGTGTCCTAAAACAGGTACCTATCTCTTGCATTGGTTGGTAACAGCCTTTTGTTTCTTAGATTTCTCAGAAAATTATTTCCATCTCTGTCACTCTACTTAGAACAATCTGTCTTTCCTCAGTGTTGTCTTTCTTCACAGATCCTTCTCCACAGACCTCCACAGCTATGTCATCTCTAGAGCAGTGGTGTTCAAACTTCAGTCTGCAGGCCAGCTCCAGCCTCTGAGGCCATGCCATCTGAACCATAGGTTTCCCCACTGGTCCAAAAAGTTGGCAGCCTTACAGCAGTGGCAGCCTTAATTGCAGCTACCAAATTCCTGGACTCCATGGGCTAGATCATTTCAGCATGTGAGTTCTCTCTGTAGCACAATGTAGTGTGTGAGGCTGGGCAAGTGTGCAACTAGGTCATACACCAACCCTGAGCTGGCCCAGAGCCATGGATTGATCCCGTGCATGGGATCTGGCCCATAGACTGGCCACATGTTGCTGTTTTTGCCCACAGGGCCAAAAGATTAAGAGCACTGGTCCTCTAGAGGCTGCAGTTTCCAGAATGCCATCTTTAAATGTCTGCTCACAGAGCAGGGCTGGGCTGAAAAAACACAAAGCCAGTATCATCTCCTGAGAATAAATGTTTTGATTCTACTTTATCCTTGTAAAATTGCCACAAAGTTATAAGTGTAATTTGACATAGCACCTATGTTCTGTTTGTATGTACTCCTGTATAGTTCCTATAATGGGCAATCAATATTTTACATTAATTTCTGTAATTTAAAACAGCATGTGCCAAGCTGTTTTATTTTTATGCTAACAAAAGCCCTAAAAACATGCTAACAACAACAATAAATGTCTATATCATCCTGGAGCTTTGGTTCATTCAAAGAGAAGATTACAATTCAGGGTCCTGACTTATTAGGGTGTGCATACCCTAGAAAGAGGTTACAACAGGGGACCCCAAACCCGGTTACTTGGACACAATAGAGGGGAAGAAAAACCCAATCATCACATCCCAGGCATGTGCCAAATTGGCCCACATGAAAAGGGGAGACTGGGAAGGTGTCATTAAGAGAGAAAAATTGTAAGAGACATTTGGGATGGAATTGGGGATTGAACCAGCCAGTCCAGGAAGAGATAATCTGTACCAGGGAGCCAGGGTGCTCCTGTCATTTATGAGGATGCAGTGGCAGGAGTTCAGGATGACCCTTAATTAAAACAGTAAACCCCTGTGAATGGCTGGGGGGAAGGCACTTGACAAAAAGTAGGTAGGCATATAATCCCACACCCTGTGCCAAAGCAGGCAGGCAGGCTTTTCAGGCTGTAGGGTGAGGAGCTCCCACAGGAAACTGACTGTTGGAAGCAGCGCCAAACTATAACTCCCAAGTCGAAAGGTGTATCTCACAAGCCCTGGGAGTTATAATTTTTGGAAAGGTATTAATGGACAGAGGGACAAGCTTTTCAAAAGCAGTTTGTGTTCTACTGGTGTATCTTGGTTTATGTTTGTTGAACAACCATGGGATTGGAAATGGATCTAGGTGAGGAGGAGGCCACAAGCAGGGCACCTGGTAGGCACCCTCCATTGCAAAGACCTGAATCAGTGGACCTGGGTTAAGGGGCCTCAGGCTAGAGGAAAAAGGGGCTGAGGCCAAACAGACAGAAGCCCAAACAAGGGTTAGGGTCCAAGGAGCCCAGTGTTAGCTGGGACAGAAAGAAAGAGACTTTAAGGTGTTGGGGTCAGAACTCCAAGCCAAGCAGGCCAGAAGAGCCCATAGAGGGCAAAAAGGGACTAGGGAGAGCACTTAGAGCTCACAAGTTTCTCAGGGCAGCCTCTCCTCTTCACCAACAACCTCAAAGGCGTGGCAAGAAAGATATTTGGGGAAGACCCTGACAGGTGGAAGCAAAGAGCTGGGCAGGATCATGGCAGCCCCATGGCACCCTTGGGTTACAGGGATAAAAGCATAGGCCTACTTGTTCCTCATGCAGTTGACTGGCTGGGTCAGGACTGGGGAAGGGTTTGCTATTTTAACAAAAGAGCCTGTACTTTGCCAGTCCTACTGATTCACACTCTCTCAGTCTCTTTTCCTAAACTGTATGAAAAGTGCCAGGTAGAACAAGTCCAGCTTTCCCTGGGTCCATTCTAGTGCTGATGATTATAATTGGTGGATCCTAGATTTTATTGGGTAGCCAGGATCAGGGCATCATTGTGTTTTCTAGAATGCTTTAAAGTATGGATCTCTGCCTTCTGGCTTGGGGTGGATTGTCATGTTCCTTAACTACTGATTGACATCAGTGGTATAAGGATGAGGAAATATTCTGCCTTCTCTTTAACATCCAGAAAGAGCTGCTGACAGGTTCATCAAAGGGTAATGCAGGGCATGTCTATATCACATTATGCCATTCAAAAGAGCACTTCAGTGAAAACATATCCTCCTACTTCCTTCTACTCTGTGCACATCAAATGTCAAAAAAAAAATCATAACCACTTTTGAATGTATGCCGAGGGCATGGACAATACCACGATACCTCACCCTCATTCTCATGTGGAATGATCACATTCAGCTTCTTTCAGGAATTGGTGCACGCAGATAGGAATGATGGAAAGGCAATATGTTCATGGTCCATTGTGATACAGACAGACCTCTAATGATAGTTGTTTGTTTTGTACTCATCAGATTTCTAGGCATTTCCTGCAACTACAATAAAATCCTTCTTCTAAGATAAGACTATCCCTTATTCTAACTCCACGTTGAAGTCTGGAAAGGCAGTACAAAGGTAGCAGACTATACAGGCAGCCTTACATACTGAGCAAAGAAGTAAAGGTATCTTTCATTTCTGACAAACCTTCCCTTTTTAAGAAGAGTTAGGGGTAGGGTTTCAGTATTGGGTAGTAAGCCATTAAGGCTCAGGGAGCCAAGTAGTTCAGATGGTAGGACAACTATAAATGGACTGAAAGGACATGGCTTTAACCCCAGGTGAGGGTGGTGGGCTTCTAGTTGGTACCAGGAACTGCCTGAGGAATATGGTGCCTGGGGCATGGTGCTGACCACATCACCTACTTCTTGGGCTGAGGTTAAAGAAATAGTAGAGCCTGGTCTCAATGATCTGAAAATGGGACACCTTTAAAATTAAGACTTTGAGACACCTTTACCACTAAAACTCCCTTATGGCCATGCCCTATATTGCATTTTTCCTGAATATGGAGCAGTCACTGAGGAAGAAGAACAACAACAACACTGCCCACTTGCAATCTGTCCATGCTAAAGTCTGACGATTATACTGTAGAGGCTGTTAAAAGTAATGCTCGCAGTCTTGGGGAAAGAATGAGAAGTACTGGTATGTAGTCAGGACAGCTCTAAGCTGTCTACCTTGCATGTGTACCAGACTTGAATCAGGTAGAGTGGAAATGAGAGGGCAGGCTTGTTTCTCAGCATTAGTCCCAGGCTTGGGGCTGGGATGAGGGTGCAGTATAGATGTTGCCATACAGGCCATTGTGTCAGGCCAAACCTGTGGACCACTTTGCCAAGTAATGCCAGTTGGGATATCTTGTATTTAATTGCATATTAATAGCTGTATCCAGAGACTTTTCCTGTAAACCATACTCAGAGTTTAACAAGCTTTCAGTGCCATCAAAATATGCTTTGCCTTCACTTCAAATGTTGCAGCACGTACTGTTAAAGGATTAGTTCATGTTGTTAAAAGGTTAGTTCATTAAAACAACAGCATCCATGCAAAATACTTATTCATTCCTAGTACCATGAATTGCTTAGACGAGCAATGTATTGTAATGTTGGTCTATCAGGGTTATTTTTATGACATCTTTTTCTTTTTTTAAAAAAAAGACTTGTTACTGAATAATAAAAAAATATATAAGGTGAAACCAAATAGAAGCATTAAGGCAAGGGACAGAAACTGGTTCAAATTTGTAACACAACAGAAGTTCAATTCATATAAATCTCTTCCAAAATAGACAAACCTGAATTTGTCTTAAACTGATTTAAGACAGTTTAAGACAGAAGCATGGGAAATAAATAGGAGAAACTGGCACTATTGGTTGATGAGGATTTTGATCTGTTTGGGTTGACAGAGAACTGGTGAAATGACACACGACTGGGCAGTGAATATATAGGCTTTACAGGAAGGACTGGGTTGGGAAGAAGGGAGGAGGTATGGCCTTCTATGTGAAAGAGCAGTACCCCTCCATGCCGGTCACATTTGACAGCAGGGAAGGGTCCCTTGAGACCCTCTGGGTCAGCGTTCAAGGGGGTTCAGGAGAGGGAGATGGGAGATGTGATGGCATTAGTCTAATACAGACCTCCCACCCAAGAAGACAAGAGCAATCAGGCATTCGGATAACTGACTGAGGCAGCTAGTACTAGAGACATGATCGTCATGGGTGACTTTAACTACCCTGATATCTGTTGGGAGAATCACTTGGCTGCCTCTGGCAGGTCAGCCGATTCCTTGGCAACAACAGACAACCTGTTTCTGACACAGGTTGTAGAAGGACCTATTAGGGGTAAGGACACTCCAGATGTAGTGCTGTCCAAAGGGGATGACATCATAGGTGACCTAAGGATTGGTGGTACTCTGGGAGATAGCGATCATGACCTGGTTAAGTTCAACATCCACAATAAGACTGAGAAATCAGCAGAACAGAAGTTCTGGATTTCAAGATGACAGATTTTCACAAACTCAGGTGACTAGTAGTAGAGACACTGCAACCAGCAACTGGATGACATGGGAGTTCAGGAACGGTGGTGCTTTCTTAAGGAGGCAATTCTCACAGCCCAAAAACAAGTGGGCAAAAAGTGGGAACGGAGCCAAAAGACCCACTTGGCTCAACAGAGATATTAGAGAGCTATTGAAAAATGAAAAAGAAGCATATAAGCAATTGAAGAATGGCTTAGCAACTAGAGAAGCATACACCTGTATCACCAGGGCCTGCCAGTGCAAGACATGGAAAGCCAAGGCAGGCATGAAGATCAAGCTAGCAACTGGAATAAAAGACAACAAAAAGTTCTCCTAGAGATACATAGGGAGCAAGAAAAAACCAGACTCCACTGTAGGATCCCTACTGAATACTCAGGGGCAGCCCACAGCTGATGCCTGTAAAAAAGCTGAACTCCTAAATATATACTTCACATCGGTTTTCCTGAAATCAAATGGGGTCTGTTCAGCTGACCAGAGGCCCAGGGAAAATGAGGAAGACAACAGGCTACATGAAATAAATCCTGAATAGGTGAGTAATGTCTTGCAACACCTGGCTGTTTTCAAGTCTGCTGGGACCAACAACCTGCACCCAGGAGTCCTGAAAGAACTGACTGAGTTGATAGCAGTGCCACTAGCCAAACTGTTTGAAGAGTCATGGAACTCAGGAATGATCCTGGATGACTGGAAAAGTGTCAATGTGGTGCCCATCTTTAAGAAACAGAAGAGGGATGACCCTGCAAAATACAGACCTTTCAGCGCGACCTCGGCTCTGGGTAAAATCTTTGAAAAATGTATTAAGAAGGCCATCAATTACAAGCTTGTAACTGATGGGGTGTTAAGAAACAACCAGCACAGCTTTGTTAAAGGTAGATCATGCCTGAAAAACCTTGTGTCCTTCAACAACCAGGTGGCTAGCCATCAGGAAGAGGAACATGAGGTTGACGTCATTTACTTAAATTTCAGTAAAGCCTTTGATGCTGTTTCTTATGAGATTCTCTTAAACAAACTGAAGGGTGCTGGGCTGGACCAGTCTACAGTGAGGTGGGTGGACAATTGGCTTAGAGGCCACTCCCAGAGGGTGGTAATTGATGGGATGACTTCATCCTGTAGGGCCTTCTCCAGTGGTATCCCCCAGGGATCAGTGCTTGGACCCATGCTCTTTAATATATTCATTAATGACTTGGATAAAGGTGTGGAAATGATTAAGTTCATGGATGTTACTAAGCTGTGGGGAAAGGTAGGAAAATCAGGATCCAGGATGACCTTGACAGACTGGACTCATGCATGGAATGGGTCATCAGATGAGGTTTAACAAGGATAAGTGCAAAGGCCTTCATCTGGGTAGGAGGAATGCTTACCACAACTACACAGTGGGTGGTGGTCCACTGGCTGGCACAACATCTGCATGAGGCCTAGGGGTCATGATTGACTGGAAGATAAATATTAGCCAACAGTACGATGAGTTTGCCAGAAAGGCAAATAGAACTCTAGCATGCATCAGCTGATGCATGGCCAGTTGATCCAGGGAGGTGCTCCTCCCTTTCTATTCAGCATTGGTGAGGCCTGAGCTGGAGTACTGTGTCCAGTTCTGGGCACTGCCCTTCAAGAAGAACATGGATAAGCTTGAGAGGGTACAAAGAAGGGCCACCCCTATGGTCAAGGCCATGGAGGATAGGCCCTACGAGGAGAGACTCCTGGGTCTGTTCAGTCTGAGTAAGAGAAGGTTGAGAGGTGATTTGATAGCTGCCTACAAGCATGTCAGGGGTGAGCACCAAGATTTAGGAGAGCAACTCTTCAGGAAGGCATCTCAAAGGAGGACAAGAACCAATGGGCATAAGCTTATAGACAGCAAATTCAGGCTAGATATAAGAAAGAACTTTTTCTCTGTTAGGGTCGCCAGAATCTGGAACACACTCCCAGCAGAGGTGGTGCAGTCACTCTCCTTTGAGGTGTTCAAGATGAGGCTGTACAGGCCCCTTGGTGAGGTCATCTGAGCCTCACGTGGCTTCATTTCCAGAATCAAAAGTGAATGTCTGTTCATTTGCTTATCAGTTCAGTCTACACAGCTTTAGACTAACGTATTAAATGCATTTATCAGTGGTCCTCATTTGAGGCAGATCCTCTTTATATTACAGTTCCTTTGCATAGTTAATCCTACATTGCAGACAGGTTCTTTTCTGGAAGAAGTCTACTTGTGCTCCACTTGTGTTAAATTATTTTATTATTTTTGGTGAATATGGTTATTTACACACAAGTGTTAAGGCCTGTTTATATGGCTCAGGCAGACTAAAGGTGCTTTAATATAACTGAAAAATGGGTTTGTTAATTCTATGAAAGTCAACTTTATTTGCTAGTGTCAAGTGCATTCAGATTCCTTTTGTTTTGCCAGAATTTGATTTGAGATTCTGTAACCTTCCAGTTAAGGAGATTGTCTCATTAGGCGATTAAGACAACTTCCCCACAATTGAAAAGAGGGTTGTATTTAGGTATTACAAGGAAGTTGGACTAGCCCCATGAGACAGATGTTGTTTTGTGTTGTCTCTCACTTTTCCCCCTCTCACAAAAGCCTCTATTAAATATTCATAAGCAACTTCATTGCAGACTATCAGGGTGGCAGTATAACTTACAGCCTTTAATGTATTTATAAGGGCAAGCAGTACACTGGGGATGAACTGTAACCTTTCACTAAGAGGATGGCATCTATTTGTAATAGACTTTTATACCCAAATGATTTAAACACACTGTTATAAAAAGGATTTGGCAGTTGCTAAAATTTTGTTAACATATTCATGAAATATAATGTGTGAATTATTGTTCCATTTAAACTAAAAAAAAAAAAAGGTTACCCTATTCCCATACAATACTTAGTGTCCCTATCACACTATAAAATGTAGTTGCCTATTTGTGTTCAATAGAACCCAGTTTAACAGGTACGGCTTTATTAAGCTTTATTACCTAAATCTAAATTTCTTTTCCAATCTCTGATCCCCGATATGTGTCCTGGAAGCATATACTAATGGTGAAAGATCTTTGTTTTTATGGAGCATTTTAGTAAGCAATATCATGCAACAAAGACAGGTTGCTAAGGTTCTCTCAGTGGTAAGCTCCCCAAAACACAATGCAGTAACAAAAAAATCTATATTATTCCCCACCAGGTTTGTGGTCAAACACACAGACAGATATTATGTACAGACTTTTGTCATGAACATGACCCTCGATGTTTACATTTTACTAGAAAGACTAAAATGTTATGGGGACTTTTTCTTTAGAAGAAGCAAGAGGGAAGGAAGCTTTTCTTTTATTTATGCTCAGATAAAAAAAGAAAATGTTTCTATTAATTTAAAAATAGATATTTTGATGATCTCTCAGTTGTCTTCCACTATGAGTTTCACAGTATTTCATTGTTGGAGACTTTTTCCTGGACAGATCATTTTGCTACAAACTATTTAGTGCACACATAATGCTTTATAAAGTATTTTGCTACAAAATACGTAATACATGTACTTTCAGTGCTGTATATGAAGACAATAAAATCATGAAGTATTGTGTACAATACAGTAGCAAGTGTATGTTAAATACAGATGATCCAAGGGAGAACTATAGGACTTATCTCTGTTTTCAGAAAGGCTCACTTTCAGGATCTGACTCCAATCTACACACAAATATTTCTGTAATCAGTACTTTGTTTTTATGAAAGTACTAAGCCTTGTATGATTAATACTCATAATGAAATGTGGTACCTAATCTGAATGAAAGGATCATTGGCTTCTAAAAGAATTTGGGGTAACTATTCAAGATATACTATATTAAAGAATTCTAATGCTTGCTTGAAAAATCACAAATGTTTAAAAGCAGAGAAAAAAGCTAATTCTTTAATTACACAGCTATGCTAATCTCACAAATCCTGCTTCAGGAGCTTTGTTTCTTCAACACTGATGGATGTTGGAATAGGGCTGTGCAAAGATAAAACCATCAGGGCTGCAATCTACAAAAACAACTACAGTGATTTCAAAACTAAGTCCTTGTGGGATAAATATCTTCTTTGGAAGTATTATGATGGATGGCAGCCATGATGGAAGTTGTTGTTGGATGCCTATGTTCCTGGCTGCTAAATCTGGCCCCCAAAGGTCAGGTGTAGACGTAACCCTTTTTCTGGTTTAGGTGATCAAAAACTGGTCTATATATATAACAGAACAGCAGTTCAAGGCATATAGACTGCTTGAAAAATGGTGGATCCTGGTCCAGGATAGACCTGGATCAATGTAGTATCAGATTTACTCAATCTAGGTTAAACCAGTCTATCAAACAAGATTTCATAGTTTCATAGTTTCTAGGGTTGGAAGGGACCTGAGAAGATCATCTAGTCCAACCCCCTGCCATGGCAGGAAAGAGTACTGGGGTCAAACGACCCCAGCAAGGTTTTCATCTAACCTCCTCTTAAAAACCCCCGGGTAGGAGCCTGCACCACTTCTCTTGGAAGCTGGTTCCAGACCCTAGCTGCCCTGACCGTGAAGTAGCACCTCCTGATATCTAGCCTAAACCTGCCCTCTGCCAGCTTGTGACCGTTATTCCTGGTCACTCCTGGCAGTGCTCGGGGGAACAGTGACTCCCCCAGTACCTGCTGATCCCCCCTGACTAGTTTGTAACAGGCCACAAGATCCCCTCTCAGCCTTCTCTTGTGGAGGCTGAACAGGTTCAGGTCCCGTAGCCTCTCCTCATAGGGCCTGCCCTGCTGCCCCCTGATCATACGAGTGGCCCTCCTCTGGCCCCTCTCCATGCTGTCCACATCCCTCTTGAAGTGCAGCACCCAGAACTGTACACAATACTCCAGCTGTGGCCTGACCAGTGCCACATAGAGGGGGAGGATCACCTCCTTGGACCTGCTCGAGATGCATCTGTGGATGCATGACAAGGTACGGTTGGCCTTCCTGACTGCCTCCCCACACTGCCGGCCCATGTTCATCTTGGAGTCAATGATGACCCCAAGATCCTTTTCTGCCTCTGTGCTGACAAGAGGAGAGCTCCCTAACCTGTAGGTATGGTGCCGGTTGTTCCTCCCCAGGTGCATCACCTTGCACTTGTCTGTGTTGAAACACATCCTATTTTCATCCGCCCACCCTTGTAACCTATCTAGGTCTGATTGTATCCTGATTGTATCTAGCCTGTTGCATCCTTCCAGTGTGCCCTCATCCCCCCACATCTTTGTGTCATCAGCAAATTTGAACAGGGTGCTTTTTACCCCCTCGTCCAAATCACTGATGAAGATGTTGAACAGCGCAGGCCCGCTGTTCCTCCAAAACTGAAGTTAGGTGGCAGACCAGGTGCCTTTGCAGCTTCCCTGCTAACCCCCTATCACAAGGTAGCATGCTCAACTGCTCCAAGCTCTCAGCTGCAGTTGGGAGAGAGCTGTGGAAGGGAGCATCTGTAGCTCAGGAATTTTCCATATACAGTGCCTATAGGTGAGGGAAGGGTGCACTTCTTAGAAGGAAGGATTTGGTACCTCAGAGCTCCTGGAAACAGCAATACCTGGAGCGACTCCTGCAGTCTCACCAAGCTGTTCTCTGGAGCTGAGAGGGCTGGGAGAACACAGTTGCCAAGGTCTCCCAGACTCAGTGCTGTGTGAAACCCCAGAGGCTGGGAAATTGTGGCAGATGTGATCTCCCAGCCCTGGGGCTTTCACCCAGCCCTGTGGCTGGGAGACTGTGAGAGCTGTCTCACCCAGCCTAGCAGATTCCTGCACCCTGCAGCTGCCAGGACCCAGTGTCTCTCAGCTTGTGGATGCTTGATCCCAGCAGCATGTCTTTTAGCTAGGTCCTGGAAGTTTCAGGGTATGAATGTGATCTCTCAGCCCCAGGGGTGTGTGAAACCCTGGGAGCTGGGAGATCACAGCTACTGCACTCTCCCAGCCCTGGGGGTTTCATGCAGCCCTAAGGTTGGGAGGCCACAGCAGCTGCAGTCTCCCAGACTTCAGAGCTTTGGTGACTGTCCTGGTGCAATTGAAGAAATCATGCTGGGCACCTGCTACCACTGTTCCCCTTCTCTGCCACCACTGCCAGCCAGGATGCCAGGTGTGCCATGGCAACCCACTCAGGAAGCTGGAAGCCTAGGAATGGGCAGGGGCTTACATTCACTCCTGATCCAATCTGTGCATTTTAAAGAAACCCACATAGACTGGATCAATTCTGCCTCAGGCATTTTGAATGTCTATACTTAGCAAAAAATAATTTTGTTGGGTTTGAAATTGTATGATTAGCACAGGCAGTCAGAAAAAAGGGAAAACCAGTTTCTATACTAACTAGTGAGATAAACTGGCCTGGAGGTAGAACAGTGATATCCTATGGAAAAATTTCTCTTCTGGAGATGACAGTTCATTTTGGTAGGACCAGATCTCGATGCAGAAACACTGAAAGTCAAAAATAGGTCCTATGGCCAGAATTGTTTCTAACTGAATTTAGAATATACCGGCCATGGCCATGGTAGGTAAAATGAGTTAAAATAAGATTTTGAGATATTTTATGTCTAGTGAAGCTTCCAAAATTTTGGTTTAAGAAGCAGTCCTCTAGTAAATCCATTACTTTACTCTCCTCTCTACCATACAGTACAGTCCTAGTTTTTCCTCAGTCAAAATCTTGCTTTCCTTGCCTTAAAAGCTTGTCACAAAGTTTATATCCTGTATGAATTATATTTTACTGCAAAGCTATTCATAACTTACAGTTCACTCATAAGAATTCCCAACTTCATCCCTGTTCTTCGAAATCTCTAGTCCAGCATTCAGTTCTTCTAGGATACCTGTCTCAGAGCCAAAGGCAGATTTTACTTTTTTAAATAAATATGAGCTCTTCTGGCTAAAATCCTAATTCATTTTACATGTTCAAATGGCATTTAACTTGGTGTATAAGTGCCATTTTGGGCACTTAAGGTACAGCTGGGGATCCTATTCCACATGCAATGAAGACACATGGTTACTGTGTATGCTCAGTAGGCTGTGCTCTGTTCTTGGAATAGGATTGCTAACTGACAATATATACCGAAAATGGCCATTGTGCAACTGGGTAAATGCTATTTGAGCAGCAAGAACAAAATAGGATTCTGCCCTTTACAGTCTAGTTGCAAGTAGCTATTCCTCAAATTTCTTGAGTTCTTTTTTGTCACTTAGCACAGGAAACATGGTGAAAGTACAGGTTAAAGTTAGAACTCCAAAGATCTTCCTGACTGTGACTCTTATTACCAGTATGTGGCCTTTGGCAACTGATTTAACATTAGGACTGTGCGAAGCTTTGGTTGCTGATTCGATTCAGCAGAGATTCAACCTGATTCGGCAGCCAAATCTCCAAATCCAAATCAAATCAAGAGACCCTTTAATTTCTCCGAATTGAATTGGAACCCTTCAAATAAATCTGGAGAGATTCCATGACTCAGACATAGACACAGCTTTAAATGTTTTTTCTGCATACCTCTAGGTACCAGATGGCTCATGAATGCTGAGATAATGGGGCAGATGGAGTGTCCCCTGGGAGCATGGGGGGATCCCTAGCATGCTCAGCGGTGGACCTGCCAGTCCACTTCAGTGTCTGCTGCCAAGTACATGTGGTGGGGGTGAGCACACTCCTGTGGGATGCTCCATCCGCCCCACCTGGTACCTCAAGGTATGTAGAAAAAAATTTTAAACTGTGTCTATGTCCGACTCGCTGCTTCTCCAAATCAGCATCAAATCTTCAGAATCGGATTTAGCCAAATCGAATAGGGACAGTGATCTGAATCAATTAATCACTGCTCCCCAACTCAGGCTGAATCTGGATCTGCATTGAATACAGCCCACTTCGCACACCCCTATTTAACGTATGTACCTTGGCTTATTTTTTATTTTAATATAGCATAGGATTTTTCTAATGATTTTAGAGAGCCTCAAATGAATCATAAAATATAGAACTAGTGCCATAAATATTTCTTATTCTTGATGATTGTACTGTATGTTTGCTTTGTACTTTTAAAATAACCTGTTCCACCCCAGCTTACCCCATCCCCCACATCCTGCCTCCCCTCCCCATCCCCATTGGAAAACACATACTCCTGCAAGAGGTAGTGCATTTCTGTGTTGGATAAAAAAACCTGCATACCATCACACATTAAAACACTTCTGATTTTTCAGAATGAAGAGCATAAATGCAGTTACTGTACTACTGTAAATAGTCTGAAGCCTTTGAAGCCATACTTAAGTTAATCTATTTTGAACCCTTTGCTAAACTCAGGATCTCTGAACACTCGTTGTCAAGAAATTGTGGAGTCCTAGCTAAACAGACAAAGGCTAGTGTATACGTTCTAAGAGCTCTGACATGTTCTTCATTGATTGCTGTCCCTGACTTAATATCATCAGGCACTAGGTGATTTACAATACATTGAGTAATAATGCAGAGGCATGGAAGCAGACAGATAGTGAGGCTTTTTACTTGCTTCCTCACAGTTCATTCCTTGGTTAAGGCAATACCATGGTGACAATCAGCATGTAGCAGAATGTAATGAAAGTGAAGAACTGCGTGCAGATTATGCTGACAGAAAGAAGCCTCTTTTCATTGCACTGTAAGTGATATTCTGTCAAGCAAACAGGAGCTAATGTTTTTTGAGTTCTCTCCTCAATCTGTTCAAAAAATCTGAGAAGTCCCAATGTTCTATTGAAGAAAAGTTTTGTGCTGCAATGATAACGAGAGCAACTTGTCCTCTAACTTCATTGTAGCAGTGAGATGTCAATTCTAAAATCTGAAGTTCTGGATGACCAGGACACAGAAATGTTGAACTAAAGATCCTTAGTTCTTAGAGTAAGTCTCCAGATGCTTTCTTTAAAAGATGAACTACAAACACACACACACACACACACACACACGCGCATATATATAAAACACACATATACAAATTTTACCCATACACACACACATTTTGGTGTGTGTATTTTGTATATATATATATGGTATGCGTATACACACACATATTTTGATTTATATCTAAGTTATATAGCCATAATTTATATATACTGTAAACCAATGTGTTTCAGATTTTGTTGGTTTGTGTGTGTTTCTGTGTGTGTGTGTGCATGCATATGTGTATATATTTAATAAAATCTGAAGCACATTTTTTTCTCTCTACATGTATTGGTGCATTGCCTAGAGATGTCAGTGGCCATATTTGTATACCTATAGATGAAGATGTTATTGGATGAGAAAGGGACATGTGAGCACAGTTTTTTTCAAGTTGCAGAATGGAAATTTGGAGGAAACATATTAATATGGGGTTAATAGGGTTAATAGAGCTGAGGTTGCTTGCCTATTAAGTGGAAATCATTGTAGAGATACCCTACATGTAGAAAAGTCTCATAAAAATACACAAAGAAAAGTACTAAAAGTTACCTTACTAAAGATGCAGCGAACATACTAAAGATTATCAGAGACATGATGACTGTTAAAGAAGACATTAAGCCAAGTGCACAGCCAGAACGATGCTTAAGCTAAAGTCCTTAGGTACTATTACTGTCTAAGAAGGAGAGGTAATGGTCTGATGTTCTCTGAGATTTATATATCAAAGAGACCAATCCATCAAAGATGTTCCTGAATGCTCAGGTTGTCACTATTAGTAGTAATGATTTGTAAATGTTTGAAGTTTTGGTTCAGGTAAGCACCAAAAGCGTGGAACCTTTAGCCATGCTATTTCAGTCAGAAAAATTGGGGTGGCTATGTCACAGAAAGTAGGTGATGAGAATAGGTACATGAAATATTTTAAAGGAAAAATTGGTTTTTGGATCATATAATCATAAGGTTGGAAAGGACCTCTAATGTCATTTAGTCCAACACTGCACAAATGCAGCCTTTTCTTGACAACCTGCAGGTCCCCTAAAGGTAAGCGTGTGTTTTCTTCTAGGTTGGCAGACCTTCTCTGGCAGGATTTAAACTAGGCTCATTGGGGGAAGGGGAACATGAGGGTGGAGGAATCATCGGACTGCCAGACCAAGCAACACACACAAGTACAGCCCAGCCTAGACCAAGGAGTGAAACATATATACAGGTAAGCAGCAGGGGCCAGAGTAATGCTGAAAGTAGGGGGCCAGTGCACACATCCACAGGACGCCTCAAATGTCCCTACACAAATGCTCATAGTATGGGAAACAAGTAGGAGGAACTTACCCTGCTAGCTGACACCAACTCAGACATAGTGGGAATCACAGAAACATGGTGAGACCCAATGTATGACTGGGCAGTGAATATCAAGGGCTATAGGCTGTACAGGAGGGACAGGACAGGGAGGGAAGGTAGGGGCATGGCACTCTATATTAAGGAGGAATACCCATCCTCGTCAATTAACAAAGAATCAGAGGAGGGGCACTCTGAAGTGCTTTGGGTTAGATTACAAGGCAGTCGAGGGGAAAGAGACTTAATGGTGGGGGTCTACTACAGACCTCCCAACCAAGGGGAAGAGGTCGACCAGGAATTCTTAAGTCAAGTCACAGAGGTAGCGAAGTCAAAGGATGTGGCAGTCATGGGGGACCCGAACTTCCCGAACATCTGCTGGGAAGAGCAGTCAGCCAGATCTGACCGCTGACGTAGGTTCTTAGCCAGAATGCACGACCACCATCTAACCCAGGAGATGCACAGCCCCACCAGGGGAGACACCTTGTTGGACTTGGTGCTGGCCACAGAAGATGACCTGGTGAGGGGGCTGCAGGTGCTCAACCACCTGGGCAACAGTGATCATCGCCTGCTGGAATTCACCATCCAGCGCAAGGTGGCAAAGGCCTGCAGCAAGGTAGCAGCCCTAGATTTCAGGAGGGTGGACTTCAATGAGCTAAGGAGAATAGTCGGGGAAGCACTGAGGTCCTGGAGGGGAGGGGAGCCAGGTGTGCAAGGAGAGTGGTTGCTCCTTAAGGAGATGATCCTCCAAGCCCAAAGGGAGGTAATCCCAACACAGATCAAAGGGAGCAGGAGGGCACACAAGCCCCCATGGCTCACCAAAAGCATCCAGGAATGTCTCCTAGAAAAAAGGGAGGCGTACACCCAATGGAAAGGAGGGGCCATAACCAGGAATGACTATACTGCAGTTGCTTGAGGATGTGAGGGGGCAGTCAGGAAGGCCAAGGCGGAGATGGAACTGGGACTAGCTTCCCAGATTAAGGACAACAAGAAGTCCTTTTTTAAATACATAGGGGGTAAAAAGAAGGTTCTGGGTAATGTGGGGCCTTGCAGGACAGGTTAGGAAATTTGGTCGTCACACCAGATGACAAAGTCAACATACTCAACGATTTCTTTGCCTCCATTTTCCTAAGCAGGGACCGGAACAGTCACCCCCCTGCTGGGCTCCCCTCAGGCCCCAGGGGAGGCACACCTAGGCCAATGGTTAGTGAAGAACTAGTCAGGGAACTTCTGGAAGGACTAGATGTATTCAAGTCAGCTGGTCCAGATGATCTCCACCCTAGAGTACTGAGGGAATTGGCTGAGGTCATTGCAGAACCATTCTGGTGCATATCCAAGTGGGGCCAGCAGGGGAGATCATGCTTAGGGGCAAACAACACGGGTTCATTAGCGGCAGGTCCTGTCGGACCAACCTGGTGGCCTTCTATGATCAGATCACCAAACATTAGATGCAGGGGTAGCAGTGGACATAGTCTTCCTGGACTTTCGGAAGGCCTTCGACACTGTCTCTCACCCTGTTCTCATTAAGAAACTGGGGGACTGTGGTGTCGACACCAACACAATCAATTGGGTCACCAACTGGCTGCAGGGCCGCAGCCAGAGACTGGTAGTGGACGGGGCATTTTCGACCTGGAGGGATGTGGGCAGTGGGGTTCTGCAGGGCTTTGTCCTCGGGCCCGCACTGTTCAACATCTTCATCAGTGACTTGGACGAGGGGGTAAAAAGCA
>NW_017728918.1:83117074-83157120 GCF_001723895.1 Crocodylus porosus
CTAGATGATCTGCTCAGGTCCCTTCCGACCCTAGAAACTATGCAACTATGAAACTATGAAGATTCCAAATTTCCATGGCCAGCTTGTTCTGCTGCCCTGCTGTTCTAACAAAATACTTTTTCCCCCTAAGAGTTAGTTTGAATTTGTTTTATGCAGTTTAAAGCCATTGCTTTGTATCATACTGCCTGTAGCAAGAGATACATTGTTCTCTCTCTTATTTATGGTAGCCTTTCAAATGTTTAAAAATTACTATAATTTCCCTTCCCTCGTGTCTTTTTCTCCAACTGTATATACATAGTTCTGTATTTATTTTACTTTTTTGTGACTGCAACACATGCTGTCTTAGTCTGTGATACACCAAAATCCTCAGATCCTTCTGAATAATGCTACTGCCTAGCCAAACATCTCCTATTGTGCATTTGTTTTTTTCTTCCCTAGGCATAACACCTTACATTTTATTCTGCTGTCTAGTGCACAGTTATTCTATATGTCAAGAACTTTTTGAGTTCTAATCCTACCCTTCAAAGTACTTGCAAACCTTTTCTGCTTATATATTCTACAAACTTTATCAATAATTTCTCAGTTCTGGAATCTAAGTCATTAATAAAAATAACTAAATAATACCACACCCAGTACCGTTCACTGTGATATCTCACTTGAAACCTGCTGCCATTCTGACATGAATCCATTTATTAATCTAGTCCCTGCTTTTGGTCATTCATCTAACATTCATCTGTATACATCTAACAGTAATTCTACCTAGGCCACGCTTCCCTAGTTTACTTATGAGAATATCAGTTGTATCAAAAAATATTTAGTTTTAGTAAGCTTTAAACCACTCTATTCACCTCATCTACCAAACTTGATTTCCTAAAGAAAGAAAATGTTGAAAAATGATTGACTGTGTTTTCTTATGTATTACACACCCCTGAATAATAGACACACTTGCTTTTGAAAGGCAGAATGAAGAAGAAAACCTCTTTCCTTGAAAATACTGTTAAGTAGCAGCGTTTGCAGCAGGAGCCTCTGCCAGGGGAAAAGAAAAAGTATCTACATCCAGTAGCTAGGGAGCCCTATCAGCAACCCCTCTACCTCCCACTCCACCCCAATGTTCTACTTTTGTCACAAAACTGTAAACAATAGGTACTTAATATGAAGTATGTATGTGTATTCTTTCCAACTCCATTTTTCAGTTTCAGAATAGATTATTTTTAGAGAAGGAAAGAAAGGTAAATTTCAGAGGGAACAATAAGGAAAAACAAAACGGAGGAGAAAATAAATGTAGACATTTTGAATTAATGAGAAAACACTCCTTTTTCAAAACCTGCAGGACAAAATTATTTTTTTTTCCTACAAAAGCCCACCACCATTATTCAGCCAGCTTTTGTTAAAATTCCTGATGTTTTCTGCTTCCAGCTACACTGGAAATGTCAGTACTGTTATATTCAGTACATGGATTTGTTACAGCGGACAAATATGCCATATTTAATCCCAAAAATATTTTTTTTAAATTATGGTGGAAAATAATATAACCCATGTAATACCCCTATTTAAAAAAACAAAAGTTCAACCCTTTTAAAAACCTAAGCATTAAAAAGTCTGGAAATGAACAGCTAAGGAGTCCAGACTGCATTAAAGGACCTTCATCACTCACTAAAAAGGCATTTGATTTATATTGTTGTGATGAAGTATGTACTTCTTTATACTTGGTAAGAATAATGTGTTTATTTGTGGACAGCATAAGATTTACGATGTTCTTAACTATTCAGAGCTTTACTTGCAACAGCTTTACTTTAATAAATGCAGTTATAGATAACTGCAGTTTTGTCACTAAGCAACTTAAGCAAGTTTGGGAAACAAAGCTTTTGTGTTTGAATGTCCTAGAGTTTCTTACTTTGTTACAGTTTATTGAGCCCTAAGCATTTCTCTCTATACAGGAGGAAGGATGATTGAAAAGTCCATATGACATTTACTTTAGGGTTGTTCCATATGAAGTTTACTGTCTTATATCAATTTGGCATGTCAACTTTTAAACACAGACAATGGGAGTTTTATGTCAGTAGTTCCCTGCAACCCTCAGATCCAACAGAAGGTCCATGCATTTTGGATTTAGCTGAATAACCTTGACCTTTACTCTTGAAAACCAATAAACTCTACTCCTAAGACTAAGTACAGATATTTAAAAAGCCTGAGGTGGAATCAATCTAAATTATGTGGTTCTCCGTAAGTGGCCTAGGTTAGACTGATAGTGAACAATATACATGTTTGCTGGGGCTGTGTGAAATTTCAACAGGTGTTTCATTTCAAAGCTATTTCGACGTGTTTCAAGCTCGAAACAACAAAATCAAAATGAAATGAAAGGCTTCAGAACAGCTTTGAAATAAAACAAGCTCACTGAAAACATTTTGAAAGATTTTGAGTTCCAAAGCCGGGCTTGCTTGCAGCTAAACAGAAAGTAAGGAGAGGGAGGGGGAAGAGGGGGGAAGGACTGTTTTGATATTGACATGTGTAGCTGGCCAGTGACTGTGATCCTTCCTTGAGGTCCCTCCCAATCCCAGTGCTCTGGGGGAGGGACAGAAAAGCAGCAGAAAAAACACTGTTGAAACGGAGCTTTCTCTGTACCTTGGGGTCAGCTTACTGAGCTGTGTTCCCTAGGAACTCAGCAGTATCAGAAAGGCTATCACTTCCTACTTGCTAGCCTGTTCCTAGCAAATGCGATCCAGTACCCTTTCCTTTATTAATACCCTTTATTATTATATTAATTCCTTTCAATTTATTCCTCTCCCCAAATCCTCTCAACTGTAAAAAGTGGTTTGTAAATTCTCTTTGAGGATCAGGCCTGAGAGATTGGAGACAGGTAGTTGGGTGTTCTTGTCTTTGATCGATTTTTGGTGTGCACTCATTCTGGTGCGCAGGTGTTGCTTGGTGCGTCCTACATATTTTCCATTAGGGCATTTAGTGCCCTGATGGAGATATGTATTGCAACGATATCTCCATACTGGAGATCTTGTTGGCAGGTTTTGCATGTCTTATTGTGGCATGGTCTGGATCTATTCGGTGTGTTTTGAGCTGTAGGAAGTTGGTTTCTGGTGATGAGGTTAGTGAGGTTCAGTGCTTGTTTGAATTTACAAGCCACTTTTCACGGACAAGGGTATGAACCCTTTCATCAGCCTCCTAGGTACAGAAACTTCTGGACTCAATACAGACCTTGGTATTATGACACGCTACAATCTGTGGGACATCTCACTTCCCAGGTACCTCTCCACTTTTACCTGCTACATCCTTCTTGCCCCCTACCCCAGCCTCTCTCTCACCCCCTGATGCCTCCATTTCCATTTTCACTGACTGGCTTTCTTGCCTGCATTGCATGCCAGCCTCTGGCTTCTTTACTATTCCTTCCATCCAGGAAGAGCACACACGCCAACTGCATGTGCTTCCTCAGCCTGATGTAAGCTTTTCAACCCAAAAGCCTGCTAAGATATATTTCTCCAACTATTCAGTTGGTCTTCTAAAAGATATCAGATTGACCCAAAGAACCTTGTCTGCCATGTCCTTAGATCAATATGGCTACAACCTTCACCCCTAGCACCTGTCCCTAGGCAGGTGACCAGAATGAGGCAGGGTCCTGGGCACATACAAGACCCAGGGCTGGGGCTGGCAGGGAGAGTTTTCTGAAAGCTGCTGGAAAAGAAGCTCCTGCAGGAAAGGAAGGAAAGGCTCTGTGACAGTTTGGCTGCCTGAGATGCTAGTGCTACTGTGCTGCTTACCTGTTGTTATTTAAAGTGGTGGGCCACCCTGAAGCTTTAGGGAAGTAAGAGGCCTCACTGGGGCATATTACAGTGTCATGTAGAGGCCCCAGTGCCAGTGAGGGCCCAATGACAGGGGCATAGAGAGCCCATCGACAATAGAAAGTAGAGTGAGATTGAGACCTCATTACAGGGACAATATTGATATATTATCTGCGAGGCATGGGGTATGGTAAGGGATGGTTGGTGCCACAGATCTGGCCCATAAGGCTTAGGGTGTCTCCTTGAGGCACCTACTTAAAATGAGTCCCAGCAAGGCGTCCAAGTACCTACAGGGTTTAGTGGGTTCCATTAGGACCGTGACTGAGCTGAAGCTCGAGGGCAGCCTCACTATCAATTATGTTTTCCAACAAGATGTGGTGGCAGGTGAGAGCTGGCACCTGCAGGATGGAGCTGGCACGGTCACAGGGCCCTCAGGGTCTCATGGCCATTTTTAGGGACCCTATTCTGTGACAAAGTGCAGTTTCCCAGAAACCCCTGGACTTATCTCCTTCAAAGCTGGCAGGCTTCATGGCCTGAGTAGGGGCTACCATGCCTGCTCTTTTTACCCTGCTGCATCTTAAAACACGCACATGACATGACTTTTGCTTGTCAGCACCTTGAGGTGCAGTTTCCCAGAAATCTCTTCACCTATCTCCTTGAAACTTGGCAGGGTTTGTGGCCTCAGCAGGGGCTACCAGACCTGCTCTTTGTACCATGCTGTGCCTTCACACTTACAAGTGACATGAGTTCTGCTCTGAACAGTTTGAGGTGCAGTTTCCCCGAGACCCCTGTACCTATCTCCTTGAAACTTGACAGACTTTGTGGCCTTGGCATGGGCTACCATCTTGCTATTTTCCTTCAGATCAGGAAAGAAAACACAAAGTTATATGCATTTCTGTGATTCTCCATTATAGCCTATGGGCAAAATGTCAAAACAGGTTGAAACAGCATTGAAACAGCAAAACAGTTTTGATTAAACAAAACGGAGCAGTGCTTTGAAACAGTAAAACAAAGCACTGTCCCTTTGAAATGGCGAAACAGAAGTTGAAACTAAATGTTGCTGTTTCGTACAGCCCTAATATTTGCCCTTTGGTGGGATGGGGAGCGGGGCAGGGGCATACAGGTTGCTTGCACTGGCTGAGGCCTATGTACTTCCCAGCATGCCCCACAGGATCCCTGGGCTGCCAGAGACTGCCAAGCAAGCACTGATTGGCTGCCAGGCATGGGTAATTACACCCCCAACTCTTTGCTGTGTCACCATGGAGCCTCCCTACAGCCAGCCTTAAGCTTCTAGAAAAGTCCCATAATGAGTGTTCTCCGAAGTGACCTGTATGTGCCTTCATGTTCCAGCTTACCTGACCGCTGTCATGATATCCTGCCACCTGTGCCCAAGCATGGAGACCCAGGAACTGTGGCATGTCCAGCTGGTTGCCTTGTGTAACTCTCACCAGAGGTTGAGGAATATCATATGTGCCCACCTGGATGTAATGTGGCAGTGGGTCATGCCACATTGGGTCAGCACATATCTTTATGCCCATGAGTTAGCCCATTCACAGCCACCCACCACAACCTGTGCCCACCAAGCATCCTGGACTGGGCCACTGACTTTCACATGCCTGAGGATGAGGCCACACAGGACACCGTGCCCACTGGGGTACTCAGGTACCACCTACAGACGGTTGAGTGCTGGTTCTGGGCCCAAGCCACCAGCACTAACTAATGGGAGCACATCCCCATTCTCTGCCTTGTCCAGGCCACCCAGGCATCCTGTCGGGTGTCATTGACCACAAGGCTTCACCACCATATTTGCCAGCTGGGTGGGCAGAGCCCAAGATGCCCATGTCTCCTAAAGCTCCCTGCTCCCTGGGATGATGAAGAGCAGACTTTCTGCTACCAGGGGCCCTGATTTTGTCATCAGTGATGTCATCATCCCGCCTTTGTTCGGGACCTGGTCTACTCCCTCATGACTTCACTCATGAAGCCCTATGGGGGCAGCTGGACTGCTGCAAGAAGTGCTCAAACTACTGCCTGAGCAGGTCCTGCAGGACACTGGAGTGCACTTTTGGCCACCTCAAGATGTACTGGTGGGCTCTTAGCATGCACCTTAATGTGGATAAGGAAAACCTGACACAGCCCACCATCACCATATAGGTTGTCCATGACATCTGTGAGACCAAGGGGGAAGTTTTCTATGAAGCTTGGATCGAAGAGGCATGATATGTAGATGAGACATGGCAGCTTGAGTATTAGTGGTGCAGGGATGGAGGAGAGTGTAATCCCCACACTAATGTTTTTGGTGCTGGACCTGCACAGCAGCAGGCAGTCCAGACCAATGAAGGCATGGCTGACTACCTTCACATCCTTGAGGACTGGGAGCCCTCCCCAAATGAATAAAGCTACAGGGCCTTGAGCACCCATGCCCTAGCACCAGGGCTTTCTTGGCCGTGTATCCTGGGCAGCACTGCCCACACCCCTGGATATCATTTCCTTTTCCCATCATCTCCCATTTCCTCCTGGGGCACACACTTAGATACAGAAGAACATAGAACAAGAAAGAGACATGTCTCGGTTTAAAAAAATGTTGCAGCTGTCAAACTTTTTGTGTGTTTAATGAAGAAAACCTGTGGAACATTGTCCAGGACTCAGCTTGTTCTCTTTTCCCAATTAACACAAGCCAGCACTGCAGTAGGCACCTACGTCACTTCCTCAGAGTGTCCAGGACCCTGGGTTCTTTGAGAACTCAGACCATCCCCAAAGCAGGCAGGGACTGACCACTCTCTAAAATGCCAGTGGAAATCTTTAAACCAGCGTTTCTCAATCGGTAGGTAGCAACACAAAACTGGGTCATTTCATCTTTGTGCCCCTGCAGAAGTGGCACTTTTGCCCTTACATTGTTCTGGTGAGACTTGACTGGACTGAGGAAGATCTAACACTTCCCCACTACCCCATGTGTCCCTTAAAAGAGAGGCATTCCAGCCCTGTGTCTATACTGGAGCTGTACTCGAACCCAACTGGAAAGAGTTGGCCAGGCCCAGTGGGCTTTACCACCAATCTCATAAGAATGCCAGCCAATGTGCCCTGATTCTGCTGCAAGAAATGATCCCCTAGGAGGTGCTTGACAGCTGGAGTGGGCTATCTGCTTTGACAACATGCTGGGGCTGCCTGGGTTGCCACATAATGTGAGGATCTGCATTGCGTGCTACCTGTGGCTCTGCTAGGAAGTGCTGGCACCCCCAGACAAGTTTGGGTTTGCCACCAAAATTGACACCTGAGGAACCCATGACCTGATCTAGACCCTAGCTGGCTAAGAAAAAAGCTTCCATGTGCCACCCTTGGCTTTCCGGCACTGTTCTTCTACTATGAATACTCTGGGAGGGGGTAGAGGTAGGGGTTGCTTTCCTGTCAAAGGTTGTGGTAGGAGGGGCTCCAGGACTGAAATGGATCTGCAATTATAGGAGTGGGATGGGGGTTGCTCTCAGGTCTCTGGCCACCTGGGAGGAGGCTCTGCCTCACCTGGGAGCTCAGCATGGCCCTGAGAGAGGTGTGAATGTCCTTGTCAGGGAGGTGTGAACGAGGCAGAGCTATGTTCCCATAGAATGGGAGATGGGCTGCTGACTACTCAAAGCCAGGGGACAAGGGCCTGACATCTTGGCTGTGGTCCAGGATGGGAGAGGAAGGGATGACTGTTCTGCCCAGTTTTGAAAGAAAGAATCTTCTTAACACTTAGTGGTGTGGGCCCCACACCGTGAGAAGTCAGGGTGCAGCAATTCATAGTCCCCCCCATACTCCTCCATTCTGACAATGCCCCACCCAACCCCGTCTGGGCTTCTTTGCTACAATGGCCTAAGAGAAGGCTATGACAATGGGGATTGCTGGTAGCTGCTGTGGACCTCCCCATCACTCCTGCTTCCTTCCTCTGGCCTTCAACCAAGGAGGTATCCACAGGGCCTGGATCTCCACCATGGTCACATGGAGCAGGGGGGAACTGTACCTTCCCAGGCTGCATAGCATCCTTTCTTAGAGCATGACTTAGCAGCAAAAATGTAGGGAGGGCTGGCTGTGGGTCATGCTGCAGCAACAGCCCTGTGTTGGTAGTAGGAGGAGCTGGGGGACAGGATGTGCAGACTGTGCATCTGGGATTGGAGAAGCAAGGTGTTGGAGGAGTGAAGCATCCATGACAGCACTGTGGGGAATAGGAATAACGTTCTAGAGTGCATGTGCTCAGTTGCAGCCTGCAGGGTCAAATACCAGGGTGGTGGTGGACTCCTGCAAAATGGAGGTCCTAGACTCATAATCCAGGTCCTGGGTCCCAATTTCTGTGGTATCAAAGCTCTTCTCCTGGTTCTGTGCACTGTGCTCCTTGCTCTTGGCCATGTCCAAGAAGTTGTGAAGGGAGCTCAGGTCCAACGGTAGGTGCATCTCAGCTCCCACATCCTGTGATGATATCAGTATCATGGGAAAGATTCCTCATGGGGTGGCTCCAGCAGCTGTCCTCTTCCCCTGTTGCTCCCAGAGGTCAGCTCCTAGGCATTCAGTTGTCTCATCATCCTGGGGTCCCCAGGCACCTCCTCCTCTAGCAGGGTCCCTGTCAATGACTCCTCCTGTCCCCAAGTGGTACCATAGATGTGAGGGGTCTTGGCAGCCCTGTCCTTAGGGAGGGAGCAGATCATCTCCTCAAAGGGCATGGTCTGCCTTCAAGCCCAGGACTTTTTGTTGGAATCATGCACACACGTATACTGGTATGCATACACCTATACTGCATCTTCAACCATTTGGTAATGAAACACAGAGCTGCTCCCAGTCTCTTTTGTGACCCCATGCCTGCATCTGCTGGTCAATATAGCTGAAGGGATTCCTGTTTTAATGCCCTTCCTGGAGCTGGATCCTCTCATCTCAGATAGCAAAGAGATCCCTCATCTCCCTATAGTCCCAGTTGTGTGGCCAGGGCTGGGTAGCAGAGGAGGATGGGAAAGAGCCATTCATGGTCCACAGTGGTACTCATGGGATCTCAGCATCCATGGCTGGGTGAGGGTCTAGCTGTGAGGATGTGGATGGAAGGACAAACAGAACGATGGAAGGTAAATGGAAGGTTGGAAGGGTGGGTGGATGGAGGGATCAGAGGATGCAGTAATAGGCAAGTCACAAGGTGTGGCCCCTGCTCCAGCATGACCAGGACTCCACTGGTCAGGCCACTTTTCACAGGGTACTTCCAGCAGACACCCTGTGATTCTGACAATGCCTTATACCCGGGCCTGGAAATTTCCAGTGTCATTTACCTGCAACATGGAGGTAGCTGGCCATGCCCTACCAGCTCCTGAAGTTTCCAGGAACATTTGCCTGCTTGCCCTGACTTGGATGCTCAGTGACCCCACCCGTCCACCCCCTACCTAGTACTCCAGGGCTCTATATCTTCAAGCCAAAAAAAAGTTTTGCAGCATGTCATGTGACCTGGGTAGCTACTGACAGCAGCCAAGCTGCAGAGGTCACAAGGTTGCCTACATGCAGGCTCAGTCCTGACTTTCTGACCCCCACCACTCCACCCCACCAGAGGCAAACCAAGCACACTGTATCCTGCTCAGAGGGGTTCATCCTGGGGTCTGAATGGCAGGGTGCCTGGCTCTGGCCTTTGGAAAGCGGTGTGCAGAAGCCAGAGTCAGACTCCTTGATTCTGCGCGCAAACACAGGGGGAATGGGGTTCCTTGGCTGGGTGTCTGGGAGCCAGGTTGGGTTCCATGGGTCTGTGACCAAGCATTTAGACATGGGATCCCCTGGCTGGGTGTGCAGGAGCCAGGCCCTGGGTTTGTGGCACTGTGCCTAAGTGCAGAGGGTCTCCTGGGCTCAGTGTCAGGTCTGTGTGCTCACTGTGTTTCATGACTGTGTGTGGGGCATGTCCCAGGGATGAAGGTGCCCAGGGCTTATGCAGGGGACACATATGCCTCCTTTCCCCCTAACTGCTTGCCTGTGGCTGACAGATGGCCAGAGACAGAAGGCAGGGCTCAGAAGAGAGGCTTTGCTGCCCCAGCTCTGGGTGAGTTTAGGGGAAGGTATAGGCTGAGTGCTATGTCCCTGCAAAACAGGGGTGGCAGAGAGTCACAAAGGAGGCTGAGATGCCACAGTACAGTGACCTAACTTGACTCAGTAGGGGAACTGGTACAGAAGTTCGATTTGCCAGTCTAGCCTAGAACAATTAGTTTTGAATGCACATCAGTCCAGCTCTATTTTAAACCAGGTTCTGCCATTTTTGGACTGGTGTATGTGTACCAAACTTCTATTCTAGAATGGATATTAATCAATTTCTGATCACTTAGACTGGTAAAAGTGTAATGTCTGTACCTGACCTAAGTGTTCTGAAAGAGAGACATAAGCACATACAGCCACCACAGACTAAACTTCAAGGGCTTATCTATATTACCACAATGGTTGATCCCAGAGAGGAGAGGGCTTACTACCAATGTAAGAGACTCTTCTCCTATTGAAGCTAGGCCTCAGTACAGACAAGAGAACCTGAAGGACAAGCAAAACAAGAACAACATGCCTGTTTCTGCAACTTAGTGGTAGCATTCAGCACTTTCAAACAGAGACACCCACTGATTTGGTGAAACTAACTTTTTAGTAGAATGTTCTAAATCTCTTTGAATCCTTATTTAGAACTTAGCAGTCTATCTCTCAGCTACCACTCACTTAAGTGCCTGCTGGTCTTGTGTGCTTATCAAATCCTGTAGAGACTATCTGGTGAATTTTAATAAATTAATTCACTTCAAGAAGCAAGTTTATAAGGCCATTGCTTGAAGATTTCGTTTTCAATGTCACTATTGCTTTTGTGCTTTACAAGAAGTAGAAAGACTTTAAACAAGCTGTGTTTCTTTTGCCAAAATAGTGACTAGGGATGTTTTCATTACCAACTTTCTTATTCTTTTGTGAATTGGCAATTAAAAAAAAATACGGAAAGAAACCAGCCACTTCCCTCTTTTTGCAAGGTCAATTTCTTAAATTAAAGTTGCATCTTAATCCCAAATGTCATACTATCACATAACCACTAAAAATAATTTATCCTAAAACCACATACAAAGATAACATACTTGAATACCCAGTGAGTCCATGGCAAAATTATTTCCCATTTTTTATTGTCAATGTACAGATCTGAGATTCCTTCATTAGATAGGAAAGTATAGATATTTTTATGCAGTGATATCTAGTTTCATGACATTTTATAATTCAAGACAAGTAAAAGTTTTAAGGGACATATATAATTATAAGTTTTATTTCTGACTACCTGTCTATTTTGAGCTTATGGTTCTCATTCATTTGAACATATACTTTCCCAATAAGAGACTGAAGTTTTATCTAAGAGATCAGGGATATCTCTACACACTTAATAAGGCATATATGCTAGACTTGATATTATAAAATAGACCATCTATAGTGGAGCCTTAAAACAGAATCCTCATCTGCAGTATATTTTAAGATAAAATTTCAATATTCCTCTTCAGGAAACTTTCTCCCTTTCACCCCACATATATTCTGAATTACATGCTAAGATGGTGTTATATTTTTCACAAAGTAGGAATAGTTTTATATCCTTCCTTGATCTGGAACAAAATAAAAATTAAAACAATACACTCCATTTGGATACTCACATCAGAGAAATTCAGATGATATGTGTTTACGAACTCATAAAATCTCTGAGCCAGAATGATAGTTAAAGGAAGGAATGGAAATAAATTGAGCTACTGGATGTACAACCAACCATGTATAATCAGTAAGTCAATATTTGATATAGTAATGTTTCTGTTTTAAATAATAATTTATGAGGGTATGTTAGTTAATTCATGCCTTATTTCAGTGGTACTTGACCTGAAAGCCCCATGGGTCAGATGAGCAGTATGGAGCCACATGCCTAATCCACCATGAAATCAGCATGCAGAGTTGGTCTGTGGGTATAGCAAGCCAATGTGGCCATGCACACTCTATCCAGCGCCTCATGCTGGCCTGACTTCAGTCATAAACCCTTACTGAAGAACCGTATTTTAGGGTGTTTGGTTAAATTGTGGCATGTGTGGTCTAATTGGCAAGCCCACATTATACAGCATCCATTTATACCAGTGGTTGTCAACCAAGGGCACACGTACCCTTAGGGTACTTAAACAGGTTGTAGGAAGGGGTGCTTCTGCTGCAGCACACACCCTGGACAGCAGAGGCCTGGGGGACACATGCCCCCCCCGATCTGTGTATGGGATGGAGGTGGCTGCTGCTGCACACTGGGCTTTGCACATTGCTGCAGCTGCTCTGGGAGCAGTGTAATACCACATGCCTGCCACCACTGGGCTGTGCTGCACCCCCTACCCACCCAGCGGCAGGACACACATGACATTGCACCACTCCTGGGGTAGCTGCAGTGATGTGCAAAGCCCAGAGCAAAGCAGTAGCTGCCTCTGCCCGACAAACAGCTCAGAAGGAAATGTGCCCCGTGGGCCTCTGCTGGAGGCAGTCAACAAAGGGAGCCCCGCCTTACTCCTGGATGAGCTGCCTGGGCTCTGATTGTCCCACAGCCTGACCTGGCCCAGCCAGGACCCCATTCACCCTAGCCCCTACCCCTGTTTGTGCCCCATTCCCTCCCTTACTGAGAGGCCTTGATATGATCCCCCCAGGGCCCTTTCCCCTCCCCCACAGACATGTGCTGGGAAGGGTGGATGGGGGGGTACATGCATGCATACATGCATGTGGTCAGCCCCCCAAATAATTTTAATATAAAGGGGTACATGAGCTGAAACTTTGAGACAGAAGGGGTACACTTGTTCTAAAAAAGTTGAAAACCCCTGGTTTATACTATTGTTATCACTGTATAGATTATGTTACGCTGTTTATGTATATATTTTAAGTTTTGGATATTGCTTAGCCAGGGAACTGAAGGGATGGGCAGAACTGCTAAATATCTCTTGCCATTGTGTACTAGAGCGGGACAGCTGCATCTCACAATAGCAGAAATAAGAGTCCACTGATGGAATGGGCACCCCTGGGTATTGTCTGCCCATGGCAGGGAAAACTGATCCTACAATAACAAAGGCATCTGGGCATAATGAACTATCAAACCAGCCGGACTGAAGGTACCCCTGGCACACCAGATCTTTCTAAAAGAATCTGGTGACTCAAGAGCATCAGAATAATGCTAATTGGGGGGCTGACTTGCAAGCTTTTAGACCCTAGCTAGGCTTGCATATCTCTTTGAATCTCAGGCTTCGGGGTTTCACTGGCCCCAGTTTCCAGGGCTGGTAGAATCATTGGAAAATCTGAACTCTGGCAAGGATTCTTATGGGAGGCATGGGGCAGCCAGATGAAAGGGTAAGATGCATGGTTATTTTATTTTCTAGCTGCAGACCTGTGATACATTTTGTTTGCATAATTATTTTATCTTATGAAATAAATCCTCTTGCTGTTTGTCTCCTTAGTGATTATCTGCTGAAGGAGTGATTTCTGGGTCAGTGATTTTCCAGGCTATTCTTTCCATTGAAAGCAGGACCTATAATTTCTTCCATGATCTTCAAGTAGGGGCCACTCAGGGCCAGTAGAGATCACTCACTGCAGCTGCAGAGTCCAGGTACATGGACAGAGGAGCTGAGGTGCTGAGATAGGCAGCTATCTTAGGTCAATCTTAGTCTGTTCCTGGAGGCAAATGGCAACACAGGGTGAAAAAACTTGGGGCTCTGGCAATCCCCCGTGGATGAGGTTGATATACCCACATGCCAGATCCAGCCACAGAGTGACCCCATGTACTAATGTACCAGCATCACCATCTGCCAGCACAATCTAGTCCACAGAGCCATATCACTAAGCCTGAGGGACTTCTCACAGATCCAGAAATTTGGCAGCAGCGTGTCAATTAATGCCATGAGCGACTGGTGCCTCCTGAATCTGTGGGCACCAGCAGAAGCTGGTGATGGGAGGCCTTAGCCCTGCTGACAGCATCAGTATCAGCTGTTAGGGGAGGCACCGTCCCTGTCAGAGGGGGTACATGCACCCCCATGCACCACCTACCATTTGTCTATGATTAATGCTACCACTGTATGCCCGCCAACAACTTTCCAGATCTGTGGGAAGACCCATAGGCTGGAAAACATGGACTTGTGGACCACATCTGGCCCAAGGGCTACAGATTGGATACCACCACCTGACTCAAGTTATAGTGAATGCCTGGCATGTTCTGATTGAGTTGCCGTCAAACAAATTCATAACCAAACACCCTGCATGTAATGATGCAGGAACTGAGGTAGTACTTAAATATTACTGATTATCCAGATCAAAAAGGAAAACAAAAAGAAAAAGAGAACCCTGTGGTACAGAATTTGAATTTTCATGGTTTCAGCAGCTTGGTAGCTAAAGGAAGTCATCTTTTAGCAGGGTGGACAGTACTTCATATTTAAGTTGTTTGCCTTTGCTTTAGAGGTTTAAAAAAAAACAAGTTCTTGAACCCAATATTATGCACATATAGGTAAGTTAAATATTGCTTGGGGAAATACCTTGTACAAAATGGCAAACAGAACTAACTACATATAATTCATAGCCTGAATGTTTACTTTAAATATGGGGTTTCATCAGCTTCAGCATTAGGATGTAATTAAATGCACAAGGAAAAAAGGACCTTAATGAGAATTCATATAGCACCTTGATGGGAGCTATGCTAGAGTGGAAAGTGCTTAGAGCTACTTACCACTGTTGCAGGGCTATTAGATTTCTCCAACTGCTCCAATGTACTTTCCAAAGAAAGAACAACCAGAACCCTCTTTTCATCCCAAGGAAGCTTTGTTTCATTCTTCACACAAGAAGCAGGCAAGGGAAGGTGATAGCAGACAAAAGAGTTTTGTCTGATACATTTGTGCTCAGCAAAGTATTTCCCAAAGCCACAGGGACCATGTTTTACTGGGACTTTACAGATGGATTATCGAGGCAAAGTAGTAGAAATGGATCTATGCTAAATAACAACTGTATACAGAGGTAGAAATATATGAGTCAGAAGGAGCAATGTACTGTTAACAGTGGGCGGGATGGGGGGGAAGGAAGAGAGAAACAACATTACTGACTATTTTTTTCTTGGTATGCTGTTGTTTTAATTGTTCACCAAATGTTTTTGGGGGGAGTTGGCTTTGCTGAGCCTGACATAATTTTTGTAAAAATGCAAGTCTTACTGTGGGACAATTAAAACAAAAAACAAAAAAACAAGCAAACAAACAAAAAACCCAAACAAATGAACAAAAATTTTCAAAATGGAACCACAACTATAAATGATTTTTTTTAGACTAAAAAGAAGAAATATGTCTTTTCTGGGGAGAAATAAATCAGAAACTAATGATAAAGTAAAGAATTAATATTACAGCAGGTAAAAAGGTTTATCCTTGCATTGGTATGTTATTATTATGTAACAATGTGAACACTGAAAGGAAGGAAACAGCAACCTCTTTATCCTTTATAGCTGCCTGATGGGGACAGGAGTATCTAAGAAGACTGCACAAACCTGTTGCAGACACTATTCAGCAGTGTATTGCCAGTCCAAGCATTTGAAAATTATAAGGGCCTTGTTACACCTTATGCTGTGAATAGCACAAATACTGATCAGTGATAGGGCTAGCTCAAGTTTGGAGCAGTCACACATTCAGCCAGCAGGGGCTTGGAGGACTAAAAGGTAAGAATCTCCCCCCACATTTCTGGTTCTCCCTAATTCCCTGCGGCTGTCTGTAGTACATGTAAATTATTGTCACTCAATCAAAAAAGGGAAATTTTAATTTTTAGCTGTGGAATTGCACGTAATCTCATTTTAATAAAGGAATCAAAACCATAACTAGAGAACAAACTGTAATTAACCCTTATGGTTTCCATATATTTTCCTAGTTAATTTCTGTTACAAAGATTTTTCTCTTTTAAAGGTAATTCTAGGATTCCGCAGTGAGATCTTCTTATCTGTCATAGCTCTTAGTCATGTTATGTCTCAGAACCAGCCAATAAAAACATGTTATTCATAGAATAATTTGGAACAAGCTGCAAGTAAGTGTATAGATGCTGGAAGCAGGAAGTGATGGAAAGTATGTCTTTGCTGTTGGGACAGTCAGGTACCAAAGGTACAGTTAGTCTGCAATATGCTGATGCTTCAATATCACTCTGGAGACTTAAACCACACTTGCAAATCCCATATATACTTCTTTCATTACAGATAAGAAGAGCTGGCTTTTGGTCAGCAGCTTTTAGCTCTGATATAAAACCACCTTCAAAAATAGAATATAGCTGATACATACACACGCAACAAATCCCTTCCTTTAAAATAACTTTTTTCTTAGTACTATACTCAATCATACATTTACTGTCCCACACTTTATTTTAAATTTTATGTTAAACTCTTTATATGTTTGTTTTAGTTTTTACACTGACACAACTTTAAACAACCAAGTCCAGTGATACTGAGAAAACCTTCAGGTTACAGGATGGGAAGGAAGATTTTAATATTTATCTTCCTAGAGTTAACTAAGTGTGAGAACTTATTTGTAAATATCTTTGGAAAGAATGGGACCTTAAAATACCAAACAGGCTCAAGTGAGAATTCTTTCTTGGCAAAAACAACACATTTCAAAAGGCATCTTGTATTTTTCTTTTCAAAATAAATGCAAAATAAGATTTATTGTTTAACATCAATCATATAAATGCAGGAGATTCCTTCAGAGTAGTCTGTGGGAACCTCTTCAGTGACTAAGAACACAGACATGACACATTTACTCTGGTGTATTTTTAATTTAGTCTAGAGAAATAATCAGATGCACAGTATTTTCTCTGAAAGAAATGCTCTTTTCCAATTTAACTTTACTTCTGCCAGGATTTATACAGGAGAAAGTTACACTGATAGATGTGGGTCTGCTCCCCTTGCCAGTTCCACTCCAGGTTCTGTGGTAATTGGTTACTCCACTGCCTCATCAAAAGATACCATAGGAGTCACCTACTTCAGGAAGATGGTTCAGGAGAGCTGTTAAGTGCCCACTGCAAAATAAGATCCAGGGTGAGTTACTTGGTAACAATCATGTCATAGGCAGTTGCTTCCTCTGGACTGATATGAAAACAAGCAAATAACTGGGAAAAGGCTGGGTGGCAGACTGCAGAAAAACTCTTATAGCAAACCCTGAGTAAGAAAGAAAGCATGTTAGGAAATTTGTTACACCAGCTGGGGGTACCTGCTATATTAACAGTGGTAGCGGCGGCACTGCTACCTTCTGTGGTGGAGGTCTTAAGAGTGGCCAGATTGCAGATTTACCTGTTCTGATTGATGCTGAACTTTGTGTTTGAATAATAAATGCATCCCTGGAAAAATAAAAATAAATACTGAAAGTAGTTGGAGCTTTGTTGACACAGCTGGCTAGGGAATTGGCCTGTTGACTTACCTGAGAGTGGGGACTGATGCCAGATTGGGAACCAATACACCTAAGGCACTGCTTACAATCTCTACAGGTACAGGACAAATGTGCCACAGGGATCTGCATGTGTATTGTACTCAATGTACGCACCTTAGCCATACAATTTATTTGCAATCCAAACCTTGGATATAAGGATTTTTTTCCACTGGCTTTTGTGGAGACCTCAGAGCAAACGGTGTGTAGTGAATGATTTAAATGTTCTACTCATCTGCAATGTTTATGATGAACATTTTTGCCAACTTTGTAGCACATGTCTGTAAGCACTTCATGTCATATCCTGAGCTAACTTTTCATTTTTTCCAAGATTCCCACAATTCAGATGTGTCATTAGGGTCACATGCACAACTTCATCAAAAGAAAAAAAAAGATGCACTTTCATTCTGAGACAATGTTATTTAAGCTCCCCTTTAATCATTAAGGTTGCACTGTCTCCCATCATAACCTGGATTAAGTTAAAATAATTTCCTTTGTAAGAAATCTTGACATCTGAAGCCTGGGTCATGACAATCTATTTACAGAGCACTTAGGAGGAATTTATGTCAGATTGTCAGATGATATTTCTTTTAAAAAAAAACTTCCCCCTCCCACCGAGAATGGCTTACCACTGTTAATATAGCAGGTACCCCCAGCTTATTTGCCATTTTCTAACTAAATATTTTATTTTAAAACTGTGTTCCTCATGTGTTCCAAATATGTATTTTTTCTTATTAAGAATTCCTTTGATTAGTAACTGTTTCTTCTAAATTATAAGCTGGTTCCAGCGATGGACAGCTCCTTTTCTTTGTTTTCAAGGCTGTAATATTCCTTCACTTGGCCTCTTGTCCCTTCAGAGGATTATTGTTGCAGCAAATTTTTAAGTTTCAACCCAAACTTCTTTTGATCCTGTCATCTAGAACAGGGCTGCCCAACTGGTGGCCTGTGAGGGGTTAATGTGCAGCCCTCAGTCTCTTAGCTGGCTGCAGCTTCCCCTTATCAATCCAGTCTCAACAGCAGCTAGAGCAGGGGTAGGCAAAATATAGCCTGTGGGCCACGTCTGGCCAGCCAAGGGATTTTATTGGACCTGTAGCAGGTCCCTTCATCCTGCCTGGCCTAGGTACAATGGACAGTCTGGGCCATGGTGTGTGCGACAGTATCCCTGGGTATATGGTGGGGTGGTGCGGCATCCAGACACTGATTCCCAATAGCCCTGGCGACAGTTCCTTCCAGCTGCTTCTGGACCTGGCCCTGCTGCCCAGCAACCTTGGCCTGTCTACCCCACATGCACTGCCAGGGGCACTAGATAGAGCAGGCAGGTGGAGTCTCCATGCAGACTGACCAGGAAACCTACAAACAGAGTGAGCTCGGCTAGGTGGATAGGATGGGGTTATAGGTGGGCAGGGAGCTGTGTCTTGGAGCGGAACAGGCATGTGGGGGCTGGGATTGCAGGACAGTGACAGTCCAGGCCCAAGCCTGGAAAAGATCCATGATCTACTATCTGCACATCCCTGCTATATATTTTATCATAAATAATTGGATAGAGGCTCAAGTCCTATATGTTACTTGGTTCTTTGCTTGTCTTTTACAACAAGAATTATGCAGTATAGATGATGCTGGAGACTTGACTATAGCAGTCCCATATACCCGCAACTTCAGAAGGATTCCTTGGGTGCAGAAGAGGACCTCAAATGAGTTCTTCTTGGTTTCTTCTGGCTTCTCAACCAGATCCTAAACTCTGGACACTGGCAACTGTAATAAAGACGTGACAGATTCAGAAGTGCTAATCACAGATATTTTCCTCTGGATTTTAGTGACATAAAATGGACTAACAAAGATTTTTTAACAGTTTAAATACCAAAGGGAGATTTCCACAAACCACTGATGAGGTAATTTTGAATTATGAGTAACTCTGTAAAAAATCAAAACATACGTAGGTAATTTGTAAACAAAAAGAGGCTACTTTCTACAAATAAATCCCAGTTGTAAAGCAAATAAGCAAGTTAATATCAAGGTAGTTAAATTAACTTGATTAAAAGATTTCACTTCATCACAAAGTAACGTTTCAGTAAGAGTTAGTTTTAAAAACAAAGACACTGCTGTCTTTTTCTAGGAATGATAAAAAAAAGAAAGAAAAAGAAGAAACATCCATCAAAAGCAAATATATATTATATCTAGGTTAAGAATAATAGAGGACAAAAGTTGTAGAGATCCTATAATCAGATTAGAACATTTTGTTTTCAGTAAATTAAATGAAACTAATAAATATGCAAATTTGATTATTATTATGTAAATTGAACAATTTCAGTACCCTGTTTGGTGGAGAGCCATATCAACAATTTCAATTAAAATTTACAGTTGTCTAAGCGTTGTAATTTTTAAATAGGAATTACTTAACAACATACAAAATGTCGGGAAATGATTATTTCTTCATTACTGTCTACCTTACACTGACTACACCAAGAGTCAATCACCATCTAAATACTGTTATAGAAATGAGTGGAAAAGCTATACAAGGTAGTTCCATTTTCTTCAGCTTCATTCATCATAGAAAGTGTCCTTTCAAATGAATATATGTTGTTATACTTCAGTAAAATCTCCTTTAATGAAAGATTTTTCTTTCCCTCTGAAAAGTCTTTCATTAATTTTATTTCTGTTTAAAAGTGAAATATTATGACTAATAATAGAAACAATGTTTTAATGGGGTTGTTTTAAGGATCTGAAATCAACATGGTTCATCCCACTCACATTGTCTCTTACAGCATTTTCATAACACAATTGGCTAGTCTTTGTAACCTCAATGAGAGCTGTTCATACAAATTCTAATATAATAAAAGCCTTAGTCTGTCTGTCTGTAATGCTTACTCACACTCTGATTGGTTGTCTTGGCAGCCAATCACAATGTTGACTGAACCCACTAATTAGAGTGCTCTGCACAGAAAGACACACAGCGGAGCGCCACCATGACAGTGGAGACTGAGGGGCTGGAGTTGGGGAGTGAGGCTAGCAGTGCTGGCTACGCCTCCCCACCCCTCCCAGCCCTGCTCCCTGGAGGCAGAAGTGCAAGGTGCTGGCGGGGCAGCACTAGCCTCACCCTCCCGTTCCGGCCTCACTGCCACTGCTGCTGCTGGGCCCAACAAAAGCCAGCAGGGCTGGGAGCAGGGGGAGGGAAGCAGGAAAAGGAGGGGAGGGCACAGTGGTGGCACCTTGCTGCCAGGCCCTCAGAACTGCCAGGAGGGAGGGAGGGGTGCCGGGGGGAATAGGGTTGCATGCAGCTGGATGTGCAGCAGCAGCGCGGGGTGCTGGGTGGCGGCTGTGGCTGCTGCATGCAAGCTCTCCCCACCCCCCATGTCTTCTGCAGGATGGAGCATGGGTGGGGGGGTCACACAGAGTGAGATGGGGGGCACACGGAGATGGAGGCAGAGTGGTGGCAGTGTGGGATAGTGGGTGGTGGTGCTCCATCTCCCTCCTCATCATTCTTGATGGGCAATTGGCTAGTATTTTAATAAAACTTTTCATAATGAAGAACTTAATATTGGTGGCTTGTGATATCATAACTAATGGCAATCTTCTTCTTTCATGTAGAAAAAGAGGTGATCAGTAATGCTAGTTTCATATGTAAGAACATTAGTGTTACTCACCTTGAAAACCCTTGAAAGGTAAGCACACTTAGCATGTGACAAACCATTAATTTGTTAAATGTGAAGAGCTGGTATTGTTCCTTAGTGCTGTTCCAATAAAGAAATTTCTAGCAATTTTCACGTTCATAATCATACCAAGAACTTGACCCATGTTCATTAGAATTTTTAAGACCCCCCACAAGATCTAGCTTCTATTGTACCTATTAGCTATGTAAGTGGATTTAGTGACCTAAGGGTGATTCTTTTTTACCCTATTAACTCTAAACCCTAACCCAAAAACTGTTCATGCAGAAGATGGTTGGGTCTGCTTCCTTGCTGCTAATTTTTTGAGATTCAGTCTTACTGGTAAAATGATGCTGTATTGCAAAGTAAAGGCATCAATGGATTTTCAGGACTTGGACAATGTGGATTAGAGCCATACATATGCGTTGAAGCCACTTAGATACATTAAATGCAATAGAAACAATCTGACCTTTGTTGCATTAATTAACAGCCTATATGGCTGCACTCCTGATTTGTTGTCTTGACTCCACTACTGGCTGACATAGCAGGGAACAGTCTGTAGTGGACATTACATGATACAATGAGCAAAGAACCCAAATGTAAGACTGCATCATGCATAATATGAGCAATAGGCCAAGGCAAAAGGAAAACTGGTGGTTGTTTCTCCATCCATCAGTAAGGAATCACCTTGAAGGTTTGCATTACTGTTGGGAACAGAAGAGGAAGGAAAATATGTTATATATATTATAGCCCATATAGACAGCTAATGGAGCATTAGTTTTGTTGGTCAGAGTTCTTGCTGTGTATAAGATTAGGAGTACAAACAGTTTCTTACCACTGACTTCTTACACATAATTTAGCATCTGCCGCACTGTGCAGAGGGTGGGGAAAATGGAATTAGTTCAGCTTTTGACCTTCCCTTCTGTGCACTTTGCAAAGAAGAGGAAGTGTCTTATGATGGAGCCATCATCAAATATTTGCAAAGCTAAAGTCACATTTTCCAGTTATCATCTTCCGTCTAGTAAAGGGCCAAATTGTTTAGCAGACCACATGCTGAAATAGGAGAAAAAGGTGCAAGAACCTACATGAGTTGTTTGTGGTTCAAGGGTGCATGAATGAGGGAGTTGAGCTACAAGTCAAATTCCCTCTTATTATTGCTACAAATTGTACCATCCCTTAGGCTGATATCCAGAATTAAGCACTAACCCACTTGTAGTACTTGCTTTAAAAATATCGTGATAGGATAGTGGAAATGGCATGAACAGGTCAAGTTGCATACTGATGTGCAGTTGTTCATTGTCCAGTCTAATGAAGCTCTGTTTAACAAGGGCATAATGGTCATATGTTTCAGCAAGGTGGCTAATTAACTTAGCTGAATTTGCTGTGTAAGGTCCAATTCACTGAGCCATCTGTAGAGCATTTATTGTAGTCATAAGTCAAGGATACCGAGGACATAATAAGTTTTATATGATTGACAAGTGTAGCATTCAAAGACACATTGATATTTGCATAGAGAGAAATACAGAGAGACAGCAGCAAGCAGAAAAGGTTCGCAGTTTTAAGATTCTTAGTAAAAAATCACTCCTTTAATTAAATCATCTGAATAATACAAATGTAGATTAGTCACTCTGCTTTTCCAAGAATTGAGGTGAAGATTTTATTAACAAATGGGTGAAGCTTGCTATCAATAGTTTTAAAGGCAAATCTGATATTGCTTTCTCCAGCAGCAATTAACCCTGTGTAATAGGAAGTTTGCCCAAATGTCATTCATATAAAGGTGCTGACACTGTTTCCAGAAAGAATAATGAACTCAAAATCCAGAGATTCTTCATTGCTACTTAAGCTTTTGACTGAATATTGAGGCTCTAGGGTTATTTGTGTGCTTTCAGGGAGAAATGCAGGATGGACAAGAATAATTGTAAAAGGAGCAATGTAATCAGTAATATGAGTGAGATTAATGTGGGAAAGATAATCAGCAATTTCTGTCTCTGAGGGAAACTGTTGACCAAAGCAGGGAGGATTGGATTTTACTCAAGAAACAGAAGGGCAAAAAGTACAAAAATAATGGCTACCTAGAAATGAAAAAAGAATTCATAGATCAAAATAGTGAGATAGAAATATTACTCTGAAAGAGAAAGAGATCAACAGAGAAACAATTCTGAATTTGTACAAAATGTCTCCTGAGGTTGGGGAGAAAAAAAGGACAGAAAGTAGGGAAAAGGGAGAGGAAGAGAAAGAAAAGGGGTAGCTTACTTCCTCTATTGCCTCAGTAGGACAGAGGGCGAGTTTTGTAGAAGCTGGTGTAGCCATGTGTTCTAAAATTTGCTGGAGAAATGCGGATGTGATCAGAACATTTTGAATTTTGATTGTTAGTAGTATGCATATCAAAAAATATTATTTTTAGTTCCAAAAATACGTAAACCATTATTTGTTTAAGGCAAGAGACAACATTTGTAATAACACCTCTGTCTACATACACAAAAGCTAGCATCAGCGTGGCTAAGCTACTTAACATTTTCTGAAGTAATTTAGGGTCTGAAAGTCCACTGACTTTTCATGACTTAAGTCCCTAAAGCCAAAATCACTTCTGAAAATGGGAATTGTGGCACTTTTGAAAAAAAATTATCTTAACTAACATGATACTGATGAAAGTTAGATCATGTCTGACAATATCCAAAGAGGTTTTAGAAAGTATTTTAATCCAAGTTTGCAATCCCGTTGACTTCTGGACAGAATTCTGTCAAACGTGGAGATGCCAAAATGGCATAGGTGCCTCATTTTTTTAATACTTATAAATAAATAAATAAATCCAGATGCCTGAATTTCTGCTTGTGGAAATGTTCAGAACTGCCTCAGCCTGGAAAGAGTAGAGCATCTCAGAACATTTTCATGCATAAGCCCCATCATGAGGTAGAAATTACAAGTAGATTTTTACTATTTGCTTCATCTGGCACCTATCCTCAGAGCGTACCAAACATACCTTGATAGAATCAGGTTTTTTCACAAAATAAGTAGTGATTTCCACTTTCTTTTAAAATACTGGGGAAATGTAGAAGGTGCATAGGACAATGGGGTCAGAGAGGAATGTGAAGACATAATTTCAGTGTAGGATTTTACAATTAAATAAATCTTAAAATTCAAGAGGAGCTTTCACTGTTGCCTAAAAAGAGGCGTCAGGGCTACTGTAACACACTACTACTGGATCAGAAAAAAATATGATAACTGCCACATTAGCTTGCTGGAGGCAAGGCATGGCATCCATTGAGATGCATGAGCAGACCAAATACTATAGTCAAGCCTAGAGATAACAAAAGCATTTCCATTTCATAAATTGTGACATCCAAAGTCACACATTATGAAGGTCATTATCCAGAATAGAGTTTACAGTGCAGTGATTGGAAAAGAGGACTAAGCAGACTTCTTAGTCATCTACCTAAGAAAACCAAGGTACTGATGAAAAAAATCCATCCTAAGGGTAATACATTAAAAATCATAGATTTACAATAGCCCTTTAGAGATGTTCCAAGGCAAACCATATGGTTAAATGTAAGCTTATTCTAAACTGAGATAAATTAGAGTCAAACCAGACTGTAAGTATGCCAGTATCCACAGTGACTGCGGGTAAGGAAAATTCAAAAGCTGAGAGTGTCAAATGCTGCCAGGGAAACACTGAAAATTAAAGCAAAGAAATTTGGGGAAAAAATAACAGCAAAATCTTGAAGTAGAATATCTAATTTCATTTTCAAGCAAGTCATATGTTTACGCATAAGGATAACATTGAAAAGAAGACCCAAATTAACTCTAAGGCCCTCTATCACTCAGTGCAAATAGAAATGTTATAAATAATTTTGCTTCCTTTTTTGAGGAAGCAGGTTCATTGTCAGATCTGTATTAGACCCAGGCAGAGTGGCTGCATCTACACAGTCATTACTGCACAGTCATGTAGTTCTTGTGTATACAAATACAGACACATAACTTGCCGTTTTGGTACTTACACACAGTTCAGAATTCTAATATCCAGGCAGTATGGATGCTTGAATGGGCTATGCACTGGACAGGCAGGTATTCAGCTCTGTCAGTCATAAATGGTATCCAGCACTGCGGTAAATTACTTCACGTAAACCCATGTGTAGATGGTGACATCAGGATTAGTTTACTTCAGCTCAGATTGAGCTGTAGTATATTCAGTCACATTAATTGCACATGTAGACGCACCCCAGGTGAACTCATTTATATTAGGTGGCCATTTTGAACCTGATCTGACCTCTCCCTAACCCCCACAAATGTCTGTACTTAGCCACCACGGTTCCACCTGTGGCACACTCCTATGAACAGCTATAATGCACATTGCATTTTCCCTGTATACAGTATAAAATGCAGAATGACAATGCCCCCTCCCCAATCTTCTGTTGAAAATACTCATAAGTAGCAGTAAGTAAGTGAATACAAGCAGCTAGGGAGCGCAGTATGCTTACTGTGCACAATCTGTTTAACTAAAGCAAGTGCCAGGATTAAGAGTTACCACTTTAACCAAGGACTCCGAAGTGTTTTACAAGTATTCATTATTTGAGCCACAGAATACTTCTATGACTAAATAAAAGCATCTCATCTGTTTAACTTTTGTAAGTTTCATATAATTTTAGAGATCTGATGAAAATATACTTAGGACCTCAGGCTCTTAAGTGCAAAACATTAGCTGGAAGGAACTACAAGGTCATTCAGAGTAAAGTAAAAAAATATGGAAATCGACCCTGAAAAAATGTAATTGTTTTCCATTAGCATCCAATGTGAGTGACTTCATATAAATTTCTTCTCTGTAAGTGTAGAAACTGTGTCTGTAGGAAAGGGCATTTCATCACAAGATATTTTCAATTTAGAGATAAGAACAGTAATGGGACAAGGAAGAAATTGCAGAAAGAAAGTCTTTGCCTCATCATCTACATTGCCAAAAATCTAGAGGGCCAAAGACAGATTCTGATAGTGATGTGGCCTCAAATTAGGCCTCAGGGATCATTTTTCTCCTTTCACTTAAAACAGGGTAACTCAGGAGTTTTTCCAATGGAGTTATAATAGTGTTCACAACAGGAGAATCTGGCTCTTGATGGCAGAAGTACATTTTTACTTATCCCAGTTTTACATGTACCGTTGTGTGCAGATGCCTGATTCTTGACTCCCAAAACAAGTGCTGTACTCCCTTCTTAGCTGTGGCCTGAGCTCTTGCCATTCTCTGTAGCATATAGCACAGTTCATCTGCTAGGATTATCTGGGCATATTTTATTTAACAGATTCCTTGCCTTTACCGGAAACCAAGACATTGGTGGTGCCTTTGTCTGTTTCTGTGTTTTTAACTAAAGATCCAAAATATTAGACGGTATTCTGAGCCTGCAAGTTGCAGGAAGGATCAGATTCGGTTCTTATATGGACCTTTTGGCTGAAAGTCTATTACACTGATGCCTGTCACTACAGCGGATTGGTTTTAATGATGTCCCATGTTCCCAGAGCAGTACTCAGCAAGAAGGCATCTGCTTGCAGTGCTCTACTCCATCAGGATGTGGGCAGCTTACAAATTAACTGTGCAATTACATTCTTACAGTATCATTTTTTTCAGAATTTCAGCTCTAATGAAGTAATCAAAGTTATCACACTTTAGGCACCCGCTCAGACAGGTTGTTAAGAAATAAAATTTAATAAGATTCTGCAATATGAAATCCTCGCAGTTTAGTCACAGAACTCAAGCAAATGAAGATACCCTGGCAGATGTCACTTTTATGCTCCTTTCAACTGTGACAACTGGTCGCGTGCTTTGCTATATGCCATCAGTAACTAAAGTGCTGGAATTCCATCCTGAAAAACTTAATGCCGAGGTTTTCAAGGCATAGCTATCAAAAAGAGCCAAGTAAAACTGTTTTCATTGATCTACGGGGACATCATTGGCAGAATACTATTTCACTTTACACATCCAAATGCAGTTTTCCAGACAAATAAGTGGCACTTTTGGTACTTACATGCAGTTTGCAATTCTAATATCCAGGCAGAATGATTGCCTGGATGGGCTATGCACTGGATAGGCAGGTATTCAGCTCTGAGTGCAAGCTACACAGTTCCATTCATGATACAAATCTGTGACCAAGGGTGAAGACAAGGTCTCTCTCGTGTTTTAGCCCCAGTTGCTGAGTAAGTAGGGCAGTCATTCAGTAAGTGAGAGACCTGTGTTAAAGAACTCCCCTCACCCTGAGTTATGAACCCAGCACAGTCCTCTAACCATGAGGTCAAGCATTATTGAATCCTCCTTTGAAGCTGATCTCTTGGGTAGACAAAACAGGAAGTTATGGAGGGCCAGGAGAAATAATACAAGCTAGGTGGTATATAACTTAGTGAGATGGATGCCCCTCTTAAAGGTGGCACACCCTGGGTCCTTTTTCTCAACGAGGCATTAATAACCTGCCTTCACTATCCATTGACTATTAACGTGCAGTTGCTCAGATCCAAGAGTAGAGTTGGAGACAATCCTGGAGAAGCCCTGTCCTATGACTGAGGGGTTACACCAGAGGCAAGCAAAGTCCGGCCTGTGGGCCAGATCTGGCCAGCATTGGACTCCATTTCCCAGTTGCCCCTGCCCACATGGCTGGGGCTGGTCTCCATGGAGACCCCAGCTCAGCTGCACTGTGATAGTGCAAGGCTGAGGTTGCCATGGAGACCAGCCTCAGGCATGCTGGCAGGGCAGGGCAAGGGGTGTTTTGGAGCCTCTGGGATCTTCTGCCAGGGGCAGCTTGGTCAGACCAGGGCAGAGCCATGATCTGCACCCTGCATGGTTTAGACAGGGAAAGGTAGGCAGAAGATTGTGGCTCTGCCCTGCCTCAGGACCATGCTGTCACAGCTTCAAGGAGCCAGGGCAGAGCCATGATACACTGTCTGCACATTCCTGCCCAGAGCATGCAGGCTGCAGATCATGGCTGTGCCATGGCCCCAACCAAGCTGCCTCTACCACAAGATCCCAGTGGCTCCAGAGCAGCCCCCTGCCCTTCCCTGCCAGATGCTCTGCCAACGCTGGTGGGGCTGGTCTGCATAGCAACCTCAGCCTTGCAGTATCACAATGGAGCTGCCACTGGGATCTCCATGGAAACCAGCCCCAGCCAGGAGGTCAGGAGCAGCTGGGAAATGGAGTTGGTTGAACCTGACATTTTCCCCACCCCTGGGTTACACCTATGACCTAGTACACTACACTGGGAAATCATAGTGATGGAGGTTAAAACTGCCATGGTAAAAGGAACCTACAACTTGGGTCTCCTGTGTGTTTTATAACTTTTCAGCTATTGAGGATAAAACATTGGAGAGCCCCTCTTCTCCTTGCTGTCATTGCGTGTGTGGCTTTCTTTATCTTTCTTTTTTTTTTTGGAGGATCTTATTATTAGGTATTTGCATATGGAAATGCATACCTCTCCAGGCATTTTACAGCCTATAGTGTACTCTCACTAACCACATGGTCCAGGAAAAACGGTGTCCAGGTCAGAGTGTGCAGAATGTGGAATAAACTCCCACCAAAGTGGTGCATTCACCTACCCTGGAGGTTTACAAGAGGAGACTGGACAGTCACCTCGCTGGGGTCACCAAATCCCAATTGTCTTCCTTCCTAAAGCGGGGGGGCTGGACCCAATGATCTGGAAGGTCCCTCCCAGTCCCTAACAATCTATGAATCTATGGTCATGTGTGTCCACACTACACAAGAAATAGAGCTATATACAAGTATGAAAAATATAACTTACACAGCTGGAAAGCTGGGCACTTAAAATTGGATTCTGCCCTATTTGTACAGCACTGATAATATTCACTGCCTTGATTCATGAATCATAAAAAAGTCAGTTTGCTACCTATAGGTAAGTTAAACATTTAAGGTATATTATGTGTACTGTTCATTTAAATAGATCCCCACACCTCACATACATAAATATATCAGCTGTTGTACCTGCAAGAGGGAGTCATGACAAATGACAACAATCATACTAGAATTCAGTATCAACAGCAAATAATTAAAAATTGAATGGACCTGACAAAAGCCCTCTAAAATGTTGCCAAACTCTATTTGGAGAAACTGAATGTTTACAACAAGTTTAATGATTTCATCAGTCTTAATTATAAGAATGACTTGGTGAAAGACTCAAATGCAGTAAAAGTAATGAAGAATGTGTCAAATGTTTGAACAGGAACAATTAACTTCTGCCCAAATGTTTATTGTTTTGCAAATAATCAGAAACTGGGGAAAATTATGGTAATTGCAAGAGAAAGCCTATTGTCTGTATACACCAGAAGTGATTCCCTTACACAGCAGGTTCAAGTGATATGTTCTTGAGTTATGTGTGTTGTTTGGTAGTTTCTTTTATTGTAGAAAGTTTTATAGAGTAAACTTTATTTACTGTTAAAATGCTTAAAGTGGGGGGGGGAAATGTTCAAAGCTAACAAGTTCTCATAAGAGCTCATGCCTCCAGTGACATATATTGGCTGTGCTTCTGATCCTATTGCAGAAAATAGGATTCATCCCACTGGGTGCTTCTACATATTTATTAATGTAAAAACAGGTACTAAGTTAATGTGCTGTAATCAGCACTACTGTGCATTAATGCAGATGAACACTTTTTGTGTGAAGCTTAGTGCCCATTTGACTAAATCTACTGTGCATCAGAGCATTAGCACAATTTTTAGAATTGTGCAGTAGAATTAATCTAATGGGTATTCAGCATGCCATTTAGACATGCCCAGTGGGCTTGTCTACATGTGCATTTGATCCAAGATCAGTTTACATGCAAGTAAATTACCTGCATGTAATTGCTTCCAGGCAGGTGTCTACATGTGCAAGGATTTAGCAACAGATTTGCTGTACTTAGCAGCAAACTGGTGCCACTTTCTGTGGCTCTGCAGTGAGCCTCTGCTACCACTGAAGGGAGCTTGAAGCTCTGGCTACAACTGCCATCATCCAGTAGTCATCTTGAAAAGGCAGCCCCAGTCTCTGTCAGCCACTTCCCTGGCACAGCCCAGGGGCAGCATGTGACAGCCCTCTCTTCATCACCTCTGCCTCCTCACGCTATGGCTGCTCCAATCCCTATCCCTACCAATGACGACCAGCACCTTGACCTCCTGCTAGGTACTACTGGCCTGCCGCAGTGACTGAAAGATGGTTCACAGCTGTCTGGACTCTTCTGGCTTCCCCAGATGCAGTGACCACCCACCCAGGTGCAGTGTGCTGTACCAGGGCCACTGCTCCTGCATAACTGTTGCCTGGACCTTGTCCAGCTGACCGGACCCCAGCAGAGACACCAATGACAGGTTCCTGGATGCCACTGCCAGGGCTACCCTCACCCTCTTGGTCCTCCAGCTCAGCTGCATCTGGGCCTGCCAAGCCAACTAAGACTGCTGGCTCCACATTGTCCAGTACACCTGGGATCATGAGCAGTAGCTAGAGGCATTCTGGATGGTCTTGGCCACCTTCTGGGATCTGAGGCAGTGCCAGGCACACCTGGAGTGGCATAACACCAACACGCTGTCACTACTCCCCACAGACACCTATTTGGCCCTTGCGCTGCTCAAGCTGGCCATGCATCCTCTATGTGGACTGTCTCTTTGGGGTGGGCAAGGCCACTGCTGGGGAGACCTTCCTGAAGGTATGCAGTGCCCTCCAGATTATGCTGGGGCACAGGATGCTACACATGCATGATCCCCTGGTGGTGCTGGCTGGTGCATCAGGGCCCTAGATGGGACCCACATCTCCATCACCCCATGGAGACCACCCCTAGTACAGCCAGAAGGGCTTTCACTTTCACTTCATGTTCCAGGCCATTGTGGACCACCGTGGCATTTTCACTAATGTGAGTGCTGGCTGGGTAGGCACTGCCCATGACACATGTATGTTTTGAAACTCCACCCTGCCAGCCCTGGTGGCCACTTCATGCCAGGGGTGCCAGACCTGCAGCTGGGCACTGTGGTGATCCTAACCCTTCTCATTAGACATTCCACCTACCCACTCCTGCCTGGGCTCATGCGCTCCTACACCAGCCAGTCTGATGCCCTCCAGGCCCACTCTAACTGGTGCCTGGACCAGGACCACATCCTGATGGAAAGCACCTTCAGTTGCCTCAAGGGACACTGGAGCATCCTCACCACCCGCATCAAGCTCACCAAGGACAACCTTCCCCAGGTCATCATCACAGCCTGAATGCTGCATAACATCTGAGGCTCAGGGGGAACTCTACCACTAGGCCTGGGTGAAGGAGGCATGGCTGGGGAAAGATGCCTGGCAGCAAGAGCACCACCTACAGTGGCAGTAACTGTGACATAAGTGGGCCCTCCCACCAGGGCCCTGGGTGAGCTGCACAGCTTCCCAAGGAGGGAAAGGCACCAGGTGCAAGAGGCACTGGATGACCGCCTCCTCCTGCATTCCCCACTGTAGCCTGCCTGGACAGCTTCCCATGGGCCACCCCCCCCACTCTCAGCACCACGCTCATTGCAGACATGACTCAAAAGAACAACAGTTTTTATTCCTCTCACATCAAACAGAACCCCCTTCCTCACCATAAACAGAGCCCACCTCCTCATCCCTCCACAACAGAGCCCTTCCTACACAACAGTAGGGCCTCTCCACCACCCACCCCAGCCACCAACAATAAAACACCTTCTTCCCTGTGCAAACTATTTACAATGTGATTCATGTGCCATCCCAAGTTGGGGGAGCCATGGGGTGGGGGCACCTAGTAGGCAGAGCCCAGAAACAGGCAGCCAGCACTCCTGACTCTGGCTGTTCCTCTGAAGGTCTGCATGCCATGGCAATTCCAGTGGGTTAGTGGCTCAACCAGGGGTGACAGCAGGTGGTGGTCCTCCAGTGCAGATGGCTCCCCCTCTGGCAGCTGGTTAGCAGGGCTAGGGTGCAGTCCTGGCATCACTACAGGCACCCACATCGAGATAAGGAAAGTGCCAGGCTTGGACCAGGTGGGGGGCCTGGGTGGGGGGATACCCAAGGTGAGGGCCAGGCCAGCAGCACCGGGCTGGTGGAGGTGATGCTGGGCCTCTGCCTAGGCCCAGGAGAGGCTTGCTGGTGGGCAGAGGGTGGCTGCCAGTCAGCAGGTGCGGCTAGAGTTAGGGGCCAGGCAGTGGGCAGCAAGAAGTCAACCACCAGGATCACAATGGTGTTGAGCACCCAGAGGTCATTGTCCATGCCTGTATTGCCCTGCCCAGGTCTGCTCCTACAGAGCCTCCACCCCTCACACTCCAGAGCCAGAAGCTGCAACCAGAACTCCCAGTCTTCCTGGTCCCATGCATCCTCATGGGCCACATCCTCCACCCATGAGGCCTGTATGTCCACCAGATGGTCCTCCAACACTCACCAGGCTGCCCAGGAGGATGGTATGGTACTGGTTCCTCCTCTGATGGAATTAGTGCATCCACAGGGCCCTAGGTGTGGGCGGTGGCAACCCTGAGCCTGCATCCTGGCTGCCAACTGTGACCTCTCCCCCGTGTGCAGCTTCAGGGTCTAGAGAGTCATGAGAAAGACGCTGTTTGTGAGAATTTGCAACATTTTTAGATACAATGCTCTGCCCAGGCTCAGATTGAGAATCAAACATGCACAGGTGTCCAGGGATCATGGTAAGTCAGCTGGGCAGGCCTGGGCCCAGGTGGCTACTGGCCACACACCCCATCCCTGCTCACTCCCCCAAGGCAGGTGATCTTCTGGGTGCTTGGGACAGACACCCTGACTTTTATGACCTGTTCCCAGGCCAAGACAGGACAGGCTTTTAGCAGCACATCCTGCCATGGCTCCAGATCTTGTTGCCTCCACTCTGTCTCCTGTGCTGCTCATAAGCCCATTGTACCCAGGTTTGGGGGTGTTTGGGGGACTGGAATGAGAAGCTGCCCATACCCCGCTTCCTCCCCATAGGGGGACCCTCTGGGGAGGCACCCTGGGGCCAGCCCCCACCCACACCAGCACTGTGACTTGAGCATGCCTCTGTGTGTCCCAGGTGTTGCATGGACTGAGGGGTGCCCAATCCACTATGCCCTGCAGCTGCTGATTGCCATGATGCTCCAGGTGAACCTGTGCAACTGACATGGGATCCTGAGCTTTGATGATGTGGGGAGCAAGCCTGGGCTGTCTCACAACCTCTGCCACTACCTGCAGGGCTACCTGTGGTTGTGCTACATACCCCTGCCCTCTGCAGCCAAGGAGGATATCACCACTGGCATCAACACATTCTTCCACATGTGAGAGACATTATTACTAAAATCCTGTCACAGTTTTAGCTTCTTTTATTCCTTGGAGATCTTAGAACAGACTCCCTTTGCCTAAAGAAGGGTGCTTGTGCCCAAATGCTTGCAAAGAACTTTTTTTCCAAGTATTCAGTTGGTCTAGTAAAAGATAACATATCTACCCAAAGAATCTTGCCTGCCTATGTCCTTAGACCAACACGGCTACAACCAACAACCCTGCATACCATTTACACACATACTAAGCACATCTACATATGTATTAATGCGCCTTTTTTGATGTTCTGTGATAATGTGCAGTTGAGCATTTGTATGCTTTTTGGGTGACATTTAATGTGCAGTAGACTATTTTACAGTGCATTAGTATAATGTCTTTTTTATGTGATGCTTTAATGCACAGAAAAATAGTCTACTGATCATTAAAGCACACATGTAGACATCCCCACTAATTATTAAAAAGATAAAATAAAACTATCCATTCATCCCTCCCAAAATGCCTGGAGAAGTGTAAATATAAAAATTATCTTAATGGTTGATGTGCTACCAGTACAAAGGATTTTGTAAGTACAGGTTCTTGAATTCAGGTGACTACATCACTGACCTTAACAAATATCGAATTCTGAGATCAAGCATCTGGAAAAAAGCCTAATGTCTGGTTTAGCTCATTACTAGATTGGAACCCACTGGAACTCTGCACCAACTAGAGAATACAGGTTTGTCTCCCAGAAGAACTATTGTTAAAGTTTCCAAGTGGCCATCAGAGTTTTCACAATGTAGAACATATTTCAAATGAATCCCATTTCGAGGGATGATGGCATGGATGAACTGAGATTAACTTGGACATCATAAGAAGCTACAGTCTCTTAGAAAAGCACAGATAAAAACAACATTCTGAACTGTTGTTTGTAACTGTGAATCCAGTGGTGTCCAGAAAACAACATACAAAATGTAGCTACACATACCAAAGGTCAAGCTCTACATTGCAAGGAACATCTCAGGACTACAGAAGGGTTTGACTTTTTGAGGAAGATGAACATTTTTCAACAATTTTTGACAAGAACAAGTCTTTTGAGAGACAATTTCTAGTTTACCAAAAATAGTTATTTTTGTTAAAATAGTTTAAAAATAAATATTTTCTTTATAATTTTATATGCAAAAAACCCAATTTCTTAATCAACTGGCATATATTTGGGGGTGGAAAAGAATAATCCAACTGTTCAATATAATCAGTAGTTGTACAAATTCTGGGAAAGACATTTGAAATGGTATCTAAGAGGAGTTCTAGACTGTGAAAGTTCTCTCACTCTGAGGTGAAATTAATCTATCAGTAGACAACCAACATAAAACCTATGAAGTTCTTAAGCTCCCAAAAGGTGTGTTTAAATGAGATTTATGTTGCATACAAAATATATTCACTCTCTGCAGAGAGGCAAATTCCACCAGTGGGGTTTGCCCTTGCATATTTTAAAACTCTAAGAAATATTTAGTGGGGAAATGAAGGAAAAATAAACCACTACCTTCTACAACTAGATTATAAGTGTTGCAACCATTTATAAAGCCACATAGTTATGCAGTTAGTTGTTGCTCTGCAATGCAGAAAATGTAGCTATTTTGCAGGGAAATATCTTATACTGTTAATATTCAGCAGTTTGTATTGAGCTCAACATCCATGCCTCAGCTTGACTTTTTTCCCCCTACTGCGAGTATTAACAGTAGAACATTGCCTAAAAGAACAACATATTTTCTAGAAACAAATATGGGCAAAAATGAAATTGAGTTCCATGAACAAAGGCAAGAAACACTAATACATTAACACAATCAAACATATGATAATGACGTACGTCAAGGCCAAACCTTTAAAAAAAGTGCTGTAAATAAACTAGCCCCATCAGAAGACAACTCTACAGCACTTTTAAATGTGTGGTTGCTATGAATTATGAATGTTTGCAGCTTTTGTTCTTTTCCTCTATGAGACTGATCACTGACCTGCTTAGCAAATGGCTAGACGTGTTTGCCCAAGGACAATCTAATCATAGAAAATACAGATGTAGTATTTGTAAAATCCTAACCCTTACCAAGGCTAAAGGGGAAAGGCCACAACTTCTACCATATTCAGAAAAAACCTAGAGCACTTATCAGGCCTCTACAGGAGAGGAGTTTGCTAGCTCTTCATTCAGAAGAAAAATCATCCAGTCTCAGCTCTGTTAGTTGGGTAATGATCACTTCTGAATATGAATGTAAAAGGCTACAAACAAACAACAGTGCAAGTAAACCTGAAGAAAAAACTACTCATAGCCTTGTATTTAATTAGTTTACAGAACAGCATAAAATTGTAAGATTAATCACTATTTTTTACTACATGTCTTTTCTCAAATGCAGGCCAGCAAAAAATGTGAGAAAGAAGGCACAGGGGGAAAGGTAATGCTGCTTTTAAAAATCATCCTTTTTGTGTTCAGATTCCAAGCTGGTTGGAGTCCACAATGACCCTCGTGATAATACAAAATCATGAGATTTTATACAAGTGATGCATTTGAGACATGCAACTCATTACTTGCCTTTGGATTTTAAAGGCCTTTAGGGCTTATGACCTGAGGGAAGTCCATCTCATGTCTCCCCTAGAACAGTGCCTTAGCCATCAGGTTACAGGATATTCTACAGATGCAGATACATTTCCATCTCTTGTGTAGAAGATGTTCAACTCTGCAGGCAAACCTTCAAGATCTTTTGAGTCACAGACAAGATGGCTAACTCTTAATCAATTATAGAACAAAAAATATTTTAATAATAAACCACTAACATTTTAGGAATTCAGGACATATCTACACAGCTTCCCTTAACACCATGACTTTCTCTGCTAAAATAAACCATGCCTGCTCACATAAACCAGAGTGGCAATTAAGCAGAGTCTATGGCTAAGGAATGTGACCTATAACCTGAATGCAGCTTGTGGGTGTGTGCTTGGTCAGTTATTCTGCCTAACTGCCAGTGCATCTGAACAGGAAACAATGAATGGGGCCTACTTCTTCAGGCGATGTAGCTATGGCCTCAGGAATGGCTATTGAATTCCTTCAAATGGGAGTATGGGCCTTCATAGATGTTATAGAACTGGACACAATAATTAGGCAAGACCTTCTTTGGTGTTTTAAAACAAAACCAAACTGTGAAGCACAGCTCTGTAATGGCTCAGGACTTACTTGCTGAAGATGAGTTTTAACCAGCCTAAACCCTGCATACATTAAATGGTTTTAATTTTTAGTTTCATGTTTTGCTCAAGCACCTTAGATATCTTAAGAGGGGTGGGGAGGTGGGAGGAGAGAGTAGAGTTTAACTTCTTAAACTGTTATGATTAAATTTAAGGAGTTGGATTCTTGCCTTCTAAAATTCCTTGGTGGCAGATTTAAATATATATGTATAACTTTTCCATCATTTTCAATTAAATTATTTTAGTACTAAGAGCATAGACCTTAACATTCCATAGACATTTTAAACATCTATATAAAATATTATCATATAAATATTATTATATAAATAATTGTATATTGTAAAAGTCTGTCATTATTTATTATAATCAATATCTACTGTATTTATTATTTTAAGTATGCATCTATATACTTATCTATATGAGCCGCCTCATACATTTCAGTTATTATGCAATTAACAGTTAAGTGTTCAACATGCACAAAGCTACACATACAAAGTACTCATCATGCCATAAAAAGTTCCAACCAGCTATAAAGTTAGACCTCAAAAATGTGTACTAACTTTATAGCTGGTTGCCATTCAGCTTGAATTTGCACATGTAGCAGGTGTGGCACAAATGCCACCTTCTGTCTCTCTCCCCAGGAATCTGTCCGTGCCAGCTTGAGACACTGGTGCCGAATTCCTAAGGGAGGGGGGATTTTCCTCCCTGCCTAAGTGACAAAAGCCTGGTGTCTAGGGTGTGGTCCCTCTGGTCACCTGAGTGGGGGGAGGGAAAAGCCCTTGCTCACCTGCCCAGTTCACTAGTAATGGTTTTTAAATTGGATGGCTAGTTGCCAGCACTGCTGGCTTCTATTGGACTGGGCTGCTGAGGTCAGAAAGGCTATATAAGGGCCTGGTCCATGAAGAAGGGAGAGAAGCCATTTTACCAGCATGGCCCAAGCATCAGGACACAGGGAGAGAGTCTGATCTATCTGAAACACTCTCTCTGGAAATCTCTGAGCCAGATCTCTACCATCTTCTGAATGATACTTGTAAGTGTTTCTAGAAAGCCAGTCAGCTCACAGTAATGCATTAGCGTATCAAACGGCTACCTCAGCCAGATCGTTTTGCTCAGTGGTAATCCCTTGATAGTCCTCTACCTTCTACCCTATTCTACCTCACCCTATCAGGAGCAATAAAGTTCTCCTTTGCGACTGGTATAGGAGTGGGTTTAATAATGCCTAGGAGGCCCCTTGGGTCTGTGGACTAAGGGAGACTATCTTCTATTTTGGCCCCCGACTTGGGGAGGTACCCCAAGTTCTTGTATTGGGTTGAGTACCCATAGAACTATTAGGCCTGTGTTTCTCTGAGGACACATGACATAGCCAGTCCCTTCTCAGGGTGGTGCAAGCACACGTTACCCCTGGACTCTGCGGTAGGTCTGGAAAGGGGGTCTGCCAGGGCTTAGGTGACCCTGGAGAGACACGTCGAGTCCGGAAGGTGGATGGGTGTAGTGAGGTGGGAGGTTCAATGCAGGAGCTCCCTCTACTGGCCTGCCACAGTGGGGTCTGCCCCTGCATCTAGACACCACTGTACCTAGACTCCTAGTGACTCTGGGTGAACTTTTAGTATTGGTCCCCACTTTGCCAGGAATAATGATAATAATAATTGGGCAATGGGAAAAAAATTACTGTTTTCAGGCTCCCTTTCTTTCGGGGCCCTGGGTAGTCACCAGGCTCTCCTGTGCCTGTGTCTGGCCCTGCAGTTAGGAGCCCTGTCAGCCCTGTCAGTTGGTTGCACAGCTGCAGGGATTCTCAGCCCCAGCAGCAACTAGCAACTGTGGACTCTGGGTCTCAGCAGCGCCCTGCAGCTGCCAAACCTGACTCCAGCAGCTGCAGATACTGGGTTCCAGCAGTTTCCAACAGTACTCAGACCCAAAGCACATCAGCTGTGGATGCTGGATCCCAGTAGCTGTAGGGCTTTCAGTCCCAGCAGCTGTGGAGTGCTGCTGCAGTCTCCTAGGTGTGTGGAGAAGGTGCGTCTCCCCATACATATCCAGGGCTGAGAGAGACTGCAATTATCCAGCTGCAAGGGCACCCCCATGGTAGCCCCCTCAGCTGAGGGGGCTCCTAGCCATGGGAGCTTACTTCTTGCTGCTTCAGGGGGAACCCAGAATAGGACTTCCCCTTCCCCAGCAATAAGGCATAATGGGATCTAGTGAATAATCCCACAATCATGCTTCCTGTCATGCATGTGTGGGATAGGAAGAAGTGCAATTTTGTGGATCACACATTATATCCCATCACACCTTTATCTGAATGTGTAAGGGGTCCTGAATTCTAGACAACACACACAATTTTACTGAGATTAAATATTTAAAAACAAAACAAAACACATGGTCACTTTACTTTTAAACACTAATTAAAAGATCAAATCCTTTTTCTGATATTTTAATAAAATCTAATGAAAAGTCAACATTTTAAAGAAGCACCACAATAATTTAAAGTGGCTGTTAAAGCTATAACCATAGCAACAAGGACAAGAAAGGCAAAGCTACCTCTTTGCTTCTTGTGTTGTTATGATTACAAAATTAGCTTTAATGGAATACATTATAGTTTATTTCATGCAAATAAAATAGTGCAATATATACTCTGATATACCAACTTTTGCTTCTCTTTTAATGTCAAAAAAATTCACAAGTACACAAAACAGTATGTCTACTAGGATGGTCAGAGGAATAAAGAGCTTACCATACAAGAAAACTAAGTGCTGGCTTTTTAGTCTCACAATATGAAAGCTAAAAGGAAATGATTTATTTCCTGACATTTGGGAAGGGAAAAAGAGCTCTTTATATTAAAAAAAAAATAAATAAATAAAAAGATGTTGGCACAAATACTAATAAATTTAGGCCAGAAATTAAAGAAAGATTCAAAAATTGAAAGTAGTAAATTATCCAACAATACAGATTTTACCCCTCACTAACCCATGTACTTTTAAAATGGAGCTTGATCAGTTTATGACAGTTTACATTATATAGTATGGTTGCCTGTGATTACAGGACTTTATAACCCCAGGAGATCCCTACCTTTTTTGAGTTCTTAATGTCAAGATTTCACGTCTATTTTTTAAGTAAGGTACTACAAAATATTATGAAGAACAGGATATTTTAGAATACATACCTGAAGAGCCTAAAAGGAAAGATATTAATATTAGGTTATCAGCAGCACAAGAGGCCCAATGATAGAATAGTCTGACTCAGTCTCCACTGGATATCAAATTTTGGCTGACACCTTTGTAGCAAGTGACTACTTATTTTAGCATCTGTCACTTTCCAGGGTTATAGTAGCAGCTTTTCATTGTAATTATGTGTCTAATCTTAAAGAAGCACATCTAGAAATATAGTTAATACCATTGAAAAAACTGACTGCAGTTTCTCAGGCACCATGGTCTGACCAAAGAAACACATGGATTAGATTTAGAATTGATATTGTATTTCATGGAAAATTGTGAGATTTAAAATCTGTTTTTCCCCCAACATTTTGAAATTTTACACAAAAAGGAATAAACAAAAAAAAAAAGCTTAAGAATAAACTAAATCTTCTTTTCTAAGTTGAAGGTTTGTGTAGAATAATGAAAATAAAAATGGATCAGCCTATTAAATGGGTACTTTGTGTAAATCTTTCATCAGTCCCATGGGACTCCCATGCCCACTACGGGACAGGGAGGTCTGGGTGGGGGAGATCCCCTCCCCTCCATAAATGCTGACCTCA
>NW_017728918.1:83158311-83190851 GCF_001723895.1 Crocodylus porosus
TGATCAGGCATCAGGAAAACAGACCTTATGATGAAAGGCTATAAGTTTATCAGGGGTGACCACCAGGATCTGGGGGAAGTTTGTTCACCAGAGTGCCCCAAGAGATGATGAGGTCGAACAGTCATAAACTACTGCGAGACCATTTCAGGCTGGACATAAGGAAGAATTTCTTTGCTGTCCAAACCCCCAAAGTCTGGAACAGTCTGCCATCGGAGGTGGTTCAAGCACCTACTCTGAACACCTTCAGGAACAAATTGGATGCTTATCTTGCTGGTATCCTATGACCCCAGCTGACTTCCTGCCCTTTGGGTAGGGGGCTGGACTCAATGATCTTCCGAGGTCCCTTCCAACCCTAATGTCTATGAAATCTATGAAATCATTTTGAAGTACAAGCTGAAACCTTCCATTCAGAAAATATATAAATGGGACGTTTCCAGTTACCAAAAAACTTACCTTTCCCTTGCCAAAATGAAATTTTGACAAAAATTAGTGAGTTTTTTAAAATATTTCAATCATGAATGAATTACATTTTAAAGATTGAGTACAGGTCTAAGATTTTCAGCCAGCTCCAGTTACAAGGCTGACTTCATAATATCAGCTAATTCTTGAAGCTTTGATAATGAGTTCTTGGAAATGATATTTGTTTTATTTAAAGCAAAATTAAAATCCCCATATTTTATAGCTCCTTGTTTGGGCACCTACAAGGAGATTGTGTTTCAGTATAACTGTTTCAGGGAGTGGTATGATTTATATCAAAATAATTACAATAGCAAAATTGTTAATGTGAGCAGAGCTATGGTTCTTTTAAAACATGTTTGACTTATTCCTCCCCTTTTATGGTAATAGCTCTACCAGTGTTAGTTATATACCAATATAACTCTACTTGTACCATTAGAAGATATGTTAGGTGCTCTCTTCTTGTAACAGGGAACCCTGGCTCTGTTACCAGAAGACAGGTTGAGGGTTAAGAGGGGAAGGAAAGACCCCAGACAAAAGAGTGGGGGTGTAACAGGGAACCCTAGCCCTGTCACCAGAAGACAGGTCAGCCCCTTTAAGGCCAGAACTTTCTGAGCACCAAGTGCCAGTAAGAAGGGGGTTAAATGCTGAGCCTTGGCTTCTAGTCAGCTGACCGGAAGGAGCAGGCCAGGACTATAAAAACCCTGGTCAGAACAGTAGTAGGAGCCAGCAGCCAGAGAAAGGAGTGTATCCCAGAGATCCATGGAGAGGTTTGGTGAGTGGTCCAAAGGCTGGAGGAGGGGAACTACAGTAGCCCCAGGAGAGACAGCAAGAACCCCAGAAGAAAGAGTGTAGCTGACAGTGGGGAGCCCAAGCATGAACGCAAAGTAAATGCAAGCTGACATGCTGCCTTCTTTAATCACACTTTTTCGGTGGCAGTATAGCCCAAGGACAGGACTGTTCATATTTCTGTTTATTATTGAATAACACCAGTGGTTTGGGTGAGGCTATTTGGGGAAGGAGGAGGCCTCATTGAGACCCCATGACAGCATGGGGACCCAGCACCAGTGTGGGTGCAGGATTTGGGGGTGCATTGGCCCCAGCACCAGAGAAGGTGCAGTGTTAGGGGTACATAGGCCCTGGTGCCAGTGTGGGCACAGGATTTTGGGGTGCACTGACCCCAGCACCAGAGGGTGCAATCTTAATAGGCCAGGGTGGTCTGGTGCACCTAAGGTGCAAATTTGGGCAGGGAGGGGGTTGGACTGGGACAGTGTGAGTTCAGGGCTATTCCCCAGCCTTGAACTTGAGCCCCCTTGGCTGTGTGGCTAGTGGTCAGGTCTCTAGGCCAGGCTCCAGATTAAAGCAAAAAAGAGGGCCACAAGCCTCAAAACAACAACAGCAAAAAAGGCTAGAGCCTCGGAGTCAATGCTCGGAGGTGAGTTTAGATGGGGAGACCTAGCCAGAGAAAAACTGGGGACAAGGCCTCTGGAGGTGAAAGACTCCAACATATGAAATACAATAAGCAGCCTCCTACTTACAAGAACATCAGCATAATAATTTCCATCAAGATGCGGCAGAAGAGTAGAGAGCAGGACACAAGAAACCTTAAAGGGGACTCCAAGGGCACCCCACGTAGGGTGCAGATAACAGGGAAGAAGGCACTGAGGAAGGCAACCTGTTACACTTCCATACAAGCATTAAAGGTTTTCACTCCTGCATGTCACTTTAACACCATGTTGGTGAAAGAACAGATTAGGAAGTATTTAGAAAAGCTGAATGTGTACAAGTCAATTAGGCTGGATGAAATGCACTTGAGGGTGCTGAAAGAAAGAATTGGCTGATGTGATAGCAGATCCACTGGCCACCATCTTTGGAAACTGATGGCAGTTTTTGGGGCAGGAAGATATTGTCCCCACCTGGGCTTTGTTGGCAGACCCTGTCCTGGCAGCAAGCTGGTCCCAAGGGCAGGAAGCAATCTACCACTTCCTGCTGCCCAACTGACCAGGAACAAATATGCTCCTGGTCTGCTGTCTACACATGTGCTACTACACAGTAAGTAATTGAGACTAAATTTCTAATTTGTATTCAGGAGTGATCCCAAATGACTGGAAAAGGTCAAATATAGTGCCCATATTTAAGAAAGGGAGAAAAGAAGATGCAAGGAACTACAGACCAGTCAGCCTCATCTCAGTCCCTGGAAAAATCATGCAGCAGATCCTCAAGCAATACATTTCTAAACATTTGGAGAAGAAAAAGGTGATTAGGAACAGCCAGCATGGATATACACCAGGGACAAGTCATGCCTGAACAATCTGATTGCCTTCTATGATGAAGTGACTGGCTCTGTGGAAGCAGAGAAATGGATGGATATAGCATACCTTGATTTTACCAAGGCTTTTGATACGGTCTCCCACAATATTCTTGCAGGCAAGCTAAGGAAGTATGGGCTGGATGGATAGACTGAAAGGTGGATAGAAAACTGACTGGATCATCGGGCTCAGGGGATAATAATTAATGGCTCAATGTCTAGTTGGCAGCCAGTATCAAGTGGAGTGCCCCAGGGGTTGGTCCTGGGGCCAGTTTTATTTTCATCAACAACCTGGGAGATGGCATAGAGTGTACCCTCAGGAAGTTCAAAAGTTGGGGGGAATAGTAGATATACTGGACAGTAGGGCTAGGATTCAGTGACCTAGACACATTGGAGGATTGGGCCAAAAGGAATCTCATGGGGCATGTCTAGATGAGCACACACATGCCTCTTGCAGCATCTCAGAGCCCTTTTAGACACTGAAAGAGGCATGTCCTTGAACAAAAAAATGTTTCCTGTACTGCAAATGTGCAGTGCAGGGGCAAAATTAGACCCCTGGATATCCAGAGTTCAGAAATACCCCAGAGGAAAAAAGCAAGGCAGGCCTCAGTCCAGGACCAGGACCTGAAGCAACCGGAGGCTCAAGTCCTCCACAGAGATGCTCTGGTAGTCAGCCAAATCATCTCTATGGTTAGCCCTCACCCCAGTGCTGAAGCACATTGCCTGCCTATGCAGGGCAGGTAGCTTACCAGCTGCAGGGAGCTGGACCCAGGCTCCATGCCAGTAAGTGGGGGAGGGCTGGAGGAGGGGGGATGGGACCATGGGGTGACCCCCGACAGCCCCATATCCCATCTGCTCCCTGAGCTCCCTGCCCACTCCCTGGGCCCCCCCATCACTGCCCCCCAACCTGGCCCCACCATCCTGGCAAAAATAAAAAGGCCTGCACTCACCAGCAGTAGCACCTGTCATTGGGGTCAGAGATACCTCATGGCAAAGCCCCCCTCCCCACACACACAGCACAGGGCAGTAGGGAGCAGCGGGGACTGGCCCTGGTGATCTGGCACCCACACTGTCTCTGCCCCATTACAATGTTTGTACCATATTGTGATTGCTCAAGTGCCGAGTGTAGTCCCCAGTGCATGCATGTACTGGATTTACATGCCAAATGAGGTTTTAGGGTGCTGCTCTCAATTTGAAGTGGTTTTTAGAACTTTGATAGAGAACATTTGTGGGTCTGCCTCTGTAGTGCAGTGGTTAACCTGTTGGTCCCCAAGGCCTAGATTCAAGGCCCACAGCTGATGTTCTCTCTTTTGTGATAACAACCATGCAGTTGGCACACTGGCTGAAAAGGGATTCATGGCAGTCATCACCTGACTTCTGTCTCAGGTTGCATGAGTATGTGAGACTTTGGCCCCAAATAACCCAGAACAGATCCCCCATTGGGGGTGATCATAAATAGCCCACATAATAAGCTGATGGGAATACCCCCTTCTGAACCTGTGACAATCATAGAAAGTTAGGGTTGGAAGGGATCTCAGGAAATCATCTAGTGCAACCCCCTTCTCAAAGCAGGACCATCCCCATCTAAATCATCCCAGACAAAGCTTTGTATAGCTGAGTCTTGAAAACCTCCAAGGATGGAGCTTCCACCACCTCTCTGAGTAACCTGTTCCAGTGTTTTATTTCCCTCTTAGTGAGAAAATTCTTCCTAATATCTAACCTAAGCTTATGTCACTGCAATTTGACACAATTGCTCCTTGTTCTGTCATCTACCACCACTGAGAACAGCCTAGCTCCATTGTCTTTTGAACCCCCTTCAGGTAGTTGAAGGCTGCTATTAAATCCCCTCTCAGTCTTCTCTTCTCCAGACTAAATAAGCCCAGTTCCCTCAACGCCTCCACAGAAGTCATGTGCCTCAGCCCCCTCACCATTTTTATTTTCCTCCACTGGACTGTCTCCAATTTCTCCACATTCTTTCTGTAGTGGATGACCAAAACTGAACACAGTACTCCAGATGTGGCCTCACCAGTGCTGAATAGAGGGGAATAATCACTTCCCCTGACCTGTGGCAACTCATGTACCAGTGCAACCCAGTATGCCATTAACTTTCTTTTAAGCAAAAGCACACTGTTGGCTCATATTCAGCTTATTATCCACTGTAACAATCAGGTCATTTTCTGCAGAGCTGCCACCCAGGCAGTCAGCCCTCAGCCTGCACTGGTGCATGGGATTGTTTCATCCAAAATGCAGGACTTTCACTTGTCCTTGTTGAACCTCATGATATTCCCTTTGGCCCAATTCTCCAATTTGTTTAGGTCACTCTGAATCCTAGCCCTACCCTCCTCAGAGCTTGGTGTCATCTGCAAACTTGCTGAGGGTGGACTCTATGCTCTCTTCCAGGTTGTTGATGAAGACTTTTTACAAAACTGGCCCCAGGAGTGACTTCTGAGGCACTCCACTTGATACCGGCTGCCAACTAGACATCCAGCCAGTGATCATTACCCTCTGAGCTTATGCTCCAGCCAGTTTTCTATCCACCTTTCAATCCTTCCATTCAGCCCATACTTCCTTAGTTTGCCTGCAAGAATATTGTGGGAGACCGTATCAAAAGCCTTGCTAAAATCAAGGTATACCACATCCACTGGTCTCCCCATGTCCACAGATCAAGACATCTCATCATAGAAGGCAATCAGGTTGGTAAAGTATGGCTTGCCCTTAGTGAATCCATGCTCACTGTTTCTATTCACCTTCTTCTCCTCCAAGTGCTTAGAAATGGATTCCTTGAGGATCTGCTGAACAATTTATCCAGGGACTGAGATGAGGCTGACCAGTATGTAGTTCCCTGGATCTTCCCTTCTCCCTTTCTTAAATATGGGCACTATATTTGACCTTTCCTATCATCTGGGACCTCTCCTGATCACCATCAGTTTTCAAATATGATGTCTACTGTCTTTGCAATCACACCAGCCAACTCCCTCAGCACCCTCAATTGCATCCCATTCACACCATGGTCTTGTACATGTCCAGCTTTAATAAATAGTCCCTAACCTGTTCTTTTGCAACTGTTGGCTGCTCTCCTCCATCCCAAACTGTGCTGCCCAGTTCAGTAGTCTGGGAGATGACCTTACCTGTGAAAACTGAGGTGAAAAAGGTATTGAGCACATCACCCTTTTCTGTATCCTCTGTCACAAGGTTGCCTCCCCCATTCAGTAAGAGATCCACACTTTTCGTGATCCTCCTCTTGCTACCAACATACCTGTACAAACCCTTCTTGTTACCCTTCACATTCCTTCCTATCTGCCTTTACTAGATGCAACTCCAGTTGAGCTTTGGCCTTCCTGAGTTCATTCCAGCAGGCCTGAGCAATGATCTTATACTCCTCCCTAGTTATTTGCCAAGTTTCCACATCTTATAAGCTTCCTATTTGTGATTTGAATTTACTGAAGAATTCCCTGCTAAGCCAAGTTGGTCTTCTGCCATAATTGCTAGTCTTCCTGCACATTGGGATGGTATATTCTTTCACTCTTAGTAAGTCTTCTTTAAAGCACAACCAGTTCTCCTGGACTCCTCTCCCCTTCATACTGGTCTGCCAGGGGTTCCTGCCCATGAGTTCCCTGAACAAGTCAAAGTGTGCTTTTTCTGAAGTCCAGGTTCCTTAGTCTGCTGTTCTCCATCCTTCCTTTCCTGAGGATTCTGAGCTCAATAATCTTGTAGTCATTGCTGCCCAAGTTGCCATTCCCCACCAATTTATCCCTGTTTGTGAGAAGTAGGTCAAGAAAAGCATGGGCCCTAGTTGGCCACTCCAGCAGTTGCTGGAAGTTCCAGGAAGTTGTCCCCAACACTCTCCAAACACTTCCTAGATGGCCTGCACCATGGGTGATTGGTGTCACCTTAGTCAGCCAGGCACGTGCCCTCCTAGCAGCCAGTCAGTGAAGGGGGGGGGGGGGAGGGGAGCAGCCAATCTCACCAACTGTGACCAATCATGCTGACCAGGAAGCAGCCACAGTACTCTCAGAGTGGCTGTGGTGCTTCATCTGGTATTCCCACTCTCTGGCCAGCACTCATGGGAGGGGCACTGATGCTCCTTCCTGCCCCCCCTGCCCATCACCTAAGTTGGTGGGGAGTATGGCCTCTCAGAGGGTGCATCAGTGCTATCAGGGGGTGCACATGCACCCCCATGTGCCCCCTATGCATTACCACTGGCCTGTGTACTGCTGTATTGTCTTCCCAACAGATGTCAGGGTGACTGAAGTTCCTCACGAGAGCCAGGCCTTTAATTAGGAAAGTTCTGCTATCTGTTTGAAGAAAGCATCATCCATCACTTCCTCCTGGTGTGGTAGTCAAAAGCAGACACCCACTACACCATCACCCTTGTTGCACTCCACTCTAACTTTAACTCAGAGACTTTCAACAGGCCTATCTTCAGTTTCATACTGGAGCTCTGAGCAATCATATGGTTCTTTTACATAAAGTGCAGCTCCTCTTCTTCTCTCCTACCTATCTTTCCTGAACAATTTATATCCATCCATGATAGTGCTTGAACCATGTGAACTATCCCACTAAGTCTCTGTTATTCCAACCATATCACAGTTCTTTGATTCTGCAAGAACTTCCAATTCTTTCTACTTTTTCCCCAAGCTCTGTACATTCATGCACAGGCACCTAAGGTAACTAGCTGATTGCCCTGATTTCTCAGGAAGAATGAAAGTACCTCCCCTGGACCCCCTCCTACTTTCTCTTCCCTTCCTCCAGTTCTCCTGCTTTCTCAATTACCTCAGTGCTTTAGTTTCCATTCCCCAGTGAACCTAATTTAAAGCCCTCCCCACTAAGTTAGCAAGCCTCTCTGTGAAGATGTTCTTCCCTTTCTTCATCAGGTGGATCCCATCTTTTCCAAGCAATCCTTTTTCTTGGAACAACATCCCATGGTCAAAGAAGCCAAAAAACGTGCTGGTGACATCACCTGTATAGCCAGAAATTGATCTGCAGGATGCACCCATTCCTGCCTGGGACCCTTCGTTGACTGGAAGGATCAGAGAAAACACAACCTGAGCCCCAGACACCTTCACCCTTGCATCCAGAGTCTTGTTATCACTTTTGATCCACTCAGGGTCCCCCTGGCAGTATCATCAGTGCCTACATGGATGAGCAGTTTGGGGTAGTAGTCAGAAGGCAGGACGGGTCTCAGGAATACCTCCATGACATCTTGGATTTGGGCCCTGGGCAAGCAGCAGACTTCCCAAAAAGACAGGTCAGGTCAGCAGATGACTCCCAGAGAAAGGAGTCTCCAACCACCTCCACCCATTGTTTCTTTTTTGCTGTTGGTTGTCTCAATCCTTCCTAACTTGGTGAGGCCTGGTCTCTTCTCCTCCAGCAATGGAGCATTATCCTCCCTCTCTGTTGCTAGGGGTGCATATATGTTCTCCAGACAAACTGCTGAAGGTGGAGCTGAAGGCTTCTGCTTGCTGCCAGAGGTCACAAACTTTCCGTTTCCACTCTCATGGGATTCCATGTCCTCTCTCTTCTTTAGTGCTGCCTCTGGTAGTTCTTCCTCCAGAGTACCAGCAGTTTCCTTCAGCACTGAATCAATGAACTCCTCATGGCAGAGAATGCTTCAGAGCCTCACCACCTCATCCTGTAGCTTCTTGCCTGCTCCCTGAGAGACACCACCAGAAGGCACCACTCACACCTCAGGCACCCCCGACCTGACAATCACTGGAAGGAACCTTCAAGCCTCAGTCCTCACTGTGCTAAACTCAGACCTGGGTTGATGCCTCAATGGTGAGTTATTCTGCCTGGACAGAAACCTCACAGGTGCAAGTAAAGGCAGTGGTAGTGGTAGTAGCACTGGCATTGTGATGTCCTCCAGTCATTTCCTTGGGTCTCTTAATCTGCATCTTCTTTCTTACTGCCCTTCTTGCAAGTACATTTTCCTAGCAAACTCACCTGGGAGCTGGCCTGTTTACTGTTCTTGGCTCCCAAAAGTTCCCTTTTTCCCTGCTTCCTCACACCAAGCTCTCCCCTCAAAAACCAGGGGTGAGGGAGAAAACTGTCCTGCAAACTGCTTACCCTGTTTGCTATTCCTGGTCACTGGCTCCCTGGTCACTCAAAGAGTCTCCTTTTGTAACTTGCTGAGCCTGGACTGGTTCTGCCCCCACACTAGGGCTTCCTTCAGGCCCAGGCACCAGTCACCCAGCAATCACTCATCCAGCAACACTCCCAACTTCTCAGACTACATGCCTTAAAGAGACACAGCCCACCAAACAAACACTCAGCAAACCAAAGGCACAGAAGCTCTGGATCACTTTCCTTCCTTGGGCAGGATCTGATGCCTGGCTTTTCTTCCCTGTCCTCCCCTTGGTCCTAGCAAACTGCTTGCAAACTGCATACCCCATTTGCAGCTTTGGTCACTGGCCTTCTGGTTGCTGTGACAAAGTTCCACAGCATCAATTGTGACAAGGTTTCACAGCCTTCAAAGCAGACACCATGTCTGAGGTCAATGGACAAACAGGCATACACATCCTGGGAAATTAAAACATCCAAACAGTGTTCCATATCAAAAAATAGGCTTGCCATGTTGGGTCCAGGTCACAGTGCTCAGCTGCAAAACCCCTGGAATTTTGAGTGTTGGTGAAATGACCAAATTAGGAGGCTGGAAATATTGAGATTAAGAAACTGGTAAATGATCAAATTAAGATGTATGAACGTGATGGATTTGTTGAAACCAAGGAATATGCTGACAGAACAGAACATGGACAGCATGATGATTACAGGAAAACTTATCAGTGGTACCCAGAAATGAAGAGTCATCAGAGAAGAAAGAGTACAAAAAGGAGTGATCTCAGAGCAGCAAAGGGTCTCTGAGGTGGGGAACCTCAGCCCTCAACCTCTAGGATGCTCACATGTGACATTCAAGCAAGAACCACAGGGTAGCATTCATGTACTTACCACTTGTAGTGTTCTCCCTGTTACAGCCTTAGTACTGGTAGATAAGGAGAGTCAGGGAGATTATTTTGTTTGCTTTACCTACATTACACTTATCTACTATCACTGTGTATCAATAAAATTTGCCTATTATTGAATGGAAGAAGTTGTGGTTCATCTGAGGGCTTGGGTATCTGACTCATAAATACAGTGCCAACAACTGTCACGTATCACTCTAGGGATGTGAACATTTACCACAAGAATAGTATTCATAATTTCATAGTATCATAGTACTTAGGGTCAAAAAGGACCTAAACAGATTATCAGGTCTGACCTCCTGCCCTGGACAGGAATGGGTACCGGGGTCATATCACCCCAGCCAAATATCTATCCAGCCTCATCTTGAAGACGCCCAAGGTAGGAGAGATTACCACCTCACTTGGGAGCCCATTTCATGCCCTAGGAGACCTAACTATAAAGTAATGTCTCCTGATGTTCAGCCTGAACCTTCTTTCTAACTATTTGTGGCCATTATTCCTAGTAACCCTGGGTGCTGCTCAGGGAAACAGAGCCTCCCCTGATTCTTGCTGGTCCCCCCTGGTGAGTTTGTCAATGGCAACCAGATCCCTTCTCAGCCTTCTCTTGTGGAGACTGAATAGGTTCAGGCCCTTTAGCCTCTCTTCATAGGGCCTGCACCTTGGCAATGTGAGTGGCCCTCCTCTGGACCCTCTTCAGTACTACCCACATTCCCTCTTGAAGTGCGGCACCCAGAACTGGATGCAGTACTCCAACTGTGGCCTGAACAATACCCTATAGAAGGGAAGGATCACCTCCCTGGACCTGCTTGTAATGCATCTGTAGATGCCCAACAAGGTGTGGTTAGCCATACTGACTGCTTCCTCACATTGGCGGCTCAAGTTCATCCTGGAGCCAGTAATGACTCCAAGATCCCTTTCTGCCACCATGTTGACAAGAAGAGTGTTCCTCAGCCTATAGATGTGTTGCTGCTTCCTTCTCCCTATATGCAGTACCTTGCACTTGTCTGCATTAAATTCCATCCTATTCTCATCCATCTACCTCTGTAATTTGCCTAGATCTAGCTGGATTCTGTCCCTCCCCTCCAGCATCCCCACCTCGCCCCACAACTTGGTATCATCAGCGAATTTGGACAGCGTGCATTCCACACCCACATCTAGATGGCTGATAAAGATGTTAAACAGTACAGGTCCCAGGACCAAGCCCTGGGGGAACTCCACTGCCCACATCCCTCCAGGCTGAAAACAACCCATCCACCACCACTCTCTGGGTATCACCATCTACCCAATTTGCTACCCATCTGACTGTGTAGGCATCAATGCTGCAGTCACCAAGGTTTTTTTAAGAGAATGTGATGGGAAACCATGTCAAAGAATTTATACTTGTTTTTCTGCCTATGGGTAACCAAGACTGCCTTTTTAATCATGGTTCCTCATGCAGATAATGCACCTTGCTGATACTTTTGGGAACCATTAAAATAGAACATACAACAATACCACAGGGTGCTTGAGTGAGCCCTCATAAGCCATAAGATGCTGTGGAAGTGCCTTCTTGCCTCTGGTAGTACAATTAATACAGTACCTTACAGAGCATCACTTTACAGCAGAGAAAACATTTTTGTACAAAAGCTGTCAGTCTTAGTTACACACAAGAGTTGATCCTGGGATTCCAAGAAAATGCAAATTGGAGTGCCTAAATGACCTTCTCTATACCACTCATTATTTTATGCATCTCAGTTGTGTCTTATTTTTTCAACTTCTCTTTGTGATGATGTCAAATTATTTAATGTATGGAAAGACATCTGAAACATCAAGTTCATTGCTGCAACTCTGATAATCTTAGGGACTGTGCCCCACCTTGCAAGTGGGCTATTCTAATTTCCATAGTTGTTAATGGACCCAAGAGAGCAATGTTACTGCCTGAGTTCAGTATGGCAGAGAGATATCATAACCATACCCTCATTTCTCCAGCTCTGCCTTCTGTGCTAGCAGCAGAGATAAGGGAAGACTAGAAACATATAACTTTACAACAAAAAAATCCCAATACACTGTCAACCCCACAGCCAAGATGTTCCCACAGAGTGTTGCAAAGCAGTTGTATCATGTCAGAAGATCCAATTTATGAGGTTAGCTCTACAGCTTAACATTTTTCCCCTGATGATCTTCCTATCTGTGTGTGTGTGTGTGTGTGTGTGTGTGTGTGTGTGTGTGTAAATATATGTGTATGCTTGGAGTCAGAAGGCTTCTTTTCATGTATGACACTGATGCCATATGCTTGTGAGAAGGAAATGTACTTGCACCCAGGCAGTCAACTCCAAATGATTTAATCCCTTTGCATCTTCTCCTACTTTCCCAGGTACCACAACATTTGAAATTACATCATTAGATGTGGCTATTTGAATAGTAGCCATAAGTTTGCTTTCATTGGAGCATTTATACCTGCTTCTTTTCCTTTCCAGAAATAAACCCCAGATGACTATGAACTCTGAAGAAATATTTCCTTAATACCAACTTTCCTTATGAGTTCTCTGCTTCAAAATAGCACCACAGGCACACTTACTTCCACCTGGAAGTTTGGAAGTTTATAAGTTAAAGAAAATTGTGAAAATACTGTGGACTTTTCTTTCTCTGGAACTACCTCTATGAAATGCTGAGCACTTCGAAGAAGCTTTGTATGCCCTCAACACAAATGATTTTAATGGCAGGATTTTGCAGCACTGGGATCTTTCTGCTTCTCCCTGAACTTGCATAAAAGATATTGATGGTGGTCATAGTTCTTCAGCCATGGTCATTTCAGTAGGTGTTCACTCCAATGCTGCACATGGAAGGTACTATTTCATTTCTCATCCCATGTACAAGTAAAAAACTTATATATTTGGTCCTACTGACTTTATACTTCAACCTGTTCTTTTGCTAGCCCTAGTTTTTATTTTAGCTGCTTTATGATTTATTAATTCTGCTTCTCTCTAATCCTCCTTCAATAAACTCAGCAGGTTGGTAACCATTCAAACAAAAGTCACAGCAGTCCAGAATTTCCATAACAACTTTACACATACAAAAAATAAGCTTTTCATAACTCATAGAATTAGATTTGGATTTCAGGTGTGGGATACAATATTCAATACTTATTAAGAGTCACATGATTTAAAACTAAAATTAATTCTTGAAATCTAACCATTACCTTTCTTTTGGTCTGTGAAGGGCCATTACATACCAGCCTATTATATTTTTCTGTTACATGACATACTCTACTTATTTAAATCATTGTACCTTTTGTTAGAGAAGAGCAAAGCAGCAGGGGGGCAAGGGCTGTGGAATGGGGGAGGACAGGCAACAGATCCAAAGTGCAAGGCGGACAAGGCCAGACCATTTAATTCCCCTGCCACCTGCCCTGCTGCCACTATTTCCCCTGCTGCTACAATGGAGGAGATGAATTTAAGACATCTCTCCAATTATTAGAATCTAAACATGAAAATTATAACAAATTCATAATTTTTCCATGGTTAATTATCTAATTATTGGGGCAGGGGGTGTTAAATTCAAAGTCATCTTGGATTTGGGTTTTGTACTGTCATTGGATCTCAGCATTTATCTGCAAATAAATAAATAAATAAAAGGAGGAATATTAACTTTTCCCCCCTTTCCTTGGGTGAACTGGCTTATAAGTGAAAATCTTGCAGCCCTGGCCTTACAATCACAATCATGGAGTGGGGTCTGGGAGCTCCCTGCTGCTGGGGCAGGAAGACATTGCCCTACCTGGGCTTTGGTAAAAGAGCCTGCCCTGGAAGCAGGCAGTTCCCAGGGGAAGGGAGCAATTTTCTACTCCCTGCTGCCCAAGTGATCAGGAACAAATATGCTCCTGGTCAGCCACCTACACATGTGCTACTATGCAGTAAATTATGAAGACTAAATTTGTTATTTGTATCTACAAGTAGAAAATGTACTGGTGATTTGAGAAAATTACTATCCACTAAGTATTTTCATGTGTTGAAGGTGATGTTCACTAAGCAGTAATTACCCCTAATCTTAGGTGTCTTGTGTAGATGTGTCACATGAACCTTAACTTTAAAAATAAGGCAGAGTAGTATGCCCTGTTGTTACTAAGTATGCTGGAAACTGAGGTCTTGACTATGATGACATAGGTAGAGTGTTCTTAATGCCTAACTTCCAGCCCATCTCACCTGATTCAGCAAATGATTTAGTTGGCATGCTCTAAGGATGCCTACATTAGAAAAAAGGCAAAAATTGAAGCTTCTAGGAGTGGAGGAGGGGGACAGCTGGTTATCATCTGTGTCCCATTACATACAGTGCCCCAGTATACTGAGTACTTATCTGGAAAATGTGAGAGCTGGTTTCAAATGACTACATGTGTGGATCTAGAATTTTGAAAAAGGGAGTGCAAATGGTAAAGTGCATCGTTACATATAAAACACATTTTTCTCCAGTTAAAAATTAATTAGAAATTTTATTAATATGCTAGGGGCCTAGAGCTCCATTATTCAGTTTACCATTGAAGCAAAAATAAGTATAACTTAATTAGAATAAATTATAAACAATCTACAGAGTTGTGAAATAGGAGCTTCATTACCAGGTGCATAGAATCATAGAGAATTGAGGTTGGAAGGTGTTGGCACTGGATTTAGGACCCAGATACCTTGTGCCCTATGGACTCCAAACCCTCAGATCAGTCATGCCCTTTCCATTTGGTAATAGGTTAATTTTACTGATAAACAGCCATAGCAGATAAGAATAATGCAAACACTGATTACTACTCTCTGAGCCTGATGCTCCAGCCAGATTTATCCATCATTCAGTCCATTCATTCAGCCCATACTTCCTTAGCTTACCTGCAAGGATGTTGTAGGAGACTGTACCAAAAGCCTTGCTAAAATCAAGGTATACCACATCCACTGGTCTCCTCACATCCACAGATCAAATCATCTTATCATAGAAGGCAATCTTGGTCAAGCATAGTTTACCCTTGCTGAATCCATGCTCGCTGTTCATAATCACCTTCTTCTCCTCCAACTGCTTAGAAATGGATTCCTTGAAGGTCTGCTCTATGATTTTTCCAAGGGACGAAGGTGAGGCTGACTTGTCTGTAGTTCCTTGGATCCTCCTTTCTCCCTGTCTTAAATATGGGCACTGTTTGTCCTTTTCCAGTCATCCAGGACCTCTCCTGATTGACAGGAGTTTTCAAAGATGATGGCCAGTGGCTCTGCAGTCACATTAGGCAACAGATGTTGGCTGAGCAGCTAATAAGGCAACTAACAGACAGCAGAATTGCAGAACAAAGAATAACTTGATTAATGGAACATCAAGATCATTAAAAAGAAGATAGGATCATTAACACCTGTGGAATGGATAATTTAGAAGGTATCAGGTAGATTATACTGAGCCATGGAGTCAGTTGGCTTGCTCAGCACCGCCTGACTAGAAATTCTGCTGCCACTGCCAGGCAGTTGGTCTTAAACTGTAAGTGGACCAGGAATCAAAGGGCAGGGTGCAAGTGAACCAATGCACCCACCCTGCATTCACCTCTGGATGACTGTTAAGACTCATTCAGACCAAGGACTTAGTCCTTTACACACTAGGAGAAGTCCCTAATCATCAGATTCTTAGATATCTCCAAGCTTTAGATCTGTTCAACATAAAAGGTAGAGGAACTTAAATTCAGGTTTTCCTTATTCTAGAGGAGTGCCCTAATGCCTAGACTATAGAATCTTCTACATTTTCTGCCTTTTTCTCTCACTCTTATGCAAAGAATATTGAATTATTTATACAAAATAGAACATCCACTTCAGAAAACACATTTGTTTTCTGTTTAGGAAACATGAAATCAAATCCTGCCCCAGATCAGGCAGAATGGGTATTTAATACCAGGACTAACCAACCAACTTTTCAATGAATATCTGAATATATTTGGATCCTTCTCTGTCTTTACACAAACATAACTTATATCAGAATACCAGTGGTTAAGTATATGTATATAAGGAGCTTGGTTCTCAGAAGTATTGGCTACCCAGAGTCCATAGTTCAGATGGACCACTGGACATAACACTGTTTTTTTACTTGCATTTGGATATAGTGGGATATAGGTGAACAAAAAACAAATCTGAAAATTTTGACCTAAGCCCCTAATTTTCAAAAAGTGAAGCAGGTACAACCCCTGCCCTCAGATATTTATTTGCATTAATAATTTTCCTGATTGCATATTTGTAAATTAGATATTTGTGCATGCTGATAAAAAGTAAAATACATTAATGGAAATACAGCACATTGTTACAAAAATTAATATTGTTAAACAAAATAGTTCATGCTTTTTCTTATGCATTTGATAGTGTAAATATATTGTTCAAAATAATGAAGCTAACAATAGCTCAGGTTTATTCTAAATATAGTTTACAATAATAAAATCACATGTTTGGATCAAAGCTAGACCCAAATTTTGCATAAATAATATTGTTTCTTTGAGGTTTATTGTCTACTTTTGCCTAACATTCTAATTTTAATACAATTTAATAAATATAAATATATATTTATTTCTGTTTCAATAAACCTCATTATGTTAATTATATTGTGCCCTTAACCAATCATTTGGTAAGGTCTATACTGCACTAAACTTCCAGAGCTAGTTTTATAAAGGGCTTATAAGCTATGATAGTATTAACTTAAAATACATTTTGTTGGTTAGGATTGTGTTTGGGACCTTATAGAATAAAGTTTATTTGCTTTTCATTTTTGTCTAAATGAGACTTGAGTGATGGACCAGGAAGAGTACTCTGTGGGTTTCATTATGAAAAGGTTGCCTGAAAATAGTACAAAGTCAGGAGAATAAGGATCTGATAAAGACAAAGCTTTATTAAGCTGAAGAAATCAGCAATGAGTTACTAAATATGACTGTAGATGGGAGATTTAAAAATGTTAAGGTTCATGTGTGAGGAAGAGAGTATGGTGGATAATAGGCCTGTGTGAAGTAGCAAGTATTCAATCTGACTTTGCATTCAGCCAATTCAGAGGGACAGTGATTCAATTTAGAGATTTGAATCACTGTCCCAATTCAATTAGGCTAATTCAGATTCAGAAATTTGGCTGCCGAATCAGGCCAAATCTCCTCTGAATCAAACTGTCAGTGGCAGGGACATGGTGGCCATGAACAGGGCCCCACACCCCGCCCACTCCTCCCATGGCTGCTCCACCCAGCCCCAGCATACTAGCACTTAAAAAAGAAAGTGCAGCACCGGCACAATTGGGGCCTCTGGAGGATCATGGCAGAGCCCATCCATGAATCATGGGGCAGCAGGGATTGTTCCTCCCCAGCACCTGCACAGCAGCTGTCACAGTGCAAGGGTGCAGCACAGCTCAGCAGAGTGCCATGGAGCTCCAAATACTGTCTGGGAGCTGGGGCTGCTTGGGGTGAGCACTGCTGAGCTCTGGGCAACTGCTGGAGCCATCCCAGCTTCAGGACAGTGCTTAGCATCCTGCTTAGCCACACTGCACCTGCATGATGCAACAGCTGCCACATGAGTGCCAAGTGGCAGGGATCCCTGCTGCCCTCCGCAGCCTCCCGCTGCATGGGAGTGTTCTGCCACAAGTCCCCAGAGCCTCTGATTGCTGCTGCTGTAGCTGGCAGCAGTGACTGCAGCCTCTGGGGGCTCATAGCAGAGCCCACCTGTGCAGCACAGTGCAGCGGGAATCACCCCACCCACCTGGCACCCACACGGCAGCTGTTGCATTGTGTGGGTGCAGCGCAACTTGGCAGGGTGCTGTGCACTGTCCCAGAGCTGGGGAGGCTCCAGCAGTCATCTGGGGCCTGGCAGTGCTCAGCCCAAGTGGTCCCAGCTGCTGAAAAGAACATGGAGCCCCACAGTGACCTGCCAAGCTTCACTGCACCCTTGCGATACAACAGCTGTTGTGCAGGTGCCAGGCAGAGATTGATCCCTTCTGCCCCCCACAACCCTGTGCTGCATGGGGTGGCTCTGCCAAGAGCCCCCAGAGGCCCCATTCACCACTGCTGCAGCCGGTGAGTGCATGGCTTTTTGGGCGGAGTTTAAGTGCCAAGATGCTGGGGCAGGTGGGGCAGCCATGGGGGGCACTGGGGGAGCTGGGTAGGGTGGGGTGGTGCTCATGGGGACTGGGGGACCCAGCAGGGGATGGAGCCAGCCTGGGGTCCCCACCATAGCCCCTCTTCCCTGCCCCCTACTTACCAGCATGGAGCCGGGTCCAGCTCCCTGTGGTGACGAGCAGGGACCACCTGAATCTCTGAATTGGCTTGGAGGCTTCTGAATCAATTCAGAGGCTTACAATTTGATTTGGACCTTTTAATGGGTCTCCTGATTCAATTCAGATTCAGAGATTCGGCCCCTGAATCAGGCTGAATCTCCCCTGAATCAAACTGCCTGCCAAAGCTTTGCACAGCCTTAGTGGATAACATAGGCAACTTGTAAATGTTGATAGTGGGGAGGGAAGAATTTAAATGTTCTGGTAAAAAAAATGGGGAATGAAGGCATAGACCCCCTTTGGATTTCTCTCTCTCTCTCTCTCTCTCTCTCTCTCTCTCTCTCACAGTAGTGCCAAATTCCAGCTGAGGCAGCAAAAGGAATGGAATGAGGCACTGCTACCCAGCTGTGCTCTTCTAATAGTGCTTGGGTGGCCTCTGGCTATGGTGGGAGCTGCAACAGTAGAGTTACCATATATCTGAGTTTCCTGTCACAGGCTGGCTAGATGCTGTGAGTGTATCAGCCATGAGGCTGCTGGGTTCAGGATCAAGAAGATGAGTTGGAAGTGAAGTAAAGGCAAATTGCTTATAACTTAGCATACAACAGTTAAAAGAAAGGTTAATGTGACAAACAGATAGTACAGTAATAAAGAGCTAATAGTGAATAATAACAACAGATAGAATGACAAAGAGTTTCCACAGGTGCACACCAAGTTGTTCCAGTGAAGTCAGGCATCCCCGATCAATGCTGTCCGAGAGGTCACTGGGAAGGTCCCTTGTTCAGGATCCAGTCCTCACTTACACTGGGAGTCTGTGGTTCAGGCTTGGTACAGCGTTGGTCCTTCTGTCCCATCCTTCTAACTGGTCACTTGACATGCATGTTCCTTTATGTCTTATCTTATGCTAATCATTTGGCTTTAGAACCACTCACAATCTTGTCCTATAGCTGTTACCCTATGGGATCAAAAGGTGTTAGGAATTATCATGAAAGGTTACCACCTGAACTTGAGTTCATCCAATAAGCAAATTACACCACGTTACTTTGAGGTTTGAAATTAGCATTACTCTGCCCAAGATCAACCCTTTGGTTTCTTATTCCTTGGGATGTGCTAATTATATTAGCTGGTCAGATGTTATTATGGCTGACCTTTAAAAAACCTTTTAGGTCAGCTAATCTTGTAGTTCTGCTTATTTTTGGGGCCCATGTTCAGTGCAAATAGTTAAATTCAACACTTTCGTTAAATTGTGACAGACAAATTCCACTTGCAGATTGCAAACTTGCAAGCTTTGCATTAGTTAATCTTAACTGCTAAACAATTGCCTGGATGTCTCTAAGAGCATATATTTATTGCTTATGATAGTAACCCCTCTTGTTCTGGCTACCAGAATTTCCCCGAACGTGTCCTCTTTTTGGGTCCTCCCATCTCAACCTGGGTGTGTTTTTTATAAAATATGGTGAAATATGCTGGGATTTTGGTCATCTCAGCATTGAAGTTTTTCTCAGCTTGCTCTAGCAAGGAGCCACTTAGGGCTGGGGGGAGTCAGGGTAGGCAATTGGAGGCAAGGCACACACACACGACTGGCATGAAGCCAGGCAAGGGGGTAAGAGCAGCTCCAGAAGCTGCACTCAGGTAAGTCTGTGGGAGTGGGGGTTGGAGGGGACTGTGAGGCTTGGGAACTGTCTGGGGGATTGTGTGTGTGCAGCAGGGGTGCGCGTATGGGATGGGTGTTTGGGATGGTGGGTGCCTGCCAGCACAGCAGGGCGGGGGGGGTGTAAAAGGAATGTGTCTGCCCCTCCAGCAGGGAAGAGGGGTGGGAGCACCCTTCCAGGGCAGGAGGGAGCTGTGTGGCCAGGCCCAGCAGCACCAAGGCTGGTGCCTGTGCTCGTAGAGGTGGGGAACCCAGGAGATGATGCAGGGCTGGAGGGAATAAGGGGCAGTGGGTCAAGAGTGAAGGGCACTGGCACAGCTTGTGGGAGCTGTAGCTTGGGAGTGTGGGGCACTGGCAGCACCAGGGGGCTGAGGGTTGGGAGTGAAGGACAATGGAATGGGCAAGGGGCAGGGCATCAGCATATCATTTCCCTCCCCCCTCCACAATCTTATACCCACTCCCCCCACGTGACAGGTGTCCCCTGTTCTGGAACTGGAAATATGCTGACACTGGGCTATCTGCTGCTCTCACTCACCCAGCCACTGGCTATGGGGGGAGTTGGAGCAGCATCAGCACAGCCACCTTTTGTGGACCCCTGGGTATGTTCCAAGGGCCCCCAGACATCCAGGGAGACTCATGGTGCTGCATGCCCTCCTTACACATCACTTGTGTTAGATAAGGTGACCATAGTCCCATAATTACAGCTTCTCCAGCACTGATGTAGTAGGGGACCAACAAAGATTGCTACAAGTATATAACTATTCAAGTCTAGAGAAAGTAGGCTTGGCAGAATATGAAAATATTTTCATGTAAAAAAAATCTAAATATGCATGCTAGAAAAATATTCCAAAGCTACTGCATGGTTGTTGTTGCTTAGTCACCATTACAATTTAGGGCTGTGATTGATTGAATGTATCATCTTTCCTAATATCCCCACGTTATGAGAGCAACTAGCTTTTGTTTCCCAAAGATGGTGAACTTTTCTAAATTAAACATTTGTCAGTTAGAACACAGGGTTCCATATAGATGCAAAATTTCCAAAGGAAAAAGTAGGTTTTGAGGGAATTTTCTATTAGGAAAACCAACATGAAACAATTTTGTCTGTTGACCCAAATTAAAACATTTCATTTTGAAACAAAACTATTTTCCTCGTCTGACTGAGTTACTGCAGTGACTTATGGGGCTTGTAATTCTGGCTCTCTCCTGTCTCCATTTCATTCAATGTGTTGCGCTCCCCAGCCATGAACCACCTCACAAAATAAACTATGGTCTCTTTTTATCCCATAAAGTCATATGTAGGGTCTGCAAAAGCACATTACATATCCAATCTATCATCTGACATAAAGTCCAACATGGGGAAGTGGAGCACAAGTGACTTAGAACAAAATTTCCCAAGAAGTACCAATGGAACTGAAGCAGATACGAAGATTGTGTTTTGAAACAATTCACTTTGACACTTTCAAGCTGAAAGATTCTGATATATTTTGTTCTAATATTTTAGAACAAATATTTTTGCCTTTCAGCTTTCCCTATTAATCCTATACTTACAGTACAGGCAGATATATCGCTTTTTCCCAAAACTAGACATCTTATTTTTAGAGCATCTCCTATTACATACTTTTCTCTTTTTTGCCAGGGAAATAATATTAAATATAGCAATTTATCAAAATCAATAGTTTACATCTTTTTTGTTTCTTTATTTTTATTTACTGTTATACCTTATACTTCTCTATATATAATTTGCTTCTTATTTATATTCCTCTTTTATTTTCTCTTCTGCCTGTTTTTTCCTTTTTTACATTTCTCAAATGAGTCATCTTCCAAGTATCTTTCCACACCTTTCTTCCCATTCCTACTGCTTCTTTCCCTCTTTAACCCTTCTTTGTCCAACTTCACTGCAGATATGTTATTTTTAAATTGTAGGCACTAGTCTTATTTATGTTCTAGACCCTGGTTTACAGAAGTGCTTATCCTGTAGGCAAAAAGAGAAACGTGCCAAAGTTGTGTCAAGTTGAGAATGAAACCCACACATGTAACAGCTGAAATTAAATATTATTTCATTTGCTCAGTGAAAGATAAGACTACATTCATGGTGGTCTGGATGACTGGTATTACACTAATCCCCAGTGTAATCACTAATTCAGGTACAAAGTGTTACTGCACCATTCAGATTTTGAGATACTTTCAAGGAATACCACCATTTACCACAATCTTTGAGATCGTTTTAAAAATGACAATTAATACAAATATATAGATTCCATTCTGCCACATATACTCAACATGTCTGGATGCTATTTATAGGTAAGAGTTGACAAATTGTAGATTAAAATTTTAGCTCAAGCCAGCTATTCTTCATTGAGGATACTCCCAAGACACCTGGATGACCATTTGGGTTTGAATATATAGAAATATAGGGGTGGAAGAGACATCTTAATTTTTCAAGTCTAGCCCAGGCTATTACAAGTAACCATGGCTCCAATTTAAATCAATTTGGGGATTTTGCCCCACTACTGCTATTACAATTCTAGTCCAGAACTCATTCTTCCAATGGTTAGAAATGTCTTTGTACTTTCCTTTATAAATTAATCATTGCCTGGCACTTTATATTTTTTCATATAAATTGTACAGGCATGTGAATGGACCTATTTTCAAAAACTGCTTGGTACCTGCATTGGAATGGTTGAATGCTTAGCTCTTTAACAAAAAAAAACACCTAATAATCATGATAGGTGTATATATGGATATATTGAAGGAACATGAATCTGTTGAATTTTTTAGTATGTTCCCTGAAGCCATTAGTAAAGCATGTAAAGGTTATAGGAACTGAACATTAGAGATAGCAGGTATTTTGGAAACTGTAATTTGATTACCAGAAGAATGCTAATTCACATCAGTTACTTAAAGATAAAATACTTGCCACTAGAATTCAGTGATACTTGCCTTATTATGATTTCATAAGTATGTAATGGATAAGTTACTGACTGTTATAACTGTTTAAAAATTAGACTCTATGCATGTCTAACAGTTGCTTAACATGAGGTAGAAGACATATTTTTTCTATTGCCTTAAGAAATATGATACTTTGTATAGCGCTATACTATAAAATAAAATAAATGCATTTAAAGCATCCAAATGGTGAATTCGTGAAACTGCTCTGACTAAATGGCAACTTCTCCAGGATAATAAGTTTCCAGTCATATTTCTTGAGTAAAGAGTATGAAAAATGTTGTAGAACTGAATATGTATAGCTTTTTATCCTTCCTTCACTCTGTTTTTAATTCTAAAAAGTGCTAGTAGTGGAATCCACAAATCTACAGGAATATTTCCAGAAGGAACTGCATCCAGTGGGTCAGGAATCAGCCTTGGTGTAAGACAGTATGATTTCAACAGCTAAACTAGAATCCACTTATTCTTGAATCAGACCTTAATATTACCCAATGCATTTGTAACACCAATATCTATCCATAAATACTGGAAGATTAATTTTAAACCTGTTATGAATTTGAGAGTGATTTGCTGGAATATGTAGTGACAGGATGAAAGTCTGCAAATCCTCTCCATTGTATCTGTTTCCTTTTCAGCCACTGACAACTTATGACACAACAATCTTATAAGGACTATAGGAAGTGGACAGAGAAATTAAGGATGCTTTTGATGCTTAGCCTGAAGATGCTTAGGATGCTACAGCTAAGATTTCACTTGTGAATGCTCACCAGGATGCTGAATTAACCTGAAGCGTTGTGTTTCATCTACTTACCTTTAACTGCACAGTAGGTGCACAGAAAACACTTTACAGACAGACCATAAGGGCTTATACAGGGCTGAAAAATGGCAGATCCCACTCTCAGATAACCTTAGTTGGATGTTGTATCAGACTTCAGCATTATCGGTTAGAGAGTCATAATGAATATCTGTACCAAATCCCATCACAACTCATGTCAGGTCACATTTCAGGAACCCATGAAGCTTTGCAATACCCTGCACACACCCACCCCCAGGATGATGCTTTAGCTTCAACTAGAGTTCATGTGCTCTGCTGAAGGGCAGGGCCATCCCGCACTCTAGGCTCTTAGTGACTCAAGGTGATAAAGGCCCTGTTCCCAACCCCGCCCCAAGTGGCCAGTTATGAGCTATTATCTGGCCAGCTATGAGCTCTTATCTGGTATTACTGCTCATTGTGCAGATTCCATTTAACCCATCTTTGATTCTTTCATAAACTCCTTATCTTAGCACTGCAATTCTCTCAGGTCCATAGCAGCACTTGTGGCCTCCCTCAGACAGAGAGTGAACATCTGTAAACTTCATTCATAGTTAGTAGGGTCAGAAGGGACCTGAGCAGATCATCAAGTCCGATTCTTGGGCCTTAACAGGACATTCATAGAAAGCTCATTTAAGTGCTATTACAGTGTGGGTGCAAACAGTTGTCCACCTGTCCAGTTCAACCCCCAATGTTGAGGGTCCCATTTGGTCCTCATTTCATCAGCGCCATCTATGCACATGTCCTGGTACTCTGAAGATGTCTGGCTGACCATCCTGATAATCCTGGATCCAGAATATTGGGCTCCATGACCAGTCCTTCCATGCACAAATATGGAGTCTGTAGAAAAGGGAGACACTGAGGGACCTATGGTGAGTCCCTTCTTCTGACTCTTTCCCCCACCCAGGACCAGAAGCCATGCAGCTGCTTACAAGCTGGCACTGACAATGCTGTGCAATGCCTATGTACTGCTTCCCAGCTGGGAAAACCCACATCCCTGGGTTCCATCTCCCTGCTGTGAGAGCCAAAAGGTCTGGGAACCCAAGTGTCTGAGGAGGGAGGGATGAGCCTTTGCTGGTTCTTTGGGAGGGGAGGGATGGAGGGTGGGAATTGAGATTTACAAGGGAGAATTCCCATTTCCCACTGTTCGTTACTTGTAGCAATGCTCGTAAGTACGGAGTCTGACAAGCAGCGGGTCTGACAAATGACAGCCAGAGGCACATCAGTAAAATGTGGAGTTGTGACTGTTGTAACACCTCATCTGTGGGGTTCAAAAAAGCACTCAGCATCTTTCCAGGTGTGTATGGGTCCCTCTTTGTAAAGGGAGATCCATGAAACATGCTGGCCTCTATCAGGAAAGCAATGGGACATTTTGGGATAGGATGGCCAGTTGTCAATTAACCAGTTTTATGGTGCCACTTAATGTAGCACAGACTGATAAGCCCCCAACAACAGTAGTGGCTACCAGGCCTGGCACCTCTGCCCATTCCAGGCCAGTGGCATATGGGTTGGGGGAGGTTGAAAGGCACAAGGTCAGTGGGGAGCATCAATAAATCAGTATCATCACTAATCTACGTGGATAATCATGGAGTGAAGATCATGCTGCATATCAGAGTAGGCAACTGTAACTTTCCTCATGAGCATACTACATCTAACAAGGAGTCTCATTAGACCATTCCCTCACATACAAACATCACAATCAGAAGGTCATTAGTAAAGTGTCTGCATGGGTAGCTGCCTTAGGATGTTTAGCCAACATGACACCATGTGCCAACTTCAAGTGCTCAGAACCACCACATTTGCAATGGTATATGACCCAGCAGATTACTGTGCTCCTGTATAGTCCAGAAGTTGTTGCACTAAAAGACTTGATGCTGTACTTAACCGTGTGCAGACTCATAGCAGGCTGTACAACTTACACACAGATGTATTCCCTGTGCTCCAGGGTATTAGACCAAATGACATAAGAATACAGACTCTAACCACTGCCCTACTGCCTAGTTTCTGGGCCTGTGGAGAGCCCAGTAGGCCAAGTACTGTGACCTTGTGTGTTATGCTAAATTTAGATAAGTGGTGGGGTAAATGGAAATGTAATGATCATTCAGAGTAATTTTTTCTGAAATCTATTTCGCTAGCATTTTATACCAACACCAAATGAGTCTCCCATTGGGCATGACCTTGACAGAAAAATGTGGGTCAAATTGAACAGACTGCGATCTGGATATGGGTGCTTCAAAACAGCACTGTATAAGATGAACATCTTGGAAAGCCCCTGTGTGAATGAAGTGTTCAGCAAACAGCACAGCGTTTAAGAGCTGCGATCTTTACAAATGCCCAGATGGCATAGATGGAATCTGCACAATGAGCAATAATACCAGATAATAGTTCATAAATGGCCACTTGGGGTGGGGGTTGAAAACAGGGGCTTTATCACCTTGATTCACCTCTGGGTTCATGTGCCACCCACCCCCTTGTTCCTAAGCCTGCCCTACTGCATCTAGGGAGAAGGAAATAGCAACTCACCTATAGGCTGGGGAACACCCTTCTTGTCAACACAGTGGCAGAAAGGGATTTTGGAGTCATTGTTGACTCCCGGATGAACATAAGCTGCCAATGCAAGGAAGCAATCAGTAAGGCTAATTGTACCTTGTCATATACCTACAGATGCATCACAAGCAGGTCCAGGGAGGTGATCCTTCCCCTCTATGGGGCACTGGTCAGGGTGCAGTTGGAGTACTACATCCAGTTCTGGACGCTGCACTTCAAGAGGGATCTGGCTAGCATTGAGAGGGACCAGTGGAGGGCCACTCCCATGGTCAAGGGGAAGTGGGTCAGGCCCTACAAAGAGAGGCTAAAGGGCATGAATCTATTCAGCCTCCACAAGAGAAGGCTGAGAGGGGATCTGGTGGCCATTTACAAACTCACCAGGGTGGGCCAGCAGAAATTGGGTGAGACTCTGTTCCCCTTGGCACCACCAGGGGTTACTAGGAATAATGGCCACAAACTGTTAGAAAGAAGGTTCAGGTTGGACATCAGGAGTCATTACTGCATGGTTAGGGCTGCTAGGCTCTGGAATGGACTTCCAAGGGAGGTGGTGCTCTCTCCTACCTTGGGGGTCTTCAAGAGGAGGCTGGATATCTATCAGGTGTTATGACCCTAACACTCATTCCTGTCCAGGGCAGGGGGTCGGGCCTGATGATCTGTTTAGGTTCCTTCTGACCCTAAGCACTATGATACTATGATACCACTTGGGATCCAAATATGTTAGCCCCGAAAGGTATCAGTGCTGCCTCTTATGGGAAGACCATTTTCATCCTGGGCAGGACTCTGGCAGCATGAAGAATCCTCTCTGGAGTAACATAGCCAAGAGTCCCGTGCTCCACGCTGCACATTGTTTGGGAGATGCTGGGGTGAGGGGGGCAAGAGAACCACAGAACAGGAGATATGGTATGTGGAAGCCATTTCTTTGTTGTCCAGGGTGCCAGGAAAGTGTCTGGTGGGGCCTACTCTGGACAGAAACATTGTGGGAGGGGTGGGGGACCAGGGTCCATGAGATTTGATGCTTGGGCTGGTATTGACTCAGCCCACCTTCTAAATCCGACTCGCTACTCCAAGCCACTGGCAGTTGCTGGTGTAGGCGCCAGGTCCCAGTGTGATTCCAGGCCAACCTTGGAATGGTGCAGGAGTATTTCAAAGGGTTGGGGACATGCCCCCCGAGGCCTGGGCCCCAATGTGAGGGAGCAGTGCAGCCTCTGTGAGGATAAGTAGCCCCCTTTGGGTGGGCATGTGCAGAAAGGCTGGACAATTGCTCCTGGCTATGATGAGCCAATGTCACATCCAGTCCAGGTAGGCAGCCATGAAGTGCCTGCCAACCACCCAGGGGTGGTTCATCCAAATCTGCTTGAGAGTTTTTGGCAGCCCAGGGAACCCTCAGGACACACTGGGAGGCGTTTGAGAGCTCTTTCTATCTGCTGGGCTCAGTCCATACAGGCAGGCTCTTTTGCCCTCTAAAGACTTTCTGACAGTTAAAGCAAGTATATATACTTTGCAAATGTGCTTCTTAGCTACCCATACTTTACTGTAGATACAGCACAGGAGATATACAGACATATAGAAAAATAATACAAGACATGCTGGGATTAGATTTGCAAAGGTACCTGGGAATTTCAGTGCCCAGTAGTGTGGCATCCACATCTAAGTCACTAGCAAATTGACCACAACTGGGTTTCCTTGCTAAGTCAAGGTTTATCAATTGCTGATGATCTTTAGAGAGTAACCTACCCAGGAACAGACACCCAGGTGCCTCCTTCTCTCCTCTCTCACCGAAGAAATGATGGAAAAACATAGTGAAAGACATTAAGAAAGGTAAGGCCACAAAGACTGTTCAATCTAACTTAAACACCTATGTTCACATACACAGATGTCCAGACTGCCACAAAGCATAACTGACATGAAATGTTCAGAAGAAAGGTTTTATATTTTCCTATGACTGTCTGTATCTTCACGAGAGAGTCATTCCATTGCATAAGAGATGAGGAAAAGATGCCTCTGGTATCTAAGAAGTAATTTGCATGAAAATCCCCATTCTACTGTTCTCATGACAAGGAGGGTACACGATACATTCAAGTACTTAGAAATATTCCTGTGCTTTTGAAGACAACCTCTAGAAAGGAAACAGTTTAGAGTTGAAAAAAAAGAAAAAGAAGGAAGATACAGCACATTATCTTTTTGCAATCTCCACAGGCATAATAAATATTCACTGCTCATAAAATGGAAGGCTAACGATGTACAGGATGAGACAATGTAATCTGGGGTGGGCAGTTCCTAAGAGGAGAAGTGCCAGAAGGATGAAGAGCAAGTGATTCACCATCTCATCTGTCACTCCACCTGTACTTTCCAGCCACAGGAAGCAAAGCAAGTATCGTTTAGTGCAAGGCATTCTCAGAATCATAGTTTTGTAGAGCAGCAGTGGAGTTTGTTGTGGCTGGTGGGGAGAATTAATCCCATTATTTGCTACCAACATTACCTTTTTTTTTTACTTGAGTGGCAAATTAATGGAGTGAAAGTTTCTCCTCACACAGTAGTAGTAAATTCCACTGCCATTGTAGAGAAGTGCAGTTCTCAGAATGCCTTGTATCTGTGGACTTCCTCCTACTGAAGCCAGAACACAAGAGAGGAGGAAGTGTGAGAGAGGACTGCCTTGGGTGCATTCTTCCCATGTTACACCTCTGGGATTAGAAGCTCTTTCTGGATACATGGTGGTAACAGGTTACAAGTTTGGGACAAAGTGGTCATTATAAGCTGCCGCAGTTCTGAATCTTGAAAATTTTTCAGACAGCTTAAATTTCAATCTGCTTCATACCATGATCACTTGGACTTCAATTTTATTTTTAACATAAGGGACAGTTTTGAAAGGAAGCAAGGAATCAAAAATTGGGAGGGGGAGGGAGACGATGAAGGAGGAAAAAGAATTCTGCATTTGAAGAGAATCTGTTTCCTTCGGGAACAGAACAAGAAGGGTTAAAACAGACTTTGGATTTCTTTTGGGACAAAGTCTTTTATCTTGGGTGCCTACAGAAATTTAAACACATGGTCCCACTTTAACACTTTTTTTCCTGGGACAATTGCAGCTAACTCAAGTGCATTGCCAGTCAAGCTCCATGTGTAAATGATTGTCCCGTGCCTGTTTTGACATGAGTTAAAGCCTAGGACAGTCATACCCAAGAAAAACTGAAACTCTGGTCTTACCTGAACAGACAATGTGAATATTAATACTGGCTGTCCACTAAATGTGATTATTAATACTGGGTGTCTTGCGTGTAAACAAGAATGAAATGCAACATGAATTAATGACTGAGGGTTTAGTCTAGCAGTGTGTTGCTCCACCTTTCTACCTTGGTTTTACAAGGACTTGTCAACTTATACCCACAAGGAACTGAAAACATTTTGGTAGTGGTGCACATATGAACAAATATATCTGGGAGGTTGGAGCATGATAGAATGACCTCAACATCAAACTGGACTAAGACAGTAGAGTTTAAGACTCCAAAATCATAGGAGTTAGATAATGCTTCATTTTCTCCAAATACACTCCCACTGAATGCATGTATATAATGGAGAACATTTTTATTATTCACCTGTTATTTGACAAGGAACAGCCTGAAATATGTTCTCTCAAACAATTTAATTATTCAGTACTGAGAGCAAATTTTCTGCCCTACATATATGCTCCAAAACATTGGGATTTGATGCAGTGACTGCATTATTTTACTCTAAAAAATGTGTTTTTTAAAGTGTTCTCTCCACTTTGCAGTTTGTCATAATTGTTATTCCCAGTGGATAGTCTGCCATTTTTTGCTAAAACAGAAGTTTGAAAGGATCTTTCTTTTAGAAAAATATAACAGGTAGTTTGGGAGTAATAATCATTTTGGAAGGTGATTTTGTTCCTTTTGTGATGATTGACATTTTAGTTGCTTACTGATATTAGTTCAAGAAAGATCCCTGGTGTAGGGAAAATTTCACACAGATTCCAACAAAATTTGGTGTTATTTAAGAGAAGTCTAAAAACAAATCAGATCATGTCATTGAACTGTCATTTTAAATATATTAGATTAAGAAATTAAATGACTGTACAGTTACAGAAAATACATGTATGGTTGTCCCTGTCCTTACTTTGATATTATTATATTGGGCAATTGATAATAGTACTCTGACATTCAGCATCATAACCTGAATCAAACTCTTTTCTTCCTAAACAGTAAAACATTTTTAAAAAATGAAATGCATGTCTATTTCTCTGTTGTACATGTCTCTCATTTATCTCCATTTCAAGAGCTGATAATGAGATGAATTTAATGGTGATGCCCTTTCATTTTTCCTCATTAGGATAGTTGGCTATTTTAGCCTTACTCTTGCTGAAGAATTACTTTAGGGATATAGCCATCTTGTAATTCCTCTTCATTAAACTGGAGGAAGTAGAAGTATGTAAAAATCACATTGTCCCTGTTGTGTCAGCACTCTGGATGAGGAATTTAATGGTTATAAATGGGCTGTCTCTTATAAAAATGTTTCATATTCTGCAATGGTAAAAACCATTGTATATACTCTGCTTTTGCACGTATTTTGATAAATAGTATTTCTAAATGAGTTAAGGATCCTTAGGGCATGTCTTTAATTTTTGCAAGGTGTAAACAGTTCATCTCCTCAGTTTAAAAAAATATGAAATGGGATTCCATTCCAACAAAACTAGAAAGCACACATGAATAAATTACATCCTTAGGTTTCCCTTTAATATCCTTTCACTTCTACCTAACTTCACTTCTACCTTTAGTAGAATCCCTTTCTCATATACCTCAAGCTCATCTGTTGTTCTTTCTTCCATCTGCCCTCTCCACATAGTTTTGCTCCACATTTTGTGTCTATGTCTGCATTCCATTTGCCAAACTAGAGTTCCATTGTTTCCCTCTACCTTTAAGGACTAGATAGAAAACCCAATGGAGTTAGTGGAATTTTTACATAGACTAAAAGGGCTTACATGAGGTCCCAAGTTATGTCTACACAGCATAATGCAGAGCCATGAAGAGGTATATCCAAGCTGCCACCTAATGAGTTAACTCAGGTCCCAGAAATGCTAATTAGACAGGATGTTGCATCACACTAATGCAGCTGTATCGCTTTGTATCCAAACTAGCTCATAAAGAGTGGACTGTTATATTTCTGTATAGCACTTTATTGTATCAGGTAGAGCCTGAATTTGTAGGCAGCAAATGATGACTAGAAAATGATATTTAGAGATTTTCTTTTAGGAACTGGCTTGTAGATAAAGTAGATATTGCATTACTAAAATGGTCCAAGGGAACAGCAGGGGCTGATTGGTTTCTAAAAGCCTGTACATGATAAAGTTTCTTTCAAGGCCTACTGTGTCTGAGGCCAATGGACAAACAGGCTTAGAAATTCAAACTGTGTTACATAACATGAGATATGCTTGCCTTGTTGGAGACAGGTCACAGTGACTAGTTACAGAGCCCTTGGGATTTCCAGTTTTGATGAACAGACAAAATTAGGAGGCCAGGGCATACCCAAATTAAAACACCAGTAAATGACCAAATGAAGATGTGTGCATGTGATGGTTTTGGGAAATAAAGGAATATGCTGTTATGACAACATGATGACCACAGGGAAACCAATCAACAGTACCCAGGAATGAAGAGTTATAAGAAGGGGAAAACAATACTAAAGGGAGGGAATACTAAAGGAGGCATAGTCTCAAAGGGGGAATCTTGAGGCCACCATAGACAAAGGGCATATCACCAGCCTGTCTCACCCACCCCATTGCCAACAGCCAGGATTTCTTATCTCTATGGGCACATCCACACATGCAAGCACATGTGCTTGCAGCAGCTCAAATAGAAGCAGTGCAAATTTGAGCTGGGGCTTTTTGCCTCAGCACACGTGCCCAGATATGTACTTTGTTGTGGAGCAAATTGTGCCACTTGGGGCAAAATAACCCTGTCTGGCTCCTCCTGGATCTGCAGCCAGGGGGAGCTGGAGCCTGGGACCATCACCTGTGCGGTCCCCAGAAGTATATAAAGCTGCCCTGGCCTTGCCCCATCAATACAAAAAGCTGCCCTGTCAAGTAGCTCAGGGCTACCCACTCTCAGGAGCTTCTGGGCCCCATCCAGATGGTACCTGGACACACCACCCCTTGTGCCAGCTGGACTGCTTAAGCAGCTCTGACAGTTCCCTGCACCCTTTACCCAGTGCAGCAGTCTGGCAGTTGGGGTAGCCACCTGGCTGTGACCTACTGCACACCTCCCAGACCTGGTGGGGGCTTCATAGCCAGTAGAGGAAATAACCCCCTCTAGGCCAATAGCAGTGCACTGTGGCTACAAAGTTGGACTTTGTGCGGCACTACTGCCATCTGTGCCTCCTGCCTGGCCATCTTCATAGTTTCATAGTTTCTAGGGTCAGAAGGGACCTGAGTAGATCATCTAGTCCGACCCCCTGCCATGACAGGAAAGAGTGTTGGGGTCAAACGACCCCAGCAAGGTGTACAACTAGCCTCCTCTTAAAGACCCCCAGGGTAGGAGCCAGCATCACTTCTCTTGGAAGTACGTTCCAGATCCTAGCTTCCCTGACCATGAAGTAGCGCCTCCTGATATCTAGCCTAAATCTACCCTCTGCCAGCTTGTGACC
>NW_017728918.1:83191242-83193956 GCF_001723895.1 Crocodylus porosus
ATTGCAGCCTCATGCCCCCATTCCCCCCACATCTTAGTGTCATCAGCAAATTTGAACAGGGTGCTTTTTACCCCCTCGTCCAAGTCACCGATGAAGATGTTGAACAGTGCGGACCTGAGGACCAAGCTCTATGGAACCCCACTGCCCACATCCCTCCAAGTTGAAACTGGCCCATCCACCACCACTCTCTGGGTGCAGCTCTCCAGCTAGCTGGTGACCCATTTGACTCTCTGGATGTCAACACCACAGCCCCCCAGTTTCTTAATGAGAACAGGGTGAGAGACAGTGTCAAAGGCCTTCCGAAAGTCCAGGAAGACTGTTCCTTCATCTAAGGATTTGGTGATCTAGTCATAGAAGGCCACCAGGTGGTCTGACAGAACCTGCCACTAATTAACCCATGTTGGTTGCTCCTAAGCATAATCTCCCCTGCTGGCCCCTTGTGGATATGCACCAGAATAATTTTCTCTAAAAGCTTGCCCAGGATCGAGGTAAGACTAACTGGCCTATTGTTTCCTTCTTCCCCTTTTTGAAGATGGGAACCACATTGTCACTCTTCCAGTCCTCTGGCACCACACCAGAGCACCACAAGTGCTGGTAAGTAGTGGTGGGGGGTTGGAGGAAGGGGGAAGGGACTATGGGGACTATCAGCCCTGTCTACTCCTCCAGCGCCCAATTGCTGCCCCACCTGGCCCCACCCCCTGCCTGCCCACTGAGCCCCTGAGCCCCCTGAGCCCTGCCCCACCTGGCTCCCATCTCTTGCCTGCCCCCTAAGCCCCCCATCCCTGCCTTGCCTGGTCCCTATCCCCCCCAGGTCCCTGAGCCCCCCCAATTGCTGCCCCTTTGGACCCCAGCAGGCATCGGGGTCCTGGGGGTGCAAGCAGGGGATGGGGCCAGTTGGGCAGCAATCTGGAGGCCTGGGGGAGCAAGTGGGGGTGGGGCACATGGGCCTGCAGTAGGTAGTATCCCCTGCAGTGGCAATTTGGCCTGTGTTGGGGAGGGCTGTAGACCCTGTGGGGGGGCTGTAACCCTTGTCGGGGGGTGTAACCCTTGTTGGGGTGCTCTATCCCCTGTGGGGGGGAAGCAAAATATCAGTATTTAGAATTCAGTTTATTATAATGGCAGAGACACAGGTAGGCTTCCAAATTGCTTTAACTCTGTAGATACATCAATAAAACATTGCCCAACTGATCTCTGTCTTTCACTCTGTGTCTCTCTATATATAGTGGGTTTTGGAGGTTTTTTTATTGTGGAGGAATGTGGATTTGGGGGTATTTTAAAAAGTGGTTTGGGGATTATTTTCTCAGGGATTTTTCAGTTTTCAAATAGGGAACACCAGAATTCCTGGTAGGGAGGCCAGTGCCACCTGTTAATTTTCCATCTGCAGATTGCCATATGTAGTAAGTGGTCAAGGTTATCCACCCCCCCACTTGTTTTTACTGTAGTCATGGATGATGTCCAGCTTTCTTTACTCTCCACCTACTGGCAGGTCATGGTGCATCCTTGACAGCAACAGCACAATTTTGGACTTCTTTGGAACATAGGAAACTAGGCTGAGTTCCCCATCAAAAGCAAAAATGGATGAAAAAGGTTTCACTTCTTTGATTTGCTTGCATTTTGTTTGGGATATCAGCCTTGTTTTTCTAATCATACCCACATAAGTCAAGTCCTGCTGTGGCAGTCTTTCTTCCAGGTTAGTACTTGTGAAGGAATTGTCACCCATAATATTCCTTCTTGACTTCTACTAGGGATGAACCAGTTTTTCAACAACTTGGGTACCAAGATTACTTTGGTGTGGAGCTTCTGGTTGCTTGCCCTAGTAGATATCTCTAGACAAGGGGAATGATGTTGTTGCATAACAGCACCAAATTTTCAAGCCATATTTGGTGGTCTTGCTGGGCATATATAGTCTGAATGGACAGTGACCCCTGAATGCAATGAGTTCCTCATCATCCATCAATATATAGGCAGGATGAAAAAAGCACCAGGAAATGTGGGGCCCTTGCAAGATCCTCTGGGCATTCTGGTGGTTGTGCTGAGAAGAAAGCAGACCTCTTTAACAAATTCTTCACCTCTGTTTTCTTGGGCAGGGACTGGGATTTCCCCACCATGATGCAAGACGGACTCGAGGGGAACACCTCCAGACCTCAGCTTGGGGAGGACCGGGTTAGAGAGATTCTGCAGGGGCTGGACATGTTCAAATCAACGGGTCCAGATGCTCTCCACCCCAGGGTGCTGAGGGAGTTAGCAGGGGTTATTGCAGGACATCATCTCCCACCCCTTCCTCATTAAAAAATTGGGCAACTGTGGCATTGATGCCTACACAGTCAGAAGGATTGCAGATTAGCTGAAGGGTAACACTCACAGGGTGGTGGTGGATGGGTCATATTTGACCTGGGGAGAAGTGGGCAGCAGAGTCCCCCAGGGCTTGGTCCTTGGCCCCGCGCTGTTCAATCTCTTTATCAGCAATTTGGACAACAGGGTGAAAAGCACCCTGTTTAAATTCGCTGATGATACCAAAATTTCAGGTGACGTGAGCACACTAGTAGGGAGGGAAAGACTGGAGCAAGACTTGGATAGATTTTCATAGATTTCATAGACATCAGGGCTGGAAGGGACCTCAGGAGATCATTGAGTCCAGCCCCCTGCCCAAAGGGCAGGAAGTCAGCTGGGGTCATAGGATCCCAGCAAGATAAGCATCCAATTTACTCTTGAAG
>NW_017728918.1:83193967-83202276 GCF_001723895.1 Crocodylus porosus
GCTTACCTCCGGCTGTGCTGGGGGTTGGCAGGGGGCTCTGCAGCTGCTGAGGGGGTGTCTGGGGGCCTTCGGGGGAGCCAGGGTGCAGTGGGCTTCACTCGCACGTCTCTCACCACTCTGGAGCCTAGCTGAGCTTTTTTTCCCTGTTTGGCGGGCCCTTTTAAACTGCGTGCATGCACAGTGGGCCTGCCGTCGGGGAAAGCTGGTTTCTCAGGCCAGGGGGGCCCTGCCTGGGATTTGGGGGGCCTGCCCTACAGGAGGGGGACTGGTGAGTACCCCACTCCTTCTCTTCTCTCTCCCTGGGGGGCTAGGCCAAGTAGGGGCCTGTGTGGGGGCTTGACCCGGCCTGGCTCCACGCAGCCACCTCCTCCCAGGGAGCAAGGTTACAGGGTGGGCTAGCAAAAACAGGATGCGCTTCAACACTGACAAGTGCAGGGTGCTGCACTTGGGCAGTAGTAAGCCACAGCACACTTATAAGATGGGAAACTCCCTTCTTGAGAGCACGGAGGCAGAAAGGGATATAGACTCATTATTGACTCCAAGATGAACATGGATCGACAATGTGAGGTCATGGTTGGAAGGGCTAACCGCACCTTGTCATGCATCCACAGGTGCATCTCTAGCAGGACCAAGGAGGTGATCCTCCCCCTCTGTGCAACACTGGTCAGGCCACAGCTGGAGTACTGTGTCCAATTCCATGCGCCCCACTTCAGGAGAGATGTGGACAACATTGAGAGGGTCCAGAGGAGGGTCACCCGCATGATCCAGGGACTACAATGAGAGACTGTGGGACCTGAAACCGTTCAGCCTTCACAAGAGAGGGCTGAGGGGGGACCTGGTGACAGTCTATAAACTCACTAGGGGGGACCAGAAGTTGTTTGGGAGAGACCTTGTTTCCCCTAGCACCCCCTGGCATAACAAGGAATAACGGCCACAAGTTGTTGGAGAGTAGGTTTAGATCAGACATCCGTAAGAACTACTTCACAGTTACGGCAGCTAGGATCTGGAACCAGCTTCCAAGGGAAGTGGTGCTGGCTTCTACCCTGGGGGTCTTTAAGAGGAGGCTTGATGCCTACCTAGCTGGGATCATTTGAGCCCAGTGTTTTCTCCTGCCCTGGTAGGGGGTCGGACTTGAAGATCTACAAGGTCCCTTCCGACCCTACTTCTATGATTCTATGATTCTATGATCAGGTGTATTCCTGGAATATACCATTTCCTGACCTGCTTCACACATTGTGTCTAAATATCTCTGAAGGCAGCAAACTTGTCCATGGCTCTTCTTGCCTCATGTGTCAGTTTGTTGTCAAATCAGGTAGTTGGTGATTTGACAGAATCATTTTAAACTCATGGTGGCATGGAAGCAAGGATGCCTAGTGCATTGCTCTCAAAACTGCTCCAGTGCCCTTGATTGTCTTTGTTGCCTGCTCTGGACCCTATCTAATATCTTCATGTCCTTATAATATGTGGAGCCCAGAACTGCACACAATTAATTATTGGCATAGCTGAACTTAAAAACATGTAAAAAGGAAATAATATCAGGTTGACAGGATCAATCCAGTTTAACAGGGTTTAGCTTTCTTTGGGTTTTCTCCTATCTCAGCCGAACTTTATAGGAAATTAATTTTATCTATACTTATATATCTTCCCTATGACATAAAAATAACGTGGCTATTCTTTTTGCATAATTTTCTGTCTCCTCTCAAATGAAAGATTTAAGAGCCCTCTTAAGAACATTTTTTAAACTATAAAACCATTTCGAATTTACATCTAGTATGAGGATTATTGGGCAGTGATCCTGGGCATACAGGCATCTGCACTGATAATAAATACCAGTTTAAGTAATAAGCTCAAGAAATAATTTAGCTCAAAGAAGACCTGCAATTTAGGAGATAAACAACAAAGGTTTAAATCTTTGTTCCCCTGGTATGTATTATGACTTATAGAGTAATTGTTTCTGCTTTCTACAAAACATATATTTGTTTACACTGAAACAATTCAATTATTTGCCTGTATAAAACTCTTTCTATATAACCTCACTTCCAAATACCCTACCTTTTCTGAACCCTTCCCTCCCTCTTCTTGCACAATGACTTAGTTTGCTCTCTCCATTATCTTGAAAGCCACCCTCAACCCTTCCCCTGAGACTGCAATTACCCAAACTATTGCCTTTTGATAAGGCTCTATGTTTAAAACTGCATAATGGCTTCATGAAGTACTGGTTCCTCTTTGGTCCACAAAATCAATTTTCTGTGATAATAAGGCTGACCACAATCTTGTCAGAGAAAAGTAGGTTGAGGTTTAAATCTTTAAAGCATATACCACACAGGCATTTGAAGAGCAAGAGAAGGGGGTAAGAACAGTTCCTATGCAAGAGCTGGGTAACATTATAGTGTTTAGGGCAGAATCTGTTACATTTCTAAATGCGATTCTATTCCAGCTTTCCTGAGTCCCTAAAACGGGTTACTACAAAAGGTGGGTTGGTCCCTCTCCTCCTTGTTCCTTTCTTTCTGACTTTGTATTAAAGGTAAGATAATGGTATGTTACAGAAGTAGAAACATGAATGAAAAGTAGATGGACTTGAATACGGTGGAATTGAATAATATGTAGGAGCCTAAGTCTACTTATCCATGTGATATATGGAACAGTATCTGGCCTTTATATTCAGCTGAATGCAGGGACTGTGCAAAACTCATGTCAGTAAATGTCCCAAAAATAAAGTATATCCTTGACCCCTTCCAGTCAGCTCCAGTCAGTAGAGATGGCCAGAAATGAAGTAAAAGCTGCTGTTTTATAAGAGATAGGATGTTTGCTGCACACTTGAATGTGAAAGGAAAACTGGTGCCTCCTCCTTCCTGAGGCACAATGCTTATTGGGATTCCCAAAGGAGTAGTTCAGCCTTTCATCAACCCTCTTGTTTAATTTTACCTTGGGTTTCACGAAGTCTTCCCTACCTATGTCTTATTGCTTGGACTGAGATGGGGAATGCAATGCAAACAGTAAGATTAGAAGAAAAATAAAACCAGTCATTATCCTTTTCATGAATCTGGCCTGTTGTTATAAATTATGCCACCGTTAGATATAATGTGCTACTTTAATCTGTTATTTTATCCAAACATTATTTGCATATTCCGATTGCTCATTTATAACTGTTGTGTTCATTCTTCACTTTTATTTGAAATGCAATTCATTTAAACTCATAAAACACAGATAAGACTCTTACTTGAAATATAGGAGTACTTAAGCTTTATAAATCAGGAGTAAAGGGAATTAAAACAAAAATACTCAGCATTTTCTTCTTTTCTAGAGACGGATGACAACATGCCCCCAAAATTCAAATACTATATGAATATTAGTGGATATTATTATTTTTCTGAACCAGTGCTTACAAAGAGAGCATTACAAGGTCAGCAACTCTGACTGATTAGGCTATTGTTGCTTTAATACAGTTGGGGGGGTTTTCCAATTCAGGAGGGTTAAATGCAAACAATAAACTGACACACTTTGAAACCACTGCCCAGAACAGGAGGTTGTAATGGCTCAGCCATATCAGGAGAATTGGAGGAGACCTATCCCCATGAATATTTTGTACAGTAAGACTCAAGGCAGCTCTAGAAAGTGGGGTCACCTTCTATTGCAGAACCTTGACATGTGCAAAATGATATACTCATATGATTGGAGGGCTGAAGAGCAAACCGTAAAAGGAAAGGCTGACAGATGGAGAACTGTTCAGCCTAGAAAAGAGAAGGCTTTATGGGGATTTGATGGCAGCTTACAAATATATAAGGGGTGAGAATCAGGGTTTAGGTGAACAACTGTTCACCAACATGTCCCAGGGGAAAACCAGGAGCAACAGTCAAAACATCCTAGAAAAAGGTTTCAGACTGGATATAAGGGAAAGTGGATTCCCAAGTGGATTCAGGCAGGTGATTAGATCTCCTGCATGTACACCATGATCTAGTTGATTGATGGTTGCCTACATGTGGGTGATCACACTTAGACCTGGAGTCCCAAAGGGACTTTGACAGCTAAACAACTGCTTTTGGTGCCTAAAGCCGAAATTCTGATCCTCAAAGTCTACACATAGTTGCCACTACTCTCATTTGCAAACAGCTTAGTCATCTAGTGCCTTCAGCCTTAATGTTCTGTGGATCCCAATTATCTCCAGATTCTGTCAACATAAACACTAGTCCTAGGCACTCTTGGCAGAAAATCTCCCCCTTTTATCCATCCTTCTTGATCCATCACTCCTAGTTACCATGCAGTCTTTCTCTATTAGTGGGAGCCATCACTCTTCTCAACATGGCAAGGAAAGAAAAAACACTAATGGAAGTCTCACCACACTTCTACTGGCTGATTCATGTAATCAATAAATCACAGGTTTAAATATACTTTTTCTCTTTAATCCTCATTAACTTCCACCTCTCATTCAGGTGGAAACAACACCTACTGCTTTTAAATCTCCTTTCCAAAAATGTTTAAGTTCACCAACCTATGTTTAAACGTCTATACAAACAAGATACGGCTCTTTACATGCAAAACTCACCCCCCATCATCCTGAAAATTTAGCTCTTAATGTTTTTCTGTATTATAGCAAAGTAAGCTCAGTAAAAGAGTATTCATCCCACAGGTATTAAAAATACCTGAACAGATTATAAATTATGAAAAATATATATTTCCACCTATATTAATGCATATATTTTTTAATATTAAATATAATTCTTCGAGTGCAATGCTAACCAAGATGCAGTGATTCCATAAATGAATTGGCTTTGCAAATTAAAATTCTATTGTGGAGGTTGCTGATGGAAGTTAAAATTAAGTACAAGATCTTGATGCACATATTAAGATGGTTGTACCATATTTATTTAATTTCTTGACCAGGTGTTATGTTTTTGTTTTTGCAAGCCAGCTTTCTTCAGGCAAAGCACCTGCTAACACAATTAAGTAAATCCTGATAAGTCAAATCCAAGAGTCAAGCTTTTACTTTTCATTCCACGTTGAAGAGCATGAATAGCAGCACTTACATTTTAAAATAATTTTTTTTTAATCTAGTAAATTGCATACGCTTCTAGAAGTTATTGTTAAATATTTTTCTATATTTTGTGCTGTTTTAGAAACAAATTAACATCAGTATTTTATACAGGGGAGGTGATTATATTTGTAGCTTAATCTTGCCCTCTTTGCCATACACCAGAGATTCCACAATCTCTGGAAACTGCTTCACTTCTGTTTGTAAGAATGACTCTAAAGGATATATGTGATTTGATCAGGGCAACTATGGATATATACACCTCTCATAAGAGGATCTGATTTAACCTTCTCCTTTAGCCCTGTGTTCTCAAGAGAGTATATAGTCTACTCCAAAAATGGCTTGAGTTGGCTCTACAGAATGGCTCTGTGGGGGTGTGTCGCATTACTTAACAAAGGGTAGAACTAACAGAAAATTTCCCTGCTGGGATCGTACATATCACAGTCTTGCAGGGATGTCTGAGTGGTGTTCCTGACTCCTACCTGCCATGTCTTGATATTGAAAGGAGATCTATATTGGAAGGAGTTATTCATAAACACCACTTGACACTGGGATCTCAGGTCGGGTTCTGCTGGGGCTCCAACCTCCCCTATTCCCCAGCCTAGCACCACCAGCTGTAAAGCCAACTTTCTTTAATCAGGATCTCACACAGTGGTCTTTCTTTTTGGTATTTTCCATTTATTTATTAAATTGTTTTCCTTTGTTTTTAGGTTCGTGCAGTTCCGGCCAATCATAGCGGTGGACTTCAGTATCCACAAACTGTCAGATCACCTCTTCTGGCTCAGGTAAGTCTAAAGCCCAGTCTCTCTAGGGATAAAACCCCTTTTTGCAATAGGAATTGTAAAAGAAATCAATACTAATGAAACAAAAGAAAACCCATCTGGGCTGCAGTCATTAAACTTTCCCTTTTCTTCAAGGTGTATCAGTCCCATCCAGGAGGGCATCTTTCCCTCTGTAATCTGGCAGTCTGCTTCAGGTTGTTTGACACATTAATTCATTGATCAGCAGAAACACTGGTTCAGCATATCTCAAAAGTAAAAGAAAAGTGAAAGGAAATTCTTACTTAGCTCAGTAGGGGCTCAGCTGAACTCCTCTAGGATAGCCCCACTCCTCTGAGCTAGTCCCGCTCCTCTGGGCCATCAGTCCATATCTGACACTGCCCCCCTCTGCTCCTTATCTACCCTTTGGTCTGGAATTATGTCCATCTGCCCACTTCACATATGTTCAAATCCCAGACCAGAGCCTTGGGGTATACAAGAAAAATCTGAATAGCATTTTTCAGAAGTACTTAGAGGGTTTTAACCACCTATGATAATGGGACTTTTACCCTATGAATTTATTTTGTTCAAACTGAGACTCCCATCTACACATTATACTTAAGGCATGATTAACCCATTAATCACACCTTAAGTGGTCACCCAGCCATGTTTAATCAACGAATGGCATGATAAAAAGAAGAAGCTACAACATTATTCCATGGAACATGTGTAATAACTTTGTAGCTGGTTCCTATCATGCCATTAAATGAACATGTGGCCAGGGGCCCATGTGGCTGGATGCCCCATCAGCTTATCAGAGCTCCCAGATTTAGAAGCCCATGTGCACCCCAAAGCCTGAAAGATCTCAGCCACAGAGGGCTGCACATACCTTTGCAGCTGGGAGATTGCAGCTACTGCAGTCTCATAGGTCAGGATGCACAGAGCCTTCTCAGAGCTGGGAAATCACATCAGCTGCAGTCTCCCAGCTGTGGGAGTCCATTAGGCTCCCCCATTGCTTGGGGATGGTAACAACCCTGATCTTCCAGATGTGGGGTATACGGAGCCCCCCTGCAGCTAGGAAATCACCTCAGCTATGCTCTTCCAGACCTAAGGTGCATGAAGACATCCCCTCCATCCCAGAGCTTGCAGATCCCAGCAGCTGAGGTCTCTCAGTTTTGGAGATGTGCCTCCCCACAGCTCAGAGATAGCAACAGTTGCTGTCTCCCTGCCACAGGGACTCCTGGGGCATCCCTATGGCTGGTAGCCTAGACCAGATGATGGGGTTCCCAGCTGTGGGAGTGCGTGGTGTGCCCCTATGACTGGGAGTCCCATCAGCTGACTCAGGATCCAGCCAGAAGAGCTTGCTTCTTGCTGATGCAGGGGAAGCCCAATCCTGGGCTCCCACTTCACCAGCTATAAGGAGATATGGGATCTAATGCATGATCAATATAATCATGCCTCCTGCCATTGTATGGATTGTGTGGATTACACATTAGATCCCATTGTGCCTTTATCTGTGCATGCAGAGGCATGCAAGTGAACAAGCAAAAGGTATATGCAAATACACAGTCCTTAGCATTGTAGTGAGATTCTTACAAACACTACAGCATTGGCATCCATTCCTTAAGCACTTTGAAAAACTCATCCTACATTTATTTCCCAATTTTTGACGTCCTTTAGGTGTATGTTTAATCTATAATAGCATTGTCAAAAAAAGAAGATTGAAATCAAGTCTGAGTTTTAAAAATTCAGTGTTGTAGAGCTCATAATATAAAGAGTGAATTTGATGAGACTTGAAACATTTTGTAAACCAACATCATTTTACTAAGAAATGATGCAGCATACAAATAAACCTACATGAAAAAAAATGCTTTTGATGAATAATTATCGCAGTATTTCTATAACTGAGCTCACCAGTGCAAGTGCTAAAGATATAAATTGTTCAGCTATCTATCAGCTCCTATACATGTCATGGAAACTAAAAGCTGTTTTCTAACTTCTCTGTTCTGCCTGGTTTCAATACAGTTAAAATAGTACAATGAACTGAGCAGCTGGCATAAATATCAACTATTCTTGTTAAACAACATGAAGCAAGAAAGCAACTTTTTGAATTTTTGTTTTCTAAACCATAATTGTACAACTCATGTTGACAAATTAAGAAGCAAACAAAGCCTAATCACACTCAAATAATATGTTTCTAAGCTGCAAATGTCAAGCACTTTCTTATAAAGCATACTTCAGCTACAAACTGTGTATGTCAACTCACATGTGTTTTGACTAAAATATGAGAGGACATGTCAGCAAGACATGATATGAAATATATGCTAGGTTTTTATGGTTAGATTATTTTAAATACAGTAAAATCTCTGTTAGCCGGCATCCCCGGGGTAATGGGATTGCTGATTGTATAAAAACTCTAGTTATCTGAAATAACCCAGCAGGATTTTCAGATAACACAGAGCCGGGGTGGGGGGTATGGCGGTGGCCACACATGGAGTGGCAACAGAAGAGGGTGGTGGGTG
>NW_017728918.1:83202377-83205495 GCF_001723895.1 Crocodylus porosus
CAGTTAATGAACTATCTGGTTGGTTAAGTACCAGATAGCAGAGATTTTACTGTAACTCCCTTTTTTGGTCTCCTTTCATCAACCATTCATTTCTTTCTACAAACAATAGACCAATTCCTTTTCTAAATTACACCCATGTAACCATGCTAAAGGAAAATTTTCCCATATTGATTGCTGCAAGATGTCATTCTTCACCCTTCAAGGCACCCTTGCTTCTCCCTTCAAAATAAATGTTATGTTTTTAAACCTTATGAACTGATTTATTCCAGTTTATGCCCATGTAGACAAAACCAGAAATTCCTAACAGACAAGTCTATCAGAGGAAGGTTGTAACTGCAGAAGATGACAGCAACTTTTCATCCACTGCTTAGAGAACACTACTTATGAAGTGGCATGGCCTGAGTGACTTGGGCATTTACAAGACCACCATAGTCAGGCTCTATTCATAGAGATTCTGTAATATCTTCTAAAAATATAGATTTGTCTGTACTAGAGAAGATGGTTCTGGTCCTTTATCAAGTAACCTCAAATTTAGGTTCTTCTCTCTTTAAAGATGTAAAACAATTTTTAAGTAATTCGAAAAAATACTTTGGAAGTGTAACCCTTCTTCCAGGCCCTGGATGGTAGCACAAAGGCCAGGTTCAAATCTGGAGGTTGTGGCTTGAGTCCTTCCCCAGAAACATGGGGAAAAGAACTTTTACTAAGGGTCCTAAAAGAACAACTTCTCCATTCTCAAGCAATATGTAATTGAACAGAAGACACAAGAGAAATAAAAGTTTATTAAAAGGCAATGAGAAAATAACCCTTATTAAACATTTCTATTATTAAATGTTTCAACTATTAAAACACCACCAGTTTCTCAGTTACAGTCACTATCTGAAAACTCTTCTTTCCTCAGCAGTTGCTACCTTGGCCAGTTCAGGAGTGTTTCCCTCAGGGGTGTTTCCCTCTAGATTGCTTGTGGAGACTGTGTTGCTGGGTACCACTCTTGGGTCACTATTGGGATCACCTGCTGGGGTCACTGCCAAAAGTTGGTACAGAGATTCACTTCCTGTTGCTGCCCCTTTCCGGGTTGTGCTGCCTGTCACTGGTTAGGGTCTCCACCACTGTGTCATCACTCCTCACCACCTCCAGGGTGATGCTGGTACTCTATCCCTTTATATGCTTTCTTAATCTCTAATATATTATCATTGAAGTTAGTAATAATACTGCCATCAATGCATGCAGAAAAGCACTGAAAATCCCAAAAGAATCCACTATATTGTACTGGAAACCAACTGACTTCCACATCTACCTTCATGCCACCAGCCTTCAATCTAAGCACACCATTAGATCCATCATCTACAGGCAAGTTCTAACATTCAAACTGTATCTAATCTTATCCCGCTGAGAGGGATGCACACCATAAGGAGATGGAACAGGGATTCCTATAACTACAATACAATCCATTGTGTCCCCCCCACCCCAGCCAGAAAGAAGTTTAACCTGGCTTGCACAATGTCTGTATAGATCAGGCACTTCATCATGGCTTTCTGGCACAATTATATAAAGCTGATTGAATCAGCTTTTCAATAAAAGCACCAAAAAGCCCTGCTGAAGTGCCCAATCTATAGAGACATTTGGCGAGTTGGGTTATACTAATGCAATGCCTCTACACAAATGGGACACTTGTCTGCCTGTACACAAATGCCAGGAGCTTGGGGAATAAGCAGGAGGAACTCGTCTTCCTGCTCAGTGCAAATAATTATGATGTCATAGGGATAACAGAGACCTGGTGGGACTCCACCCATGACTGGACCTCGGGTATAGATGGCTATACCCTGTACGGGAGGGATTGCGTAGATAAAAAGGGTGGGGGTGTACCTCTACGTTAAGGAAAGTTACATGTCCATGCAAGCTGATATTGGTGACTAGGGTGGACAACTGGAAACCCTCTGGGTTAAAATCCATGGGGAACACGGCACAGGGGACACAACAGTGGGAGTCTACTACAGACCTCTTACCCAAAGTCCTGAGCTGGACCAGGAGTTTGGCCGGGAACTGGCTAAGGCTGCATGCTCCAGGACCATGGTGGTCACGGGTGACTTCAATTACCCGGACATCTCGTGGGAGGATCACTCAGCAAAATCCAAGCGGTCGCAAAACTTCCTGTCGTGTATGGATGGCGTCTATCTGACTCAAGAAGTCTATGGGCCAACAAGAGGCAAAGCTCTGCTTGACCTGGTACTGGCTACAGGGGATGACCTAATTGGTGACCTAGTGATCGATGGGAAGTTGGGAGATAGCGACTACGAGCTGATCACCTTGACCATCCACCGTAAAGCTGGCAAGTCAGTCAGCAACACGGAAGTCCTTGACTTCAGAAAAGCTGACTTTGACAAGCTCAGGAGGCTTGTAAGTCAGGCCCTAAGGGACCAGGATCCCAGGGAGAGGGGAGTTCAAGAAGAGGGGTTGCTCCTCAAGGGATCAATCCTCAATAAACAAGCTAATTCTATTCCATCTCGGAGGAAAAGCAGCAAGAGGACACAGCAGACCACCTGGCTCTCCAGGGACCTAGCAGACCTCCTAAGGCTAGAAAGAAAAGCCTACAAAGGATGGAGGATGGGATTCATCTCCAAGGAGGATTATTTTGCACTGGTCCAGTCCTGCAAGGAGCAAACCAGGAAAGCCAAGGCTGCAACTGAACTCCAACAAGCTTTGAGCATCAAGGACAACAAAAATCCTTTTTCAGATATGTGGGGAGCTGGAGAAAAAGCAAGGGCAACATTGGACCCCTGCTGAACCAGATGGGGCAACTGACAACTGACGTCTAGGAAAAAGCCAACCTTTTAAATGGGAACTTTGCATCAGTCTTTCATCAGTCCCATGGGATGCCCATACCCGCTACAGGACAGGGAGGTCCGGGTGAGGGAGATACCCTGCCATCCATAAATGCTGACCTCATGAAGGAACACCTTGAGAAGCTGGATACCTTCAAGTCAGCCAGCTCTGACAATCTACACCCCAGGGTACTCAAGGAGCTGGCGAGCTTCAAAGCCCAGCCTCTGGCATGGATGTTTGAAAACTTCTGGCACTCTGGTGTAGTGCCTGAAGACTGGAAGAAGGCCAATGTGGTGCC
>NW_017728918.1:83205595-83231546 GCF_001723895.1 Crocodylus porosus
GCTCCACAATTCAAAAAGGATGTGGAGAAGCTTGAGAGAGTCCAGAGGAGAGCCACGCGCATGATCAGAGGTCAGGAAAACAGATGTTACGATGACAGGCTGAGAGACTTGGGACTCTTTAGCCTGGAAAAGCGTAGGCTCATGGGTGATCTGATGGCCACCTTTAAGTTTATCGGGGTGACCACCAGGATCTGGGGGAATGTATGTTTACCAGAGTGCGCCAAGGGTGACGAGGTCAAACGGTCATAAACTACTGCGAGACCATTTCAGGCTGGACATAAGGAAGAATTTCTTGAACAGCCTGCCATCGGAGGTGGTTCAAGCACCTACACTGAACACCTTCAAGAGGAAATTGGATGCTTATCGTTCTGGGATCCTATGAACCCAGCTGACTTCCTGCCCTTTGGGCAGGGGGCTGGACTCGATGATCTTCCAAGCTCCCTTCCAGCCCAAATGTCTATGAAATCTATGAAATCTCCTGGGCACGGGCTGGGCTCAGTGCAGAGGCATGCCAAGTTTAAAGTAAAGCACCATTTGACATGGGGGGCGCGGGCGGAAGTTATGTCTGTAAGCAGCCAAAAACAACAGAGTCCTTCTGGTTGTCACCTACAGCATAACCACCTTAGGCCCATTATTAATGACCTCCACCCCAATGTGAAAATGGGTGACCATTTCAAAGTAGCCATAGGGGACAAATCTGGGGACAAATCTGTCCTGCGTTTCAGGTAGCCCTTCAACCTCAAACAACATCTCTCTAGCAACAGGCTATGTAACTCCCATCTTCAGTAAGGCACTAGGAACTTGTGATGGGCCCAGATGTCTGCTGTTCCCCAAAATCAATACAGACTGCATCATCACTGGACTGAATCACATAGATTGTAATATCTGAGGTTCATTTACCTACACCTCTACCAACATCCTATACACTGCTGCTTATAGTGCCCACTTTCTGTCTACATTGGACAGACAAGATGATCTCTGTATGAAAGAAAGAATGAGCACCAATCTGACATCAACTCCAAAAAGACACAAAGGCCTCTGGCAGAATACTTTAACCGCCCTCCTCTCCCCACCCCATGCATTCCATCAATGACTTAAGGGTGGCTGTTCCTAGGCAGGAAATTTTTTTAAAACCATTTTGAACAGGAAGCTATGGAACAAAAAACTATCCACATCCTAGGTTCTGTTAAGTATGTTTTAAACAGGGACTACAGATTCTTAACTCATTACCTGGATTATCTTTTGTGATCTCTTTGTTCCCATTGGCTTTATTGCTTTCTTGTTTACCTCCCCAACACTCGCCTACTACTTCCCTCTTTTTCTCTCCTCCCTCTATCCCTCCTTTTCTACCTTTATATTCAAATTACTCTCTCCATGATATATTCTCTGGGTCTGTGCATATTCTTTCATGGCATTTACTGAAGTGAGGTCCAAATCACAAAAACTTATGCTCTGTCTATTTATAATTTAGTCCCTGCCCTGCCTTTTGCTTGACTTCAGATTAACTTGGCTAACTATGTCAACCAATTATAGTTGCAAACAAAGCTTAAACCTCAATCAAATGTAACCAACATGAAGAAGCTTCTGAGCGTCTGAAGACAGTATGGAAGATTATTTCTGGGAGTTATGTATTAGCCCATCCTTTCATTTACTTAGAGTCTCAGTGAAAAAAAATGTAAGTGTCAATGATATCAACCATTTTACCCCTTATTTGAAAAAAGAAAGCACAGATCATACATTTACTCTGATCAATGCCTCATTTGAGGGCATTCATATGAGAGTGATATTAAAGAGATGCCACCTCTCTTTCCCTTCCTTAGTAAATCAATAAAGAACAAAGCATAAGGAGAGTATCAGAGTCAATGGGCCTATTGACTTGCCATGAAGAAGAAGCCAAAGTTAAGGGGACCTGTAGGATTCAGATAATTACATGATCAATATCTATATATTTTTTTCCAAATAGTGACTCATTTGGAGAACTTTCATTGGAGGAATTATTTTGTAGGCAGGACTTGAATTTTTTCTGCTACATATAAATCTCTTCAATTTACCTCTATACAACATACTAAACATAACTATACATAAATATAGCTGGAATATATGCATGCATACCATTTCATATACCTATAATGAAATAAAATAAAATGTTACCTGATTCTCACCCTCTTAAACAGAGTGCAGGATTTAACCCTCCTGCTCTGCAAGCTGCACAGGTACTATGATCATTAAGTACTCTTCAGCTGACTGGGGGTCACTCATGAGTTCAGTGGTAGACTAGGGAACACAGGGTGCATCTATATGAGATGTTTACTAATTAGCATCTATATATGCAGCCCTATTAAGTTGCAGTAAACTAATAAACTCCAATGTAGGTTAATACTTGTAAATAAAAGTACTATGATGGAGCACTGTTCTTTATTGCATATCAATGGACGTGCGGATGCTGGGTGCTTCAGTGCAGTGGCTACCTGCTGGCCCCCTCATGCCCAAGCCAGCCCCTCCGCAGCACACTGAGCTGGGTTGGAGTAGCCCTGGCCTTGCAGGCTGACCTCTGCCAGCTGGGGCTGCTCCGACCTGACTCAACATGCTGTGGTCCCAGGGAGCACATTAAAATGTGTTGCCAGGAAGCAATAAACTCCAACATATATGCACTAGAGTTTGTTGCTTTGCATTAATTATATGTATAGATGCACCCGCAGCCCCCAGGAATCAGGCTGGGTTTGTTGGGTTTGCTGCATAGTAATAAGGAAAACTGCGAGGTTCTCCTTTGGAATTTAACCTCTACACACACATAATATGCAGTAAGGTCAGCAAGAGCAAAAAATACAGTGCTAATTCAGCAGCAATGATGCTCATCCTAAGCATTCATTTATTAAGAGATCAGGCATACTAGAAACAGGTATATATATTAGGGCTATGCAAAACTGCACCGTTCTGTTTTGACTTGCATTTCAACATTTCAGTGGAATAGCATTTCATTTTGAAATATGTTTCAATTCGAAACTGCTGTTCTGTGTTGTTTCGTTGAAGCAGCTTCACTGTTTCGATGCTGTTTTGACGTTTCACCCATAGGCTATAATGGGGAAACTCGAAACAAACCTATAATTTTGTTATTTCTGGCCTGATTTGCATGAAACTTGCAGGAATAGTAGCCCCTTCAGAGGGTATGTACCCTGCCAAGCTTCAAGGAGATAGATGCATGGGTTTCAGGGAAACTGCATCTCAAGATGTGGACAGGCAAAACTAGTGACATGGGTGATACTGTATGTGTGTTAAGGCACTGCTGGGTGAAAACAGCAGTCATGCTAGCCCCTGCTGAGGCCATGAAGTATGCCAGCTTTCAAGGAGATAGGTGCAGGGGCTTCTGGGTTCTGGGGCCCTGCACCTCAGGCTGCTGTCAGGCAAAACTCATGACATGGATGCTTGTGGGACTGTCTGTCTTCAGGCACAAAGGAGTGAAAACTGCAGGCCTGCTCAGCTCTGTTGCAGCCACAAAGCCTGCCAGCTGTCAAGGAGATAGGTGCAGAAGGAGTCTGGGTTCTGGGGCCCTGCACCTCTAGCTGCTGACAGGCAACACTCGTGACATAGGTGGGTGACACTGTGTGTGTGTTAAGGTGCGCCCTAACTCAACTGACACCAAGGCACAAAGCAAGGCAGCTCAAGCAATGCTGCCTTCTTTGCAGTTTTTCCATCCCTCCCCCAGAGCACTGGGATTGGAAGGGACCTCAGGAAAGGATGACAGTCACTGGCCTCTACACAGTCAATAATGAGAGCAGTCCTTTCCCCCCTTCCCCCCCTTTCCACTCCCTCTCCTTAATTTAGTGTCTGTTTCCCTGCAGGCAAGTCCAGCATGAACTTTGAAACTCAAAACATTTTGAAAATTTTAAAACGTTTCAACTTGCCTCATTTCGTTTTGAGGCTGTTTCAAAGCTCTGTTTCATTTTGATTTCACTGTTTCAAGCTTAAAATGAGTCAAAACAAAACTGCCGAGAAAATTTTGCACAGCCCTAATATATATCTACCTATATATAAAATCATGGGAACCTTTAATTTTTAGAACTTATGCTATGCTTCTATAAAAACTTTTACACATAGAAACTTCACCTTGCCAATATTTTCTGCTCAGGATAAATAGTCTTTCTTCAGAATGAGGAACAGCACCAATCCAAACATTTAGCAACATCCAGGTTTGTAAATGTAGTGGAGATGCCCTAGGTATTTATCTTGTCCACTGAAGTCAAGCTCAGAATCAGCAGTTCACAAACACATTTGTCATTCTTAAATCAATCTGAAAATCACCACAATAAATACTATAGGCACAGTGTTCAAGATCTGACATTTACACATTTTGAATATCCACTAATAAGCTATCCAGTAGTGGAAAAACAATCAAAACCACTTTTAAGCCTTGTAAATTCTTCAACAGTAATAAATTGACAGAGTCACTTCAGTGATATGGTGCCATTTGTTGTAAATGGTGGTGGCATTGTGAAGTGCAGCAGGGACAACAAGCAGCTTTTTGCATTTAAGTGAATGAAAAAACGTGGGTAAATTGCTGCCCACGGTGATGGATTTGAGCTAGCTACTATGCATCCATACAATCCCTGCCATTTTAACCCAGTTTCTCACTATAAGACAATGGCAGCTTGAATCTTGCTGTTATCAGCTGCAGAATCTGAAGGCTAGATTCTGCTTGCAAGTGTATTGTTGAGCAATGGAAGAGGATAAAAAGCATGATGTTGTACCTGGACCAGGCACAGCTGCTCCTTTCGCAGTTGCATATTGCAAGAATTCTGTAATTCTAGACTTAATTAGCGGAATAACTTTCACACCAAAATCAGCCCAGACTATATCCTATGTGAGTCAGTGTTTCTGCTTACTGCACAAAGTTTCCAGGAGGTTACAATGTAGATTGTCTCTGTATAACTGCTGCATAGGCTATTTCTTAGAATCACAATTTAGGTGTAGAGGCTAGGGAAAAGAAGGGGTTGCAGTTTGTTTGCACCATAACATGGGTATTTTCCTCATCTTCTTATATGTCATTTTCTTGATCATTTCTATCCCTTCAAAAGTACTTAAAGCATACAATGCATCATGTTCAACTTTTTAGCAATTATATGTCAGGAGAAAATCTTGCAATTCATTTAATGTATTTTAAATGTGGGAGGGGAGAAATGCATTTGAATTGTAAATGTACAATTCAAGATCTTTTAATCCTCTGCAACAAACAAAGAGGCTTAGAAGCTGGGCAGGCACACTCGAATGGGGGTATTAAAGGTGATGTAACTGGTCTATCAAAGTTAGGAAGGGGTAGAAAGATGTAATTGGGATTACGGAGATGTGGTGGGATAGTTCACATGACTAGACTATGGTCATGGATGAGTATCATCATCGGCAATCCCTCGCAGTTGAGGATGAGTGCCTTCCATGATTGCCTTATTATGGGTGCAACTATGGCTGACAAGGCCAATCCAAGATGATATATTCTATTGCAATGTGGGACCATGTTTCTGTATAGGGTGGGTAGCTCTGGATTCTTGCTTTGGTCATAACACACTGTTTCTGCCACTCCTGCTTCGATGACTTCTGTTAGCGTGAGATTTCAAAGTACTGAGATCCTTACAGCAGATTCTTCCTGCTTTTGGGATGGTCCTGGGCAACAGTTTCCCACAAGCTGATGCTGATGTTGCATTTTTTCAAGTTGGCCCTGAGTCCTTGAAGTGCTTTCTCTGCCCTCCTCTTGAGCATACACCTTCTCAAGAAGATCAGAATAAAGAATAAAGCAAGAATAAAAATCACTTTGGGACTCTAGAGTTGAACATCCAGATGATGTAACTGGCCCTGTAAAGTTGATGCCAGATGATTATCACCTCAATGCTTGTAGTGTTTTCTTGTAAAAGGACACTAAGCTTGGTGCATCTGCCTTCAAAGGATTTTCTGCAGGAAGTGTTAAGGTACTTCTCCAATGACTTGAGATGTCTCCTATACATTGTCCATGTCTCTGGACCATGATTGCGTGATAAATCATGAGCTTAATTTTGAATCTGATGTCAAACACCCATTTCCTCAGGCATCTGAAGTCTGCACTTCCACATTTGACATGATGTTAGACTACTAGATGTTAGCTCAATGATTGAGGTCATGGCAGTCTTGGTTTTGGCTAGGAGTTGGCAGAGATTAAACAGCTTACTATCGATTCAGTAGTTAACTGGAAGCTTCTTGATGGTCAGATATAACATCGTGGTAAGAAATATTGAGAAGAGTGTCAGAGCAATGATACTGCCTTACTTAATTCCAATCTTAACCTGAAAGAGATAGATCTGTTACCACTACTCATGGAGTGAGCAAAGAATGGTGACAAATTTCAGTGGGGATCCATACCTCAGAAGGATCCTTTACAGAGCATCTTAGTTGATAGTGTGAAGGTTTTGTGGGATCAAAGAAGGGCATATAGAGAGGTTTGTGTTGTTCGTGGCATTTTTCCTCAACTGCTGAGCGGTGAAGATCATGTTGGGTGTGCCTCTTGATGCCTTAAACCCACACTGTGATCCTGGAAGGGGCTCTTCAGCAAGTGGAAAAAGACAGTTCAGGATGATTCTCACAATGTTCTTTCCTTTGGTGGATCGCTAGGTGATCCCTCTGTAATTTTCACAGTTGGAGCTGTCTCCTTTCTTCAAGATTGTCACTATCTTGGTGTTTCTGGGGTCACCTGGGATTTCTTCATCATTCAGATCCTTAACATGAGGGCATGGAGCTGTGATATGAACTCTTCTTCCTCCTGCTTGGTGATTTCAGCAGGGACTCCATCAGAACCAGATGCCTTGTCATTCTTCATCTGCTTGATGGCTTTCCTCACCTTGTCAAGGGTTGAAGGGATTTTGAGAACATCTCTAACTGGATGTTGTGGGATGGAATTGGGAACACAGTCATTAACAACAGAGTCTCAGTTGAGGAGATCTTCAAAATGCTCCTTCCAGCAGGAAGTGATGGTTCCACTTCCCTTGATCAGGCTCCAAGAGGGTTGGTCCCTGAATGATTGGACTGTAGATGGCTTTGCTGGCACTAAAGAAACTGTGCATATGACAGATGTCAGCAAGAATACAACATAAGAATGGGAAGTGTCACAGGAAGAATGGGAAGTGCAATAAGAGACCAGGATGGCTGAACAGCAATCTCTTCAATGACTGAAACTAAAAAATGAATTCTTTAAAAAGTGGAAACTTGGTTATAGTACAAGGGAACAATATAAGAATTTCTCATGGGCATGCAGGGGGAAAATTAAGAAGGCCAAGGCATAATTTTAGGTGCAGCTGGCAACAGACATAGAAGACAATAAAAGGAATTCTACAAATATATCAAAAGTAAGAGGAAGACCAGATAATCTATAGGTCACATTATAGAATGCATAAGGCAATGTAGTTACAAATGATGCAGAGAAATCTGAAGAATTTAATGTCTTTTTTTTTCTTCAGTCTTGACAAACAGGGACAACTACAGAAAAGGGTAGTTGGCAGCAAAGGTAGGGAAAGAGACCAGCAGCTTAGAGTGGTGTTTCCCAAACTTTTGATATCTGCAGCAGACTCTTTTGTGAATTAAAACTGGCAGCACACTTCATTCTTACACCCTATATATATATATATATATATACGTGCGTGTGTGTGTGTATATATATTTCAAAACATATTCCATTTACCTGCCAGAGAAAATCATACCAGTACTGAGATATACAGTTTAAAAAGTGACATTGAATATATCTTTTCTTAAGTGAAGGATTCAACTATATAGTAGTGGTTCTCAACCTTTTTAGTCTCAAGGATGGATGATTGAAAAAGGTAAATATAGTTTTCACCTTTAAGAAAGGGAAGAAGGAGAATCTGTGGAGTTACAGGATGGTAAGTCTGTATTCAACAGTTGGAAATGTCATGGAGCAGATATCTATTATGAAGCATTTAGAGGAGAACAAGGTGATCAGAAAAGGCCAGCATGGATTCACCAAGAACAAGTCATGCTAACATGATTTTCTTCTATGCTAATGTCATAGGTGCTAAGGTGATAGGATCTGTGGATTGAGGAAGACCAGTGGAAATATCTTGAATTTATCAAGGGTTTTGGCACTTTCTCCCACATTATTCTCATTAACAAGCAATAGAAATACAGACTAGATGAAAATTCTGTAAGGCAAATACCTAACTGGATCATCATATCAAATGTGTCATCATCAGTGGCTCAATGTCTAGTTGGATGAAGATCCCAAAAGGGGTTTTCCAGGGATCTCTTCAGTACCTGGTATTATTTAATATCTTCATTAATTATATAAGCTTGAGGCTTCCCTTATAATTATCCTTAGTCCTCAAAAGCTTTAAATATTGGAGATATGCAAAGATCATTTAAAGACCCTTTTACTCTTCTCACCAGTCCTATTCAGTTGGAAACTTGCCACAAGTATGTCACAAATTCAGACTATTACATTGGAGTGCATTTCTGTGAAATATATTGAATACACTGTGCTTCAATATCATCATCTTATAGTGGGGGAAATAATCTTTAGTGATTATCCTACAAACAGCACATTTTTTTCACACTGAAATATCAGTGAAATTGTGAAAAATAAAATCAGTAAATTTATTCGTGGGTCTTTGAAAATTGTGTTCTGATATTTCTAATTTGAGTAGAATGCTGTTCATTATTGGACAATTTTAGAATGACATTCATTCCCAGCTGCCAGCAGAGAGGACTGTGATGCACTAGCAGTGGCTGCAATTGTGACAAATTCATTCTAATTATCAAGAGTGAACTTTGCTCCTTCAACCACAGAGTATAAGTAAGTAACTTTGAGGAGGGAACTAAGTATGGGCAGGAATATGATTCCACAGGACTGCCACATGGTATCTCTATGGCTGTTATCCCAAACTGTCGGCTGGAAAGGAAACTGGTTCCCACCATACCCTATGGAGATGTGAAGCAAGTGGACTAACCAGTGGCAATGCTTAGGGGTGCACGGGGGGTGCACCCCCTGAGAGCGCCAGTGCACCCCTGATCAGCCACACTCGCTGCTTAGGCAATGGGCAGGGGGGGCAGGCGGGAGCACTGGCACCCCCTGCAAGTGCTGGCAGATCACTGCTGCTACTCCCAGAAGTGGTAAGATTGGTCACAGGGGACCCCTGCCCCCGCTCAATTGGCAGAACTGGTCACACATTTCTCCCCTGACTAAGGTGGCACCAGTTACCCATGGGACTAACTTAAACACTGATATTATATAACCTTTGGGTTAGCCTAACCCTAGTGGAATCTTCCTTGTCAGATAATAGTGAACTGATGTGGAGGTTTTTCTCCTAGGGATCATTCTCTTTGTAAAGCTCTGGACAGTTGTATTGGACTATTTTATAATAGCTACACAATACTGATTGTTTACCCTAGTCATGTTTAACATATCTGCTAATTACATTTTTCACAATGTGTTCAAATATATTTAGATTTTGAAATGAAAATAAACCCTTAGGGCAGGTTCAGACAAGCCCATACATGCCTCCTGCTGCATCTCAAAGCAGTTTGAGATGTGGCAAGAGGCACAATGGAAACAAAAAAACCTTACCACCTTACCTGTGCTGCATACTTATGGAGACAGAATTTGATACCTGGATATCCTGAAGCAGCTGGGGCTCTGGCTGCAGTGGACCCTGAGTGCCCAATGTCTGCTGCTGCTGCAGGGATGAGATGTGGGCCCTGTGGGGGGCCTGCAGCCCTGCAGGGAGAGGCTGTGGACCCTGCAGGGAGGCTGGGCCCCTGTGGGGGGTCTGGGGCCCTGCAGGGACGTGCTGGGGCCCTGGGGCAGTCAATGTGCTGTGTGGGGTAACTGTGCCCTGTAGCGGGGTAGGGAACCCACCCCTCCTAAGCAGCCCCCCAACACATTCCTTCCACATCCTCAGTCCCACCACAAGCCCCCCCACATCCCTCCACATCCACACACACACCCACACACACCCTTTATCACCCCCTCTCCTGCAAACCCCACATCCCCTCATTGCCAACCCATTGCGCACAGCTGCTGGACAGGGTGAGACCTGCTGGCAGGGGAACATGGATTTGGGGTATTTTAAATAGTGAATTTGAGATCTTTTTTATCAGAAATTTTGCAGTTTTTAAATAGTGATCATCAGAATTCCTGCTAGTGAAGCAAGTGGCAGGGCCCAGGCAAAGAAGCCTGCTCCAGGCTGGCACCTGGGACCGAACTGGAGGTGAGTTAACCTCCTGACCACTTGGGGCTAGAAGGACATGCTTTGATAGTTCAAAGCAGGCCACCACACTGAGAACATCTTCCAGGCAACAGCTGCCCAGATGGCAGGGAGATGGCACACATGGCAGTAGTGTGGCAGTACACATGGCAATAGTCAAAGGCCAGCTATGCAGCCACAGACAACTGGCAGCTGGCCCAGAAGTGCAGATGCCTCTGCTGCAGCTGTACAGTCCCCATCTGGGTCTGGCAGGTGCACAGACTGCTGCACTGGGTAGAAGCGGAAGGGAACTGTCAGTCAAGCTGGCACAAGGAGCTAGTGTCCCCAGATACCAATTGGCTGGGCCCCAGAATCTCTTGTCTATTTGTCTCATTCAATTACTGTGGGCCCTAAGGTACATCCAGATAATAAGTAATCCCTACTGTATAAGGGTTAATAGATTCATGAAACAAACAAAATTCTGGGGACAACAGAGGCAAAAAACTGGATAGGAGTGACGTGAGGTTCAAAAGTTCAAAACATGAAAATGAGTTCTCCTGACGGGGACACTGAGCAGAACCCCCTGGGCCATGCTCACCATCCTCCAAGTCATCCATCCAAGGTGCTGGTGGACACCGCCCAGTGGTGCTCCCCTGGGAGGCGTGTGCAGACCAGTGAGAGGAAAATGGCCCCACAGCCCTTGGGCACCTTCCTGGCCAGAGCTTCCTTCCTGGTCATGTACAGGTCCCACTTGGCCAGGATCAGGAGGAGGTTGACTAGGAGGTCCCAGGACTTGGTTGGGCCATGGATGGGTTGTCCAAAAATAAAAAAATGAGGGCAAACCTCAGAAGGAGGTTCCAGAGGTGGAGGTGGAGGGGCTGCAGACTGGTGTACTCGAGTGTCACGTGCACCAGGGTCTCCCTCTGCCTGCAGAAGGAGCAGGAGACAAGAGTGTAGGTAAAGCTCACTGCATACATGCTCTGGCAATTGCTTCATGTAGGAGCCATCAGCTGAGGTCCCCAGTGGCTCATGGAATGAGGGTGGAGTACAGGCTCAGCCACTGGGGCACCCCAACTATGCCCTCCCTGAGCAGGTCCTGCCACTTGGTGCCTGGGCAGGACATGAGTGTGGCCTGGTAGGCTCTGTGGTGTGTAAGTGTGGTGGTGTTGGATGGTGGAGAAGCGGACTGATTTGGTATCTTCTAGCTGGATCAGGTGGTGGAGTGGGAAGTGCCATGAGGTCAGGCAAGGTGCTGGCCCCACAACAAACTCCAGTGGGCTGGAGTGGGGAGGAGAACCAGTGGCAGGGGCAACCTTCTTCCCAGGAGGATCTGCAGATGCCTTCCCCACCTGGCCCATGGGGCAGTCATGACACAAGTGCCCCGGGGTGCATCACTGGAAGCACTGCAGGTCCCCAGCATACAGAGCATGCTCACAAGGGCCCCCTGAAAAGGAATTACAAAGCACCCATCAGCCTCCAGCTGCACTCCTGCCACCAGCTGAATTATGACCTGGTGGCGCAATGAGCTCACATGGCAGAGGTCAGGGTCTCAGCACCCCAGTGAGAGGGCCACCACTGGGGAGATAATCCTCCCCAGGGTTTGGAGCTGAGGGAGCAGGGCCCAATTAGGGATATAGGATGGGATGGAGGTGAGGACCACCTGGGTCCCTAGCTCTTTTAGGGTCTCAAGGTGGATATACTTGCCGTCCACTGTGAGCACCCTCTCCGCAGCCTTTTGTGTGGCAGCCTCCAAGGCGAAGAAAGAAAAAATCCTTGCCATGGAAGCAGGAGGCCATCACAATCTTGGGGGCCCCCACCACCCAAGCCAGGGTCTGCACCCAGGTCTCAAAGTGCAGGTTCTCCTGCTCAGGTAGCTCAGGTAGTTGGTACTTCACCCTGTGCCTGTGGGTGAGTGCTGCAAAGGGGGCCCTGCTGCCCGAGCTAAAAGGGCCGGTGGTGGAGGCTCCAGGCCCCATAGCTGCAGGTTGCCCCACGGCTGCCTATGCATAACTGAAGTTCTCCTGCTGGGGGGTTACCTTGGTGGGGCCATGGCAAGGGCCAGAGACAGGCGAAGTGTGTGTGTTGGCTGGTGTAGAGCACCTAGTTCATTCAGGTGCCAGTAGTCTAGGCTTAGGGGCAGTGGAGCCCTTACCACTGCCCTTGCCCTGGGTCCCTTATGGTGGGGGGCTTGGGAACCCCTCCAGGGGGTGGGCCCTGGCCAGGGGAGACCCCCTGGCCCTGCCGGCTCCCCACTAGAGTCACACTTGCCCCCACAGTGGGGTTTGCAGGCTTGTCTACCTCCATTGGAGGTCAGTTGGATTCTGCCTCCAGAATGGGGGTTGTAGGGACATGTAGACCCTTGGCAGCCTTGCTGGAATCTGCCCATATAGTTGGTGCTGCAGGAAGTCCTGTGGAGGCATCACCCCCTTCCCCCAGAAAGCTCATGCTCTGCCATTACTTCACATAAGGGAGAGGGAAACCCCATGGTTCCCCGCACCTTTACAGCCTGCCCCCACCCCCTTCCAGGCCCCTCTCACCCCCTGCTTATCTGGAATGGAGCCTGGGTCCAGGTCACCCTGCATGGGTAGGCATTGTGCTGCAGGCTCAGGGCAAGGGGCAGGCATAGAGATGCTCTGGCTGGCTACCAGAACATCTCTTTGGAGAACCCAAGCCTCAGGTTGCCTGCCCCACTTTTTTCTGGAGAGGTGGGGGGGTTGATATCTGGATATCCAGGTATAAAATTTTGAGCCTGCACTGCAAATATGCAGTGTGGGGAACAATTTTTTGTTCCCAGCATGCCTCTTTGAGGTGCAGCAAGAGGCACATGCAGGCTTGTCTGGATGTACTCTTATTGTTCAAGAAAGGCAGAAGACCTTGAATGGACTTCACTACATCAAATTGAATTTGTTACTTGGGCTTAATTTCCCAAAGGATTCTATTCTGATTTTTCCACAAGTCAGACAGAGTCAAAGGAGATACAACTTTCTGAGTTTTATTAGTTTTTTTAAACTTAAAACTAGATTAGTACAGAGAGAATGCCACACTACTGTACTGTTTCTTTAGACATTCAACTGGTATAATTCAACCAATCCCATTGGTTCCCATTTTTGTCTTTAGGAATTAATTCCAAGATAAGAATACCTAATGGCCTAGATTTACTTGAATTTCTAAAACAAGTCATCACCATTTTGAATAAAAGGAAGACAAAATTCTCATAGGGTTACAAATAGTGCCTAGGGCTGTGTGAAATAACTGTTCAGCAAGGCACCCTTGGGGAAAACTAGGATTAATGGTCACAGACTCCTGGAAGATGGTTTCAGGCTCATTTCAAGTTCAACATTAGGAAAAACTACTTCACAACTAGGGTGTCCAGACTGTGACCATTACGCCTAGTTTTCCCCAAGGGTGCCCTGGTGAACAGTTGTTCCCCGAGCCTTAAATGTATGCTTCTGATGTAGCAGTAAACTGCTACCAAGTCCCCTCTCAGCCTTCTCTTTTTTGGTCCCTCAGCCTTTCCTCATATGGCTCGCCGTGCAAGTCTCTGATCATCAAGATAGCCCTTCTCTGGACTCTCTCAAGCTTTACCATATCCTTGTTAAGGTGCAGAACCCAGGACCAAATACAATACTCTAGCTGCAGTCTCACCAGTGCTAAGTAAAGCCAAGTAGAGCAGGAGAATCACTTCTTTGCAAAGGTTTTGCTGGAAATGCATCAATTGATGCATGCCAGCATATTGTTGGCCCTGCTGGATACAGCATCTCACTGCTGGCTCATGTTCATACTGTGGTCAATTATTACCCCCAGGTCTTGATGACAAGTCATGGCAGATCTTCAGTCCTGCTGCCTAATGAGAAGCAGCAGTTGCACAAGCACCCATGTCACGAGTTTTGCCTGTCAGCAGCTAGGCGTGCAGGGCCCCAGAACCATCTATCTCCTTAACAGCTGGCAGGCTTTATGGCTGCAGCAGGCCTAGCACTCAGGCCTGCAGTAGTTTCCCACTTCCCCTCCACCCCAAGACAGACACAGTTGCACAAGCACCCATGACATGAGTTTTGCCTGCCTGTGGACAGACGTGCAGGGTCCTAGAACCCAGAACCCCTGAACCTAGCTCCTCGACAGCTGGCAGGCTTCGTGGCCTCAGCAGGGGATAGTAGGCCTGCAGCTTTCACCCTGCTGTGCCTTAACACACACAGTGTCACCCTTGTCACGAGTTTTGCTTGCCCACAGCTTGAGGTGCAGTTCCCCCCAAGTCCCTACACCTATCTCCTTGAAACTTGGCAGACTTTGTGGCCTTAGCAGGGGCTCAAATGCTTACAGTTTTGACCACACTCTGGCTTACCACATATACATGACCTGAGTTTCACTTTCAAGATTTTAGGGTGCAGTTTCCCTGAACCCCCTGTACCTATCTCCTTGAAAGTTAGCAGGCTCTAGCAGGTCATGCCTGCAGCTTTGACCCCACTGTGGCTTAACATGTACGGATGACACAAGTTTTGCATCCTGGATTATGAGGTACAGTTTCTCTGAACCCCCTGCACATATCTCCTTGAAACTTGACAATATTTGTTGACTCAGCAGGGGATACCATTCCTTCAGTTTTGACCCCACTGTGGCTTAACACATACATGTGACATGAGTTTTGCTCTCAAGACTTTGGGAGTTTCTCTGAACTCCCTACACCTATCATCTTTAAACTTGGTATGCTTCATGTCCTCAGCAGAGGCTACCATTACGCAGGTTTCATCCAAATCAGGCCATAAATGACAAAGTTATAGCCTGTTTTGACCTTCCCCATTGTATCCTGTGGGCAAATCCTCGAAACAGGGTCAAAATGACAAAATGTTTCGATGGAACAGACCAGAAAAGCCGTTTCAACTCGAAACAAAAGTTGGAATGGAACACTCTTCCGTTGAAATGCTGAAGCAATGGTCAAAACAGAAAGCTTCCATTTAGCACAGCCCTAATAGTGCCAGATTTTTACTTGTCAGTAAAGAAAAGGACAAATAAAAATTCATAACTCAAAACATATAAAAAACAGCTTTAAAAATGATTTTTAATACCACCATATGGTTTAAAAGTCAGTGATTTTAGATTTGCCAAGTAAAAGAAAATTTTTAAGGTTTACATTCTTCTTTCTTAAAAAAAATCTCTTTGCTGTCTTCAAAACTGAATATTTTGAGGTTGACTTTTTCTCACTGAAAATGCTCTTAAAATATGAAAAAGTTATGATACATTTAACTCTATGTATTTTTAAATAAGTTTACATATTAAAAGTATTGATAATGGTTGGCAAAGCAGACCACCATGTTATCAAAGAAATAAGTTCAGCTTGTCATTCACAATAGTCTCATAATTATGGATTAGCAGACTTTGCTCCATTATTCATATTTAAATTGAAGTGTCATTCATTAATGGTTGAAACACCATGCTGACCTGATAAAAAAAAAACTAATACAAAACTTAATTATTCCAGTTCTGCTTAAGTAAAATCCTTTCGTTTTGAAACAACTTTGCACTGTTGGTCTCCAAATTCTTTCATTTTTGCTAAGGAATGCATTTTCAATTAAAGTCTGTTAAACCCATTAATTTACTTTTTATAATGAAACTAGGCCAGCAGGCATAACTGTAACACCAGAAATGTTTTCCACTGCTAGATCCAAGCTAAGACAGAGGAAATTCCAGACTCCCTTGAGCTAGTAGCTGTTAACTGTTTCTATGGAGAAGCATATGCACTGTCTATGAATATGGTAGCAGTACCAAAGTTGTGCAAAACTTGCATTACAAAGCTCATATCCAAATTAAAATTGGGCTATGGGTATTGATAGAAACAAAGCACAAATGGCTTTGGAGCAGTATATTTCTTTTGTTCTCTTAACCCATGCAAATCTTATTCTTCCAGATGATTTTGACACAAATTCAGTTGGTCCTTGGACCAGATCCTCAGAAGGTTTTTAGGCTCTTTTTTTCCATTGATTTCCCTAGGATTTAGCTGCTTAAATATGCTTATAAAAATCTGGACCTGATTACTAAAATGAAGGGTTGCTGTAAATTTTAGAGTTTACTGAATTTTAACATGGAAAATGAAATTCAGGGGATATAACCATGTGCAAAAATGAACAGGGGAATATTGCGTTATTGGGTTTACATATTGGACTTTAGGCTCTGCCACCACCAGCCACCACATCATATAATCCTTATCATAAATTTATTAAATTCCATCTTAAAAGATTTTAGGATTTTTGTGAAGACCAGTCCAATTGCAAAGCAATTCCAGAACCTTATTGCTCAAATCAAAGTGGAAAAAATGTTTGCCGGAATCCTCAAATTTTCCATAGTGCTTTAACCAATATTGATTTTATGAACAGCAAATGAGAAATTTTTCTTTCAGAGACCTATACCTGCAGCCCCAGGCACAGAGCTGTGAGCATGGTCTTTGGTATAATGGCGAGGCAGGGCTGCCAGTCCTGTGCCTTCAGCCAAGCTGGCCCACCGTGACCAGATCTCTAGTTCTTGCTGTGGTGTCAGGGTGTGCAGCTCCAGTAACACCACAGCTAAAGCATAACCAGAACCCTAACTCTGTCTGCCGGGGCCAGCTGCTTGGGTCCAAAGCCTCTCCACTGTAGCTGGAATCCCAGCTGCAAAAGATGGCAGACCCAGTCTGAATCTGCTGTCTAACAGTTGGACAGCTAAGGGATAGAGGGAATATGCTAGAGAAGACCAGTGACTAGTCAGCCCTGACCTGTGCCCTGGGTTTCTGTTGTCTGTCTCCAAGCAGACAGAGGAGCCTGCAAAGCATGCTGGGATGCATGCTCTGCAATGCCCAGGTTGGGTGTTATCAGTAGTGCTGTCTGTCTGCAGAGCTTCAGATAGTTCTTTGTGTGCTTCTACAGCTGTACACCATTTAAAACTCAACATAATGAAACTAATGGTGTGTGTACACAAAATGAGGTGCATGTGCGCACGACACTTTAAAGCAGGTTAAATGGTTTTGCAACACCTTAATGGTGCTGGTGTTCGCACACAGCATTATTGTGCATTAATTCCAGCTGCTGTAGCACACTCAGCGGGGTAATGCACCTTAAATGACTTTGGGATGTAGTAAACTAAAACACCTCCAAGGAGTTTTAGTTTGCTGCCATGCAGCTGCGAAATGAAGCACCAAGCTCAGTGTGGCTTAGGGACGGTGCAGGCAGCCGGTGCAGGCAGCCTGGCAGCAGCCTGGAAAGGCAGGCTCCACTGAAGAAAAAAGAAAAACGGCAAGCCTGATCTTTTTTTCCCACTGAACTCTGCCTGCCTGCACGAGCTGTATGGGGACCTGGTCCTTCCATCTGCAGCTGCGGCGCCACCTGGGACTGCCTGAGCCAGGTGCCTGTGGGTGGGTACCGCCGGGGGAGGGGACCTGCTGCTGCTACAGAGAAAATCACCAGTCCCCCCCTCCTCTGCAGCCCAGGGACCGCTCTGCCCGCTGGCAGCTCGCCCTCCCCTCCCCACTGCTGGAGAGGCAGGTAAGACATGGGTGTACACAACACAGGAGTTTACTTCACCTTAAATTGAAGCAATGTTTTTAAAAACCCAGTGCTTCAATTTAGGGTGAAGTAAAACCCCATTTCATCCACACGTGCCCTAAGGTGCTAATCTTTAATCGATTTATTTAAATTTTTGTAAGTATCCTAATACATGCAGTTAATCATGTAGCCTATGTTAGTCCAGGTTAAAGTGGTTAGAAAATTTCAACACAATGCTGTGGAAAAGAGGCAGGACTTCATTCACTGATACACAGATGTAAGAGTGTAAGGAATTCTTATTCAGTGGTTTTAGCCTTCAGTATATAATTGCTGGGGTGGAGAATACTGCAAGTTCTTAGCAGTCTTCACAGGTCTGTAGGGGTTTAGTCTGTCCCTTCACTCTCATTTTGAGCAGGTGGTCTCTTGATGATAGCCAATAATGTGTTTGATGTGTAGCAAAACCCTGTTTTTCTTTATATATATATATGATAGATATGCATTCCCTTCCCCAATCATTTCTGGCTTTTCTTTCTCTCCCTCTCTATGCCCTATAGACAAGCATAAGCGACCTCAGACTTATGATAAACTTTAAACATTTTTATTTTGGTAGCAAGTTTTTGGTTTTGGATATCCACTGATTTATACTGTATTCTTACTATGTTTGTATTGATTCTTACTGTTGTACATTGTATTATTATCATTTTCGTATTGATTTTTATTGTTTCATATGGATTTTGTATGGTTTAGGCCTGTGTTTGTAAGTGAACCAAAGTAATGTCAAGTTTCCATTTTGTATGCCAAGTCTCTATCTTGTGTCCTCTGCCTGGGCATCCCCTGTGTTGTAACTGTATGAGTCACATACCCCTCCCATGTAAATTGGTTCCCAGATGAATGAGAGTGATTGGAAATGATTGAAATCCAATGGTAGCAGGCCTCTACTGAATGGCCTGTAATGACTGGGCTATCATCTTGCTTTGATTCCTTAGGAACCACAGACTTCACCCAAGAACAGAGACAACCCAGCATTTGAAAGACAAAAGACCCTGCAGAACCAGCAACTCTACCATTGTACCCCACCATTACAGACACTCAAAACTGCACATTGCTGCATGGAGCACATGTGTTCAGTATGCCAGGGGCTGACCCTTGCCTGGGCATGCCTCTTGTCACTAGGGTCACACAAGGTCTGCCCCTATAAAAAGGGGCAGTGAAGACAGACCCAGGGGGCTGGACCAGCACCATGCCACACCACCTATACATCCAGAGGCCCTGCCGGCAACCCCCCTCTGGACAACATCTACTGGACAAGGACCCCTCTCCAGCCTGGATATGTAGCTATCACCCCCCCATCCCATCTTCATCCAAGGACTTGGACTCTGCTTCTCTTCCCTACCTGGACTACAACCCTTCCACTGAGTCTCTTTCTCCTCCTGCCAGTGTGTGTGTGTGTGTGTGCGCGCGCAAGCGTGTGTGAACCAATAACTTCATGGGGCTGTGTAGTGTGTTGTCTGTGTAATGAAACTGTCTTTTGGGCCCCTAAGTTGGGTTTTGCTTTACTATGGTTTGGCCCTGCTCTAATCTCTGCTTCTCTAACTTCTGTCTCATTTCTCCCTCTCCTGCTTCTGGCTCACTGCCACCTGCAACACCTGTCCTGAGCTCCTCTCTGCCTCCAACCCTGCTTTTTCTTTGCCACTGTCTTATCCCCACTGCCTTTTCCTTTTCCCCTGAGCAACCAGGTTTCTGCCTCAGTTTCTTTCCTGGCTGTCTCTTCCTTGCCACCACTTATCTGCCTCCCGCCCCAATATCTCAGCTGTCTGCCTCAGTTTCCAGCCCCAGTCTACCTTAAGTAAACCCTAAACCTCAGTTCCTCAGCCAGCTTCTCTGTAGTCTAATCCTGGTTCTGGCAACTTTCACTTGCTACACTTCAACTCTCTCTCTCACCTGAACCTTCCCCCAGGTACCCCAAGCACGCACTCACACACTGTACCATCCAAGTTAGGAACTTACCTGTGTGTATGTGTAGGTGGGTTGTATGTGTGAACTGGTAAGCATGTGTATATATGTCATTGTGTGCATAATATACGAATTAGTGATCTGTGTCTAACTTTTGGGGTGTATGTACTTGAACTGGTGATAGGTATGCATGTCACTAGACTGGTTTGGATATGTATGTGCCTGAACTGTGTGTGTGCATATGCAATTCATTGATTTGTATGTTTGTATATGTGCAATTGTGTCACACCCTCCTGTCTAACAGCACAATATTGACAACCTGAGAGTTGGCCTGCCCCCACAGGGCAACAGATGCAGATGTCCCTTGACCATCAGGCGTTGATTAACATGAGGTGCTTCATCAGTTTTGATTAGTAGCAGGGTACTCTGGAGGCTTTTAGGATGCTCTCATTGCTTGAGTCCCATGCGCAAAGTGCACAAATTATTAGTGCTTGCACCATCATTTTATACTTTTACTCTTTCAAAGAATCAGCCAGTGGCCTGTACTTGCACAGATTTTGCTCCCTGGCTTTCATGATAGTGTGCCACTGAATCTTGAAGGGTATGGTTATGTCAAAATCAAGATCTGTCCCCAAACATTACACCTATGTCCAGATGCAACTGGCTGTCACAGACTGGGATAATGCATTTCACTGTTAATGTCACAACCAACAGATGGTCTTCACCAGCAACTCTTGTACAGTATTGTAGCAGAGTTGCCATGCTCTCATATGGGATTTGCAGCCACACAGGATTTGAAACAAGGTCTCACTTTCATAGTCACAGTCCCAGCACCTCTTGTCTCTGTGGCCATCTCGGATGGTGCCATGGAGTGGAAAGCAGTTGAGATGGGACCCAAGAATGAAATGTCAATCTGCAAAGCAAATGAACTTCCTGTGAGGCACAAAATTGTTGCTAGTTTCCCATTTAGAGGTGACTTTGAAGACTTTACCCTGGTCAGGTTTTTGCCTTAAATTACTGCTATACTTGGCCCATGTGGCCTCCTTCAGGAAGGAGCCTGCTCCTAGCTCCAGGGGTAATGGTGATTTCATTGGCAGGTGGGGCTGGGAGCAGAGACCCCCCCCAGCTCCTGATGCTCCTCTCACCGTGGCTGGCAGCAGTCAATATACTTCTCAAGGCACTATATGGTATTATGGGTTCAGCTCCAGAGTGAAGCAAAGTCCCTACTATTTCACCCAAAGTCACACTCCAGTGACATACTCAGGCCAGGTCATTGTTGGATGGCAGTTTTGCAATCCTCTTCTTGGTAGTTTCTTTCAGGGAACAAGCAGTAATGCTACTAAACAGTTTAGTGGGGCAGGACAGGAAGCAGAAAGAATGATTGACTAATGCAGTGTTGCAGGGGTATCCTGTGCAGGGAACAATGGCATCCCCTTGTTGGTAAGGGTTGTGCAGAATCTTGCTAGAGCCACTTAATTTCACTGTCCACTCTTTTGAGAGGAGCTTGGGGACTGTTTAGCCTCTTGGAATGAGTAAGCCATGGAGGATGAGGAGGGTGTTGACAGAATTAATTGTCTGCCAGTGGGCCATCAGGGAGAACATGAGTTTGTGGACATCTTGCATGATCCCCAGGATGGTCTCTTCAATTTCCTGTCTCACCCACTGCCAGTGGGTATAACATTACTAAAGACAAGGCCACATATGAACTCCTAGAAAATGGAAGGGTACTGAGCAAGTAATCAAATACATAAGTTAAAAGGCAAAATGATTAGGAGACTAATAATTTAGGGGGACCAATTAACTATGGAATTAGTACCCTCAGAAATGACAGAAACACTAGTATAGACAACAGTCACTGAGCAATTTAAATATTTCAAACTAAAAACAAGGGACTGGTACTCAAGTTGCCTAATGCCTATTCAGCAATGTATATGAAAGATAATTAAAAATATTGGCTTTGAACAGTGCTGGGTGACTGTCATGATGTCTGTTGACCTGCTGGTTGCATAAAGGACACTGAACCTTCACAGGTGGTTTCTCACCCAAATATATGACATAATGAAAGAATTACCTCCTTGTACAACAGATACAGTAGTATTAATGAACAAATGGTTTTATATTTAAATATGCTAAAACACAGTACCATACAGAAAATTGGCTTAGCACCTTAGCACAAGGGAACACATTCAGGCCAATACTCTCCAGCACTTACACAAATGTTCAGCTGATCCATCCAGGCACAAACATTTTTTTCTCTCTGCCAGTAATTTATGCATTACTGCCCAAGCCAAGCTATATAACACCCAGACTGCCTGAGCTCTCAGTATATTACACTAACAATCAATTACACTCCAGCCCAGTTAAAATGCAGCGGAAACGATGAGGCCAACAAGAAACTTAGTATTTCCTGAAACTATACACTTACCAAACTGTTGGAATGTTATCTATTTGGTGTGACATTAGACCTCATGACCTTCTTCAAAGTCAAAGAATAATATACTTAGGAAGCACAGAGACTCAAAGCAGCTGTTATACTTGTGCCAGGCAAAAATACTTTTTCCCTGTACAAAAAGGGAAAGTATAGTCATTCAGGGGTTTTTATTTGGATTTTTTTTTGCAGAAAAGAACTGCTTCTCCTGCAAAAAGTTTTCCTTCTTTCAACCTGGAATCTCTCTCCCTTCCTGTATTCACTTTAACAGTTGTAGGCTTCTCTTGAGTGTTGAAGACATCTACAATTTCACAGTCTTCTGCTGTCCCTGTCTCCCTCCAAGGGAGATGGAGGAAAAGAGAGCCCTGGAAGGAAGAGCCCAGAGGCAAGCTATCAAGAAGCTGTGAGGTCACCCAGGTCCATGGAAGGAGCAGGGCATTGCCCCAGCCTGAAACCAGCCCCAGGCATTAAACTCTGCCTTTGCTTAGTCCACAAACTAATCCATGCATGGTAGGGGGCATTTCCCACAGATGGACACATTCCACTGTGGGTTGGGTACCCCTGAATGTCCTGTACTTCTCACCCTATGCACCTGTTACTTGTGACCCAGGCAGGTTCATAGAGTGGTGAGCATTCTCTAGTGGCTGGAACCCTCTCAGAGCTCTGAGACTATTCCTGCTGTGGGGAATATTCTCCTGATTGTAAGAATACAGGGACATGACATTTTCCTGTACCTGGGACTCTCCTGTGGAAGACCACCACCCTGGGCATATTGTATTTGCCTTTTGTCCCATGCACTCTTCTGAAGTAACCGGGAGACATACATGGATCAGGGGACATTCCCTCAGGGCTTTGGGATGTTTTCTACTGAGAAAGAATGTCCTCCACTCCATGCATCCCTCCAAAGCATTGTGTAAGAGTGTATGGAGTGGAAAGTAAATAAATACAGGGCTAGAGCCCTCCCAGAGCCCCAGGAGAGTTCAACCCTCAGGAAAATGCCCCCCTCCCCCCCACACACACAAACACATCCTGCCAATCAGGAAATTGTCCTCTCTTTGTGTACCTCTCTGGATCCTGCAGAGTGACCCTGGTTGGTGCAAGGGGGAGGGAGTAAGAAGATGAGATTACACTGGACTCGATGATCTCCCGAGGTCCCTTCCAGCCCTAATGTCTATGAAATCTATGAAATCTATGAATTCAAGTTTGCAAGTTTTAATTCTAAGGATTGCTAGTTTGTGTTAAGGTTAACTAGTGCAAATGATCAGTCATATGTTCAGGGTTAACACCCTCTTTAATGTGCACTGCTCAGGCCTGCTGCTAGAGGGCTGGTGAGTAGGAGTGTGACTAGGGGCTACAAGTCTGCTCCATGCCTGCCCTAATCCCTGACTCTCACCACAGTATAGGCCTGCGAGAAGGAAGGGAAAGCCCTCCCATGCCACTTTCTGTCCCCCAAATCACCCCACTTCTCCCCATCAGCTGTCAGATCACCCCCCTACCTTGCCAGATCACCCCCCTACCTCCCCAATTGACTCTCCACCCCTATATCATGCCTTACCACTCCGGTCAGTCCAAGAGCAGTGATGGTGGCAGTAGTGGAAGAGGTTTCTCCTCTTCCTACTCCCAGGCTCCCTGCAGCCCATGCCACCCCCATGAATCGAGACTCACCTCCCACTGAGCCACAGAGGTGCCTGGCAGCCCTTTGCCCCCATCCCCATCCTCTCCTTTAGCTGAAGGGCCTGCTAGGGCCTAAATCTGGGCATGCAGGGGTGACGTGGTCTGTAGCAGCCCCAGGAGCAGACAGTACTGGGGGAATTCTCCCACCAGCACCTCTACTGCTCTCAAGCTAACTGGAGTAGCAGGACAGGAAAACAGACCTTATGATGAGAAGCTGAGAGCCATGGGATTCTTCATCCTGGAAAAATGCAGGCTCAGAGGTGACCTGGTGGCCACCTATAAGTTTATCAGGGGTCCTCACTAGGATCTGGGAGAACACCTGCTCACCAGAGCACCCCAAGAGAGGACAAGATTGAACAATCACAAACTCCTCCATGACTGTTTCAGGCTGGACATAAGGAAAAACTTCTTTACTGTCAGAGCCCCCAAGGTTTGGAATAGACTGTTGCTGGAGGTGGTTCAAACACCTACAATGAACACCTTCAAGAGACATTCGGACATTTATCTTGCCGGGATCCTATGATCCCTGCTGACTTTCTGCCCCTAGGGCAGGGGGCTGGACTTGAAGATCTTCTGAGGTCCCTTCCAGCCCTAATGTCTATTAATCTATGAATCTATGAATCTGTGGGTAGAGGGGATCATGGCAGGAAGGAGGGAGTGGCAGGAGAGAGATATGCGGGTTTAGGGAGGGATTTGGGGGGCTGAGATGGCAGCAGCCTGGCAGCTCCCCATGCACCCACTTTTGCTTTCCCCCTATCTCCCCCCATTTCCCCCCTCCAATCTGACTCCCCTCACTCCTTCCCCATACCCTTCTACCCTTGGCTCTTCTGTCTGCCTTCTCTCCTTTTCCTTCCTTCCCCAGTCACCTGATCCTCACCCAGCTGTTGTCCAGCAGTTCCTAGCTGCCAGTCCAAGGCCATAAAGTCCTTGGTAACAGCTAGTCCACATGGGAGAAATGCCTCCTGGAATAGTGGAAAATGTCAAATCGGTGGTTTTATGTCAGGTGAGCACTAAAAAGTTAATTTAACTCAAGCTAGGTAGCACAGTTCAAAGATAAATCTCACCTGAAAAGGCATAAAGTTAAGATGGCTAGAGGGCACATAGCATTAGTTAATAAGCCTGAATATGTGATCATTTAATTTTAAGTGCTTTACCATGGTCTAATTGTAATGTGTAAGCTCATACAACATGGTGAGGAAAGCAGTTCTCCTGGCTTCTCTCACCCCAATAGGGTGAGGGGCTATCCATGACAGCTTTTGCTTTTCAACAGCTGTCAAGTGCCTATTGACAGCTTGCCCTCTTCCCCAGCAGGGAAGAGGGAAGTCTGTCAATCAGTGAGCTCCCCTAAGGGCTGGGTTGATTCATGGAGCAGTCCTTTAGTGCCCCCTGGTTGGAGAGTTCATCTGCTTAGTTCTCTAGCCAGTGGGCTGGAACACATATATGTCCCCAAGCTATTTTTCTAGTGTTTAACATTCACATAAATTTTTAGCACTAGAAATGTCTGTGGCCTAAGAGTGGGGAGCCAAGCCAGCCACACTAAGAGAAACAAGATTGTTCCTCCTCATCCCAGATACCAATGTGGTATATGGGCAGGCCTTATTTATTATGTAAAATCCTGATTTCCTAGGTTGGGCTCCATCGCTTGACTCAAAAACAAAACCTAACCTAACTTTCACCTTATACCGGGTTCTTGATAGCTTCCTCTACAAAACCATCCTATCCCAAACACTATTTGTATATGAAACAGAGAAATTCATACTGCTTTTGAATAACTAGTGAATTCATCTGATGGTATGTCTCAGTAGGAAATCTTCTGAATTCAGGCATCATTTAACTGGGTAAATTACTATTGGCCTCTGGCCTATAACATATATATTTTACGCCAAATATTAGTTAAGATGCACTGTAACATAACTGATTCTTCTTGCCTTTCTTGTACTTATTGATAAAGAGAAACAGAAAGAAGTAACCAAGTCATTTATAGTTTCATAGTTTCATAATTTCTAGGGTTGGAAGGGACCTGAGCAGACCATTGAGTCCAACCCCCTGCCATGGCAGGAAAGAGTACTGGGGTCAAACGACCGAAGCAAGGTGTACATCTAGCCTCCTCTTAAAGACCCCCAGGGTAGGAGCCAGCACCACTTCTCTTGGAAGTTGGTTCCAGATCCTAGCCGCCCTGA
>NW_017728918.1:83235647-83245810 GCF_001723895.1 Crocodylus porosus
CCATACCCCCTCTGACTTGATCTATTCCCTCAGCATTCCCTAACCCGGCAACCGAGTTGTAGCCAATTTAGTTTACATAGGCCTCCCATAGTGGGACCGGGGAATGTACGGCCCGAGATGCCTAGTAAACTTATTCTTACTTAGAGGTGTGTGTGGGGGGGGGGGAGGAAAAGTCCTTTGTAAAGCCAGATTAGAACTGGTCTGATAAATGCTGAGCTGGATGTGAGGGTTGATGAGCATTTGGAACACAGCTTCCCCATCATGCAGTGCTTCCCTCCTTCGCTGATCCCAGAATTCACTGCAGTCTCTGCTTCAGGCTTTCTGTTCTCCATCTTTCATGTAAATGAATGGTCATCTGTTCCCATCTCTGATGCAAATGAGACATAGGGCAGTTGTTTCACTTATGTCACCCTCATCTGGAGGATTTCAGGTGTGTCTCTCGCTGCATCTTAATCAGTTTCTGTTTAGGTGGGGGCGGCGATTCTTTGTGAGTCAGACAGGCTGTGTCCTGTGTCAGGGTTCCCCCAGAACATGGAGCTGACAGGTAACAGTGCGGCGCCCAGAACTGGAAGCAGTACTCCAGCTGTGGCCTGACCAGTGTTGCATAGAGGGGAAGGATCACCTCCTTGGACCTGCTTGAGATGTATCTATGGATGCATGAAAAGGTGTGGTTGGCCTTCCTGACTGCATCCCCACACTGCCAGCCCATTTTCATTTTGGCATCTATGATGACTCCAAGATCCTTTTCTGCCTCTGTACTGACAAGAAGAGAGTTTCCCAGCCTGTCGGTATGGTGCCGGTTGTTCCTCCCCACGAGCATCACCTTGCACTTGTCGGTGTTGAATCCCATCCTATTTTCATCTGCCCACCCCTGTAACCTGTCTAGGTCTGATTGCAGCCTATTCCTTCTTTCTAGCCTGCCCACATCCCACCACATCGTAGTGTCATCTGCAGATTTGAACAGGGTGCTATTTACCCCCTCGTCCAAGTCACTGATGAAGATGTTGAACAGTGCGGGGCTGAGGACCGAGCCCTGGGGGACCCCACTGCCCACATCCCTCCAAGTCAAAAATGACCCGTCCACCACCACTCTCTGGGTGCGGCCCTCCAGCCAGTTGGTGACCCATTTGACTGTGTGGGTGTTGACACCACAGTCCCCCAGTTTCTTAATGAGAACGGGGTGAGAGACAGTGTCGAAGGCCTTCCGAAAGTCCAGGAAGAGTATGTCCACTGCTACCCCTGCATCTAGATTTAAAATCTGTATTTCTCACATGATAGGAGGTGAGTTATAATAAGAAGTATATAATCCTATACTGGATTGGGTAACATAAAATCTGAAGAATGCAACCTTCTGTTTTCCTACAGATTACCTTTTATATTTTTTCATTATAGAGATGGGTTTGGAAGAAAAAGTAGAAGGGTGATAAAACTTGATAAAACTTTTTGGTATTTTTACAGTAAATATAACAATTCTTTAACCTTGTCACACTGTAAGAAAATTTCTCTCCTGAATAGCTCTGAACAACTCAGTGGTAGTTATATACAAATATCCAGTGGCAGGTCTGTTAGCCTAAAGACTTGATGCTCTTAGGTGGCGACTACCTCCTGCAGTTGTGAGTTCTCACAGCTCTTTTGGACACAGGCTATGTTTTCCTCTTTATTTGGAGATGTCTATCACAGTTTAAATAAGAAATCCCATTGACTTCACTGAGGGAAGTCAGTGGAAGATTCAGGCATTCAGCGTCTTATAGTATCAGACCTTAAGGCTTTTGTTTTTGAATTAACCTGTTTCTTCCTACTGAAACAGAATGAAAACATTTGTTTTATTTTTGCTTTTCCCCATGGAGCTCTAAGAAGAAATAAATTTAACTAGAAAACTTCCTTAAATCATTTTAATTTCATAATCAGTGATTTGAAAGTGAATTTTTGATATTTCAAGATAAATGCTAAATAATTCAGAAAGAAAAAGTAGTGAAAAGTGAGTGTCTAGTAACTGAAAGCATGTGTAAATAGGATGCAATTTATCCATTCAAGGAAAGAAGCAAATTAGCGTTCAATTATTTTGTTTGCTGAATTCCTTGGTGTGTAGTTCTTTTTCTCATAAGACAACCTGAATGCATTTGGTTTTAGTGAAATTATCATGTGGGGTAAATTTTCCAAGTAGCATGTGGGGATTTAGCCCTAACGCTCTTATTAAAGTTGATGGGACTCACATAGCTAAATACATGTGTACCATGGTGCAAACGGTATTTACCTCCGAGACGATTTTTAAACATGTTGTGTAATGCTGCTTTGAAAAGAGGTAGGTGCAATTGTGGAAAAAAAAACCTGTTCCAGACAAATCACAAAAACTTGTATTTTTGTTGTGATGGTAGTTTGTCTGATCTGGAATTACTTGTCTTTTGTGCTTCTTTTTATTCTGTTCGTCCTATTTTGCCAAGATCTGTGTACACCAAGCTTCCTTTGCTTACTTTTTCTGTTATAAAGACACACCTGGTTTGCTTAAAATTTCTAAAATAATTTACAGCATATTTTGATCTGTCTCCTGGTAGGTACAGACACTACAACAAAATGTCTGAAAATGTATTTTTAAAAATAAGATCAATGCTTTTTTCCATATTATTTTGCCTTTCAACATAAAACCTCATTTATTGTAAGATTTTTTTCTCTTTAAAAGCACTTTTTAAATCCTTTAACATCAAAAAAGATTATTTCCCCAAGCTAAGAAAACACAAAAAATGAGTAAAAACTCTTTAAGGAGAAAACAAAAGCACACCAAACTTTTCAAGCTTAGAGGAAATAGGATTATGCATTTCCAATGAGTTTTCAGTACTTAAAGAACAGAGATAGGCAGTAAGCAACGTCATAAAGTTTCCATTCTCCAACAATACAGGAGGTCTTGCAAATAAAAGGAATTTAATCAGTCCCTATTGTTGCAAATTAAGGTCAACTTTCTTATCCTCTTTCATTAAAGTGACTCTGAGCTTGTCTCCCAGGTCATATCTTCCACATTGCCCTAACCAGAGAGAGAACAAGAGCGTGCACATACTTTTGGACAGTTAAGAAGCAAATAACTTAAAAAAATCCAGAAGAAACAACATGCAACAGCAAAGTCAAACAATGAGACACATTTTCACATTTCTGCTTTGTCTTCACTTACTTTATATGCCTAGGCTTTGAAAATGGAAGTATATAAAGTTTATGTTCACAGGGTAAGGTATATTTTCAATCCCTTTCTTTCCTTTTGAGTTCACCCCTTGGGTGACAGGCCTAGCATGCTTATTTTCTCACAAAGGTTCAGCTATTCTGAGATTGTATCACTAGGCTACAAAACCTCCATTCTGAGACATGTTAGCATGGCAGACCCTACTAACACTCAGTTACCTGCAGGTCCTTTTATGCCAGAAGCTTAGAACCAATGAGCTGGTTAAACAGACTCAGAAACAACTTCTGGAAATTAGAGTGTTATGCACTTAAATAAATTTGCATAACAGACAGAGTAAAAAGTTAAGACAATAAAAGCCTACACCTGTACTTCCCCTTATCTACAATATTATCTTTCCTTGCCAGCCTTCCTCAGTTCCTTGTGGCAGAGCTGGGCTGCTATTCAGCACATCCACAGGTGGTGGACACTGGAATGACTTTCAGGGAAGCAGGGGTAACTCTGACAAATAAACAGTTGCAGACCAAGAAGCAACAGTACCACCAAGATGTGGTGAGGCAGAGATGACAATACTCTCCCTCCTGAAAAGCCACATATATCCTCTGATGGTGCTGTGACATGGGAAGTATAGGTTGCCACTATAATAAGCCTGCCTAGCCCCCAGCCATGGGTCTACAAGTTCTCAATGGTGGAGCAATTGCAAGAAGACGTTAGAATCATAATGGCTGGAAAGGTAGATGAAGACTGCAGCGAAATAAGATCTCCAATTATCTCGGCCTCCTTGCCATTGGATCACAGTCCCATTCTGTTAAGAACCATGTGGAAGTTGATGTGCAGCAGCCTCACCATGGTAAAATAAATCACGCACAGGCATCTTTCATCAAAATGGACCAAACCAAGACTCCAGGGCCACCCACTCCTCACAGAAACGTGCCTGAGTTGCAATAGAACCTGTCAGACTAGACTGGCCTTAGCACCCATCTTTGGATCCCCAAATAAGGCAATCAGGGAAGACAATCATCCTTGACTCGAGAGACTGCCTGATTTTTTTTAGGCAAGTTAGCTCTATCGTTGGCTGGGAGAGACAGACTCTCTTCTGCAGCACACTTCCTCTCCCTCTATGGGTCTCTGTCAGCATGTTGAACATCCATTCACCCTTCTCCTTTCTTCAATATGCCAGCATCATTACGGGTCTAATATAGCCTTTGATCCTTGATTCTGCCTGGAAAAATAATTTTTGTCACACTAGTGGGCATGAGTTGGGGTTTATTTGCATTTAATAGCTTCCCAACATTCTCCCTAGCTCACTTGGCATTACTTATGTTAGCACCTCGCCTGTGTCAGCCTCCTATGATTTAACTTTATGCATTCAGGCATGATAATATCACACTAATAAAATGAGGAGCAGATGATATTTATAAAAAAAAAAATACGCGGAACTCTCATTCTTCTGCATGACAAATGATTACAACAGACCAAGTATTATCACTGAAAATATAAAAAGACCAATCTCTGAGTAAGCCAGTGTTTTTTTAAGTGATGTAATATATTCAAATTGTAACATTTTCTTATACAACATTTTCAGACTTGTTATGAAGGGGAATGAAATTTATTTTAATACCTGCAACATCAAAGGGGTCTCTCTTTTGAATGGGAAAAAAATGTTATGAGGTGAATCTGGTACTCCCTGCAGTTTTTCAGGGGGTTGTTATCTGAGACTGTATATACTCATTTGCTGCAATTGGTCTACATTCATGCAGCTCGGTTTAAGCCACTTAAAAATAGACTGGGAGAGTCACGTACAGGCATTTACTGGTCCCAGAAGTGTATGGGGTAACTGAAGTATGCAACTGGAGGTAAGGGGTGGAATGGGCAGGGTCAGGGAGAGGGAGGGACTGGTGGGTCTGTGGGGGAGTCAGTGGGTCCAAGGGAAGGGAGTTAGGGCTGCACTCCAAACAAATATAGGTGTTCACGAGATTGGGCTAGCCTATTCCCTGTCTCTTTCCCTAAAGTGAATTAACTTAGATTGGGCTCCCCATTTTTTGCCCAATTTAACCTCCCTGAGCAGCTTTATAATTAGGCATTTAGATGGCTGTAATCCTAGTTAAGTCAATCTAAATGCAACTTCTGTATGTACCCTCATATGGTGGGCAGCCTGACTATCACAGAAGTAGCAGAGGAAAAATAGTGATAAAAGGAGATAGGATACAAAACAATATCTCTGTTGGCTAACAATAGATTTAGTAACTGTGTGGTATTAATTAGGAAGGAATAGTTCCAGTAACTCCATCAATGCTGGTGACCCTGATCTTGTGAGCTACTCTATGAGAAAAGGATCCAAAAGCAGTTCAAGAGACCCATAAATTAATATGAAAATTCTGAACAATTATAAAATGTTAGGTGTTCATCCTACTTTTAATGCTAAGTTTTCGTTTTATTATAGTGGTTGGAATAGAAAAACCTCAAAGAGTTCAAAGTCCAGTTACATGCAGACAGTTATATTTAGAAGATATTAATACAACAAATGTATTTCTCCTGACATTACTTTTGGAAAATTGATTTTACATCTTGTTTGCAAACACATAGATTTTCTATGTTCATCACTTTAGGTACACCCTTCCTGTTAAAAGTCATGTTTTACTTTTATTTCACACATCACCTGCAAACACCAAAAAAAAAGTGGAACCAGTGATTTATTACATCTAAATATTCTTTTCTTCATAATGTAACCAGAGGATTAAAAGATAGTATTTCTTAAAATATATTGAACAGAACTAAAATGTGTTTACAAGCAAAAAGAAGAGCTATGGCAATGACATTTTTAAAACACAAGTACAATTTTGTTATAAATACATTCTATGTCTTGCATGACTTCCTTTAAATAAAACTCTGTGCATATTGGTGCACTATAGGTATTCTTTAGCTTAACACCTCCATTAAGCTTTTATGGAGGCCCACTTACACTTGGCATGAAGTTTACAGCAACTAAAGAACTATTGCACTTTTCTGTTGATTCTAATGAAGTTTTGTATTGGAAGTAATACCTCAGCATGTTCACCATTTTTTAAATCTTTCCACAGTCTCTACCAATCCCAACCCTTTTTTCCAAGATTAATCAGAAAAGGGCACGGCTTTCTTTCCATCTGAAGCATGTACTGATGATTGACGGCACAATTTAGTCCGCATCCTTGGAGACCTGGCAACTACCATACATATCTGCCTGTATAATAAGGTCAGTCTTCATTGGACTACACCTAATTGACATTAATTTAACCTAGTTCAAAAATCTTGAGTCAACTGTCCATAATATACCTCTCTGTTAATCAATGCTGTTGCTCTGTAGTCAACAAAGGGCTGAATGCTGTATCCAGAGTCAAATTCAAACTTGACCTGTTCTTATAAAGTGGAAGATTTTTTTTTATTCAGTCAACAAGAACAAGAGTGGAGCCTTGGCCAGTTTCAATTCCGTGAAAATTAAGTAAGTATTAAGAGTTAAGGTCCTATTCAGCAGTAGTCATTAAATTTGTTCCTATTGCCCAGCGCTATCTGAACTTCCGAAGTTAGGGTCAGGGACAGTCCTTCATTGTGCCCTGAAGCGATAGGATTTCTGAAGAATAATATCTGGGTCAAGGTATTGTGCCTTCCTATCAGATTTCCCACAGTCCTAAAGCCTCCTTATTCCTTCGAATGCTAGATCTGGCTGATATTTCTTTTGCAGAGTGAGGTGTCATAAAGGTACAAGACACCAGAGAAACAACATATCACCCAATTTAGCACAGGGGAACCTAAAACCTCTAATTCATCCTTTGCAAGTGATATATAGTAGGCTGGTTTTACATCAAAGGCTATTAGAAGGTTTCCTCTCAGAGCATTTTCCATTGAGTATACTCCGTCTCTATAACTTGAGGACAGTGGAGTCGCATCATATGCAAATTCATCATACGCATATGCCCTAAAGTGCCAGTTTGGATTCAGCCTGCAGCTGCCCCCCCCCCGCAGTGCTGTGCATGGGGCCAGCAGCCCTGCTGGGAAGCTGTGCACACTGGCTGGGTGGGAGTTTGGTGCAGGCTGCCCTGAGCGGGAGCAGCTGCATGGTGGAGGGAGCCCCCTGGCTCCACTCCACCTCCAGCCAGCTCCTGGGACCTAGCGTGCGTGCAGCCTGCAGCTGCCCCCCGCAGCACTGTGCACAGGGCCAAGCAGCTACATCGGGAGCAGCCCTGCTGGGAAGCTGTGCACGCTAGCCTGGTGGGAGTTTGGTGCAGGCCAGCTGATTTTTCAAGGGTAATTTTGACAATACTCAATTTTCGCCTTATGTGCTGACTCTAGAACCCAACCCCCCGTGTAAGATGCAACTCCACTGTACTGTCCTTTCTCTATATACAAGAAAAAAGGAGGCAAGACTTAATGAATGGAAAAAAAGAATTACTTTGTAAAAGCACCCAAATCCTTTAAAGTATAGTTGACTATTGTAGGAATGATCTCACTAGGTAAAGGTGTTTCCATGTTCCTTTGACTTATCCCAAAGGGCTATCCAACTTGCAGCCTTTTAGGCTGCATGTGGCCAGGCTCCTGCCATGGCATTGCTCCCCCTCCACTTCTCTGGCTGCTACTGTCACTGGGATCTCTGGGCTCCCCCTCTTTCCTCCACTTCCCACTTCCTCTACCCACAGGGCCTGGGGAGCCTGCTATGTGGGGGTGTCTCGGATTCCCATGCAACTGAGCATGAGGAATCAACATAGCATGTGACTCCCCACTCCCTAGAAGTTGGACATCCCTGCCCTAAAAATGAAGCAAGGAAAATTCCTACCAGATTTCCTATTTTTAATGTCTACTAATGCAAAGTAGCTCCTCACTAGAACTGGTTGGCAATTTTCTGTCAAAAATGGAAAATGGCATAAGCATGCTGTGGAACACACTGATTTAATAAAAGTTTTCATGGAAACCAAGTTATTTTTCCAATAGAAATATGTCTGGTTTCTAGTCAGCTCCCTGTTTTCAGAGGCACAGTGGGTACCACAAAACCAGGACTCCCAGACTCCTTAGGAACATATTTTGTTTTGAAAACCCTATAATGTTCCTGCAGTGGGAACATTTCTTTTCAAGATACTACTACACAATGCAATAGACCTCACCTAGACAGAAGGTGAGGTCTGCTTTCTATATGGCCATTCAAAGACATTTACTAAAACCAGATACTATTTTAGCAGATATTTTGTTCACTAACCGTGAATGAAGGTAGTGAGTTTAAATTCACTTCTCTCTCAAAAATGGATTTTCAAGGATTTTATTGTAAAAATAGCACCGTACAAAGTAAAGACGTGAATAAATATACCTAATAATGCTGAGAGTATTTCACAAGAACGTATTTTAATGTCAGAACATTTAAGATGAATGCACTGCAATTTAATGTAGCATGAAGCCATTTTGTCTTATGCTTTTACTTCCTAAAAGACACTGGAGAAATATTCTGTTAACATAGAGCCATATTCACCCCTGGTGTAGCCCCATGGAACTAAGTGAAAATACACCACTAATAACTCATCTTATTTTGCCCAGGTTTTGGGGTTTTTTTGAAGTAAATCATACAATTTAAGGGGAAAACTTGATATTTCTCAAAACTTTGGAGTCTTATAGAATTAGCAATTCATCAGCTGTATACATCTTTGACTTTTTTGCAAAATGATACATTTATCTTTTCACACTTTAACCTTTATAATCCTCTTACAGCCAAGATAAATATGGGATCTAACTGATGTTATGGATTTTAGGGGAAAATGACTCTGATTAATTTTATGCTGTTTAGATTATGTGATTTCAAACCAAGCACAGTACAAATGTGCTATTTTACAATGACTTTGAATACAATCCTGCAGCTGTCGAAGTAGAGTTACCTTAATGGGATTACATTTTGTAACTGAAATGTGACTTTGGATGTAAGCATCTTGCTTTATTGTCATTTAGAAAAATGTGCATTAGCATGAGTACCTCTCTGAAAACAGATGAAAGTGAAATTTTACTAACACTTAATTCTTTTTTTCTTAGAAGGGGGAAACAAAGAAATTCCAATAGAAGCATGTTGAAATTTACTAAGACAACACCCTCCCTCTTTGAATTAAAAAAACATACACAAGGGAGCAAGAAAGCAAAGCTAAGTTATTTCTTTCATATATTGACTACCTGAGTCTATTGGTTTACTGACAGTGAGCTATGTTAAAGAAATGATTTAACATGTGAAGACCTGGGAAAACACAGAAGATACCTGCTTAACTTTCACACAATAGGTGATATTGTACAGGTCTTGAACGAGCAACACTTCCACTCCTTCCCCTAAAAAACAGGGCTGATTACTTGCATAGAATCCCATTAAAAATCTTATATGCATTCAATTTGTTCTTGTTTAAAATGTGGCACATCCAGGGAAGCACCTGTAGAAGTCACAGTTTGGGGGTGGGAGGGAAATGTAAGAGTGGGAAGAGAGGAGAAAGCTCAACAGGCAAAGCAATAAGTTAAGCATATGAAGCAAGGAAGAATGATTCTGAGTTACAGTCTTCCTCACAGTCTTCCTCATCAACAGGGTTATCCAGGCCAGCCTGTAAGGGGTTGATTTTCAGCCATTCAGTTCCCCCCTAGCTGCTGCTGCCCTCATTGCTTCAGGTGCTGCAGCAGCTGGGGACTCTGGACTCCCTCTGCCTCCTCTGGCTTCCACTTCCTGCCATCAACCCAGGGGTTTATGTGGGAAGCCTGGCTTATGCTGGCATTGCCTGTGCAGCATGTAGTCAGCAGGTATATGGCCACTGATCACTTAGAAGATAGACCATTTTAACAGAATGATGTAAGTGAATGTTCTTGTTGCCGGCACAAAGTGCCCGAGGGAGGCAACAATTGGGTTCGTTGCCCGGTGTGCGTCGCACCAATAAACACACTGTGGGGAGAAGTAGACAGAGTTTATTTGAGCTCAAGTAAAAGGCACAGGGAGACTGTATTGTCTCAAGTTCTGCGC
>NW_017728918.1:83245821-83258690 GCF_001723895.1 Crocodylus porosus
TCCTGTTTTTCCAGTATTACAGGAGGTTACAAAAAGTTCAGGAAAGGGTTACAAAGGTTCAGGAAAAGGGAGGGGGCCCTGGCTCGCCCAGAGCAGAGGGGCTTCTTCGACACTCGTGGTCTTCCATCCCTCTGAGTTACCTAGGGTTATGCCTAGTGACACCAACATTCTGAAGTCTCAATACGGTATAACCCGGTTCCTTATATATTTGCAACTCATGTCCAACTTGCTGTGATAATTCATTGTAAGAGTCATTCTGATCCAAGATACTGGACTGTGCATTGTGCACATTCGTGTGTGTGTGTATGCACACGTGCGCATGCTCAGTAAGGCCCACGATAATTTCATGGATGTTTACTAGCTAAACAAGTAAGACACACCCAGGGTGGTGCAAGTATAACACACATGGATACAAGTGTTGTAGCAAATGTCAAGTTAATTCCATGCACGTGTTTCTTTGAAGGTTCTTTGCATGGTATACGGAAGGAGAAGTGGAAAGAAAAGGCAAGCAATAGATGGGGACTCAGGTAACATAGGTAGGTATGGAGGGAAGCAGAGATGAAGTATCCAGAGAAAGAAGGTTGGAACAAGGAACCAATGAGAGAATCAAAATGGTCAAAAAGCCACTTCCAGTGTGTCAAGGTCTCTGCTTAAGCTGCTTCTGTCATCCTAACTGAATACTCCCTCCATATAGGTCTTTTTACTGCATGGCCATATAGTAAGGTGGGGGAGGTGCACCAACTGAGTCCAATAGGATAACTGGGGGGGGAAGGGGGCATCAGTGGGGCACCAACCCTGGGCTCCAACTATGAAGGGATGCCCAAATCAACCCCCTAGGAGTCTTTACCCAGCAATGTATTTGGGGAATAGAGGATGAGTGGAATGGTGCTCCCCCACACCTGAGGAGTTTTTTTTTTTTTAGTAGGTGCAGTCCTACACACAGTAGCATATGTGGGGTAGTGGTGGGGTAGCATGGAGTGAACACAGCACAGGGATGGCTCCCAAGAATTCTATATCACGGGGCTGCTGCTACCAGATTCTCTCTATCTCCACTGCTGCTTCTCAGGCTTTCTGCATGGGGGAGGTAGCTTCTACTGCTACTGCTGCCAGTGCTTTAGCTGCTCTAGCAGCATCAACTACAGTAGCAGAAGTAGTGATGGAAACAGTAGCAGCAGCAACTGCCTTCTCTGTGCAGACAACTTGGACATGTAAGATTTCCCTTCTCCCTCCCCTCAGAACACATGGGTCAGCATGCTACCACACCTCCCCCGCCCCCACCCCCCACCACCCCAGGAGCTAAATGACCTTACTGCCCCTTTGACTGGGCACATCTACACATACTATTAGCATGGAACAACAAACTCGAGTACATATCGTGCCGGAGTTTATTGCTCCCAGGTACACCATTTGAATGTGTGGCCAGGACTGCAGCATGCTGAGATGGATTGGAAAAGCCCTAGCTGGCAGGGGGCCCCAGGGATCAGCCTGCTAGCCCATGGCTGCTCCAACCTGGCTTAAAGTGCTGAGGATGAGTTGGCTAGGGCACGAGAGCTTTCTAGTGTGGGGATAGCCATCAGGCAGCACCCCACACTGAAACACCTTCATTCCCAGCTGGATCAGCATCTACACGTGTGCTGGTGCACAAAAAAAACCTCCATAGCAGGATAGTACTTGTACTTACAAGTATGACCCTGTTGCAGAGTTAATAAATTTCCTGCAGGCTAAAAGGGCTGCATGTGTAGATGTGAAACATTTAGTGCATAGCTCAGGGGTCGGCAATCCCTGGCACATGTGCTAAGCTTGGCACATAAGGCCATTTTGCTCAGCACACCATGGCCAGCCCTAGCTCTGGGTAGCTGCTGCCAGTGCTTGCAGCATCCCAGCTGCTGGCTGGGAGTAGCCAGGGCTCCTGGCTGGCAACAGCTACCCAGAGCCGGGGCTGGCTGCAGCCAGGAGGCTTCAAACAGTTGCACCAGGCTCTGGAGCCCCTGCATCAGCTCTGTACCGGCCCGTGCACATGTGCCTCAGAGCAGGCGGTGGGAGGGGCCTGAAGCAGTGCAACCCTGGTCTCTCCCTTCTTCCAGCACAGAGCTGGTGACTGGGCTCCGGAGCCCAGCACAGCTGTTTATAGCCAGCCTGGGCTCTGGGCAGCTGCAGCAAGCAGCAGGCAGGCTGTAAACAGCTGTGCCAGGCTCCACAGCTCTGGCATCAGCTCTATGCCGGCGGTGACTGCACAGGCACCTCAGGGTGGGCTGCACTGCCCTGCTAGGAACAGCCTGTGCTCCAACAGCTACCCAGAGCCAGGGTAGCTGTTGACAGCCATAGAGCCCAGGCTGGGGGGCAGGGGCTTTGGGTGGGGGGCAAAGGGCCTGCCCTCATTTTGTTTTTCTGGCATGCTGGCACTCCAGCACCTTCCAAGGTAGGCATTGTGGTGTTTTTTGGCACTCCAGCCAAAAAACATTGCCTACCCCTGGCATAACAAATTCGTCCTCTCTGCACTAAACTTCTTAGACATACCTACTGAGTCATACTACTAAGTAGGACTGTATCCCCTCCACAGTTTTGGGATGGCTCCAGCTAAGCCACATTTTACCCTCTTATCCTTCAGTCATTGGAACAGAGCCTGCTTTACCTGTTTCTGTTTCTGCACTGTATATTTCCTTGTTGAACGAGCCTGAGTAGAATATGTGATAATACGTGATTTATTATTAGAGATGTCATTACAACCATTATTGAGCATTCTCTGCCAAATAGTCCAGCATTTTTTCTTCAGATCTTTTGTATGTCTGGATAGAGCAGCTTGTTCACGATGGGCATATTTTGACATTTTTGAATTGGGCATGTTTAAATTTAAAGGTGGAAAAAAATCACTCATGATGTGGAACACCAGCATTTTTTAACAGATACACTAAAAAAGAGAGAAAATGTAACTTGTGGCTCATGAAATAAAAATAGTTGCTGAGTAACTAATTATGCATTCTTAATATTTTAAAAATAGAACTAGCTACTCACTGGTCATGCTTACATGAGACACTATGTTGCCACATCAGTGAACTGAAGCAACACAGCTCATCACTATGGTGACATAGCATCAGTGGGCACAAACTGTGACATTGACACTACATCACTGTGGAGACCAGTCGTGTTGCCATAGCTCATTGCTACAGCAAGGTAGTGTCTAAAAATAACTGAGCCACTGGGACTGCACAGTACTAAAGCAAGTACTAAATGACTGTGCAGTACCAAATGCACAGTCAGGGGCATGTGTAAATGGCATGTGTAAATGTGCCCATTGTACAGATGTATTCAGTGAGAAGACATATGAGAGCAGAACTTCCATTCCAGGCATTTGGAAAAGAAAAAGGACACATTTCTCCCATTACACAGGACTCTGGGTGGCTGATTACAAGTGTAAGTGTTAAGGGTGCAGCTCTTTACCCTGCCCACCTGCCTCTATTTGAATGCTCTGTCTAATCATTCTCATAACCTCTCCTTGAAACAACCGAACTATTCTCTTACAGGCTGCAGACAGACATTTGGGGAGGTTATGGGGGAGATTAGATTGCGATAAAAGAGCTACCCAATTGAAGGTAAATCAGGATGGGGAGAGCTAGCAGGGAAGGTTGGAGAAGCCAGGAGGGGGGGAACTGAGGCTCTGTGCGGGGGGGATGGGATTGGAGGGTCTGTGGAGGGATTGGTAAACAGGCAGGGTTTATGGGGGTATTGCTGAAGTCGAGGAGGGTTTGGCAGGATCTGGGGGCTTGTGGAGTCCATGACAGGGGATTTGGAATGATGGGAAGGCTCTCTCCCCCTACACTGGGACCAGGGGCTATTTTTAGCACTTGGTCCCGTCCCACCACCAGACAAGTCCCTCATCCTGATGAACCTACCATCCCATCCCTCCCTCCCTCCCTCCCCTCCACCCCACACAAATTTATTTCCTCAGCTCCTGGCATTAGGAACAGTGGTAAACCAGCACCAGGAGTGACTTGAAGGATGAGGGGTTTGGCTGACTTGGAGAGAGATCTGGCTGGTCTGTGGGGGAGGCAGGTGTCCACCTATAGGTGGGGGGAGGGGGCAGAGATGCTAAAAATAGCCCAGTTCCAGAAGGAGGTGAGAAAAGCACAGACTTGGGGCTGGGGCCAGTGTCTGGGCTTTCTCAGCCCTGGAACTGCATTGGCAACATTACAGAAGTTCAGTTAGGTTGGTCTTGCCAGATCTGAGCTAAGTTAGACTACCTCAGATGTAAATTTAGATCAGTTTGGCCATTTTTAGACCTGAATTTGTGTAGTATTCGCATGTAGATCCACCTAAGTAGCGTAAGGTCTGTACCTGGCCAAACTATGTTAAATCAAGTGGCCATTTTTAATGTGATCTAACCTCCCCAAATGTCTGTACACAGCCTCATTTTCTCCTTTTTAAATCCCGGTTCTACCCACTTTGTGTCCATTCACCCTCTTCTCAGGTACCATGTATCCCTCTAACTGCCTCTCATAGTCTCCTTTTTCTCTTTATCAATTCCCTCTCCCCATTCTCCTAACCTCTCTTAATCTTTTCATCCTCTTCTTTTTTAAAAAAAAAACTTGTTTACATACTCTCTACTTCTCAGCTTATCCCCACATCATTTCCTCTTTCCCCCTTATTCTCACTCAGTTACTCCATTATTTGTTTCCTAATATCTAAGTAGTTACTCCATTTACTCCACCAATTCCTTTCTATTACTATCATTCATTCTCTCTGCAGCCCAACTCATATTTTTAGAAGTTCTTATGGCATATTAATTAAAGTTTCAAATTCTGGCATTATTTTTTAGTTTGCAAGTCCATTTAAAATGTATTTTTCTAAGTGGATATATTTATGTTACCACATAGATACACAACCAACCTAGGTCTAAATTAGCTAGCTCAAAACCCACTAGTAATCTAGCCATTGCAGCATGGAGTTTACCCTGGACTACAAAGTCTAAAGCAGCATAAAAGAGTCTATGCTGAACATTGAGTTGGCCAAGCTACACTTTTATTGGGATCTGACCTACCTGCATTACAGCTAGGTCAGCATAAGTTATGCCAATGATTCTGACCTATGGTTGGAGGTATATAATATTGTTATCCATGAAGTCCATATTTTCTGTGTCAGCACCATAAATAAAGATATTGTTTCCCTTCCATTGTTCCCAACCTTTCACCAGCCCTTACTATATTTTAAAATGTGATTAGTTATCAAAGCTACTCCTTTGGGAGTTCAACTCTTCTTTTCAGAAGCCAATGGCAGTAACAAGAAATGAACTGAAACTTTTTAACCGTCCTTTCCTAAAATAAATAAAACTCTGGTTTGATCCCCTGCCCAGTATTGCTATCCTACTTTTGGCCCTTGAATATAGAGGGTAGCCTGGGCAACAGCAACTGCAAAACCATCACATTCCCTGTCCATTGAAAGTCAGGAAAATCGGCTAGCAAGGTTGAAGTTTTGGACTTCAAAACAGTGTATTTCAGCAGGCTCAGGGCAATAGTAGGGGAAGCACTGCAGGACTAGGGACCAAGTGTGAAAGGAGTTCATGAAGATGGTTTGAGGACATGATCCTCAAAGCAGAAAAGAATGCTATTCCCATGCAGAGGAAAGGTAGCAGAAGGGCTGGGAAGCCCTCTTGGCTTAGTAGGGATATCATGGTCTTCTTGAAAAAGAAGAAAGAGGCATACAAACAATGAAAGATTAGGACAGTCCCCAAGGAGGATTATACAACAATGGCCCACATTTGTAGGGAACAGATTAGAGAGGCTAAGGTGGTGACTGAATTTAAACTCACAACATAAATCAAGGACAATAGGAAGTCCTTCTTTAGGATGTAGGAAATAGAAGAAAAACAAATAGAAGAACGGGGATATTGATTAACAACTCAGGACAGCTGGTTACCAACATTGAGGAGAAAATTAAACTCCTGAATGACAACTTTGCTTTGGTATTTCACTGGACTAAAGGGAAAATCGTACTAACTAAGGTTCTGAATGGGCATTGTGGGAATGAGCACCTTCCTACTGTTGACATGATCAGTTAGAAAAGTTAGACATTTATAAGTCAGCAGGACTGGATGAACTTCATCCAAAAGTGCTGAAGGAGCTGGCCAAAGTCACCGTGGGACTTCTGGCAAAATGCTTCCAAAATTCATGGAGCTTCGGGGAGGTCCCTGAAGACCGGAAAAGGGCCAACATTGTGCTCATCTTCAAGAAGGGCATGAGAGAGGACCCGGGCAACTATAGATCAATTAGCCTAACTTCTATACCAGGGAAAATTCTGGAAAAATTCATCAAGGAGTCTATGTGCAATACTCTTGAAGTTTCGGAATGAGAGCCAGCATGGCTTCATCATGTACAGGTCTTGTCTTACCAATCTCATCTCCTTCCATGACGAGGTGACTCACTACCTGGATAAGAGCGAGGAGGTCAACATGGTATACCTAGACTTCCAAAAGGCCTTTGGTCTGGTATCTCATGATATTCTCATGGAAAAATTGGAGGATTGCAGGCTGAACTGTTTGACAGTCAGTTGGGTAGGAAGTTGGCTGCAGGGTAGGACCCAGAGAGTTCTAATGAATGGATCTGTGTCATCCTGGTGAGAAGTGGCCAGTGGTGTCCCTCAGGGGTCCATGGTTGGTTTAGTGCTTTTCAATGTCTTTATCAACAGTTTGGGTGTTTGGGAGAGACCATGACTCTCATTCTCACTCTTATTCTCAAGACACATCCTCCCCAACCCTAGTGCTACCCCTCACTCCTGACCCACAGTGCCCCAACCCACAGGCCATGCTGGTGCTCCTCATTCCCAACCCACAGCCCCCTGGCACTGCCTGTGCCCTGCACTCATGACCCACTGTCCCCCACACCTCTTGGTGCCCTTCAGTCCCAAGCTACAGGCCCCCCCCAGCTCTGCCCGTTCTGTTCATTCCCAACCCCCTGCCCCCCCAGCCCTGCCACTGGCCCTGGTGCCACCAGCCAAGCCACCAGCTCCCTACTGACCCCAAAAGCTGCTCCCCCCACACCCTTCACCCACTGGAGGGCCAGGCACCTCTCCCTTCTGCCCCACCCTGCTGTAGCCCCAGCACCTGGACAGCTTCCCCCAGCACTGGGAGGCACCCTCCCCCCCTCGCGCACCCATCTCCTCTACACACCCTGCTACACACACTCATACATACCCTGGACAGTCCCTAAGCCTCAACTCTCCAACCTCCCCCCCCAGACTTACCTGTATGCAGCTGCCACCAGGTCTGCTCCCACCACTCCACCTGGCTGCATGCCACCCATGTGTGTGCGCACACTTAAATGTACATGATGCCCCCTGCCTCCAATCGCTCTCCCCCCTCTTCCACCAGGGCCAAGCAGCTCTTTCCTAGGGTAAGCTGGGAAGTGCCAGGAAAAACTTAGATGCTGAGCAGCACAAAATCATGGACGTATGTTGATATTTAAAAAAACCCACCCAGACAGAAATGGGAGGACCCAAAAAGAGGACATGTCCAGGAAAACCCACCTTTAAATCCTCCCATCACCAAAAGGGGATTTAAATATATATCTTCTGGTTCCAGCCATAGCCTAGACACTGCTTAGACCCCTCTGCAGCCCTCTTCTTAAGGGACCACTGCACTTTTAATTTAATATTCCTTAGGTTAAAAAAAAAAGAAAAACAGCAGTGGAAAAGTTTCTATGTCATGAGGATCTGAGGCCCATAGTAGCACTTGGGGTAAAAATAAACCTGGTGCCCCCTCCCTTCCAGGCATTATTTATTTCACTGAGGCACATAACCTCCAGCTGTAGTTCCTACTGGCCTCATTCTTGGATTCCCACCATTTGTCAGTGGCACCTCGCTTTCTTTGCTTGGGTTAAAGTTGCCTGAAGTTCAAATATTTTGATTTAGGATAATGGAAATGATTTGAAACAATAAAATTATACTTTTTTTCAATTTATTTTTCCAGAAATAATGAAGTGACTTAATTTCTATTCAGACTGAAACCCCCTACCCCCAAGCCTCTCCTTCTCTGCTAGTATTATGATTTGGCTACCAACACAAAAAAAATAGTTATTTTTGCAGCTCTATAGTTGATTCACACTAATAACTTAAAATTAGTTTCTAGGCACTTACTGCCAATACCCAAAGCCTTTGCTAGAATCTTATATTTGATCTCTATTTAATAACCTTCCTTCATTTTTTCTATGAAAACAGGAGCTTCAGACAACAATATAGATGAAAGTTGATCTTGTGCTTAGGGAATTAGGCTCCATAGCAAGAGCTCTAGTTCAGTTCCTGGCTTTGTAATGTGACCTTGAGTAGGTCCCTTAATCTTTTCATGCTTCTTTTTCCATATTAGTAAAATGGTTGTACCTTTTCTCTCCCTCTCATCCTGTATCTGCCTTGTCAAGTCAGGTCCTATGAATGGCCTCAGTTCAGATAACAACTTAAGCATTTAGAATTTTAGCATGTGCTTTAACTGGACTTCAGCACATGAACTGGGGGTTGGTATGTAAAATTGTTAATACAAGACCCATCATTACAAAGGACTGCAATGTAGGTCATAGAATCATAGAATCATAGAAGTATGGTTGGAAGGGACCTTGTAGATCTTCAAGTCCAACCCCCAGCCTGGGAAAGAGAAAAACTGGACTCAAATGACTCCAGCCAGATAGGCATCAAGCCTCTTCTTAAGGATCCCCAGGGTAGGAGCCAGCACCACTTCTCTTGGAAGTTGTTTCCAGATCCTAGCCGCCCTAACTGTGAAGTAGTTCTTGTGGATGTCTAATCTACACCTACTCTCCAACAACTTGTGGCCGTTATTCCTTGTTATGCCAGGGGGCGCTAGGGGAAACAAGGTCTCTCCCAAACCCTTCTGGTCCCCCCTATTGAATTTATAGATGGTCACCAGGTCCCCCCTCAGCCTTCTCTTGTGAAGGCTGAACAGGTTCAGATCCCACAGTCTCTCATTGTAGGGTCTGCCCTGTAGTCCCTGGATCATGCGGGTGGCCCTCCTCTGGACCCTCTCAATATTGTCCACATCCCTCCTGAAGCAGGGCACATGGAACTGGACACAGTACTCCAGCTGTGGCCTGACTAGTGTCGCATAGAGGGGGAGGATCACTGCCTTGGCCCTACTTGAGATGCACCTGTGGATGCATGAAAAGGTGCGGTTAGCCCTTCCAACCGTGACCTCACATTGTCGGCCCATGTTCATCTTGGAGTCAATAATGTCTCCAAGATTCCTTTCTGCTCCATGCTCTCAAGAAGGGAGTTTCCCATCTTATACATGTGCTGCTGGTTACTACTGCCCAAGTGCAGAACCCTGCACTTTTCAGTATTGAAACACATCCTGTTTTTGTTAGCCTACCCCTGCAACCTATCCAAGTCTTGCTGCATTCTTTCCCTCCCTACTAGCGTGCTTACCTCACCCCAAATTTTGGTATCATCAGCAAATTTAAGCAGGTTGCCTTTCACCCCGTCATCCAAATCACTGATAAAGAAATTGAACAGCGCGGGCCCAAGGACCGAGCCCTGGGGGACTCCACCGCCCACTTTCCCAGAGGTCGAATATGACCTGTCCACCACCACCCTTTGAGTACAACCCATCACCCAACCTGCAATCCATCTGACTGTGTGGGCATCAATGCCACAATTGCCTAGTTTTTTAATGAGGATGGGGTCGGAGATGGTGTCAAAGGCCTTGAAGTCCAGAAAGACTACATCCACGGTGACACCTGCATCCAATGCTTTTGTGACCTGATCATAAAAGTCAATCAGGTTGGTCTGACATGACCAACCTCTAATGAAACCATGCTTGAGCATCATCCCTGAAGCCGGCCTATCACAGATGTGCTCCTTGATGATCTTCTCAAAGAGTTTCCCTAGGATTGAGGTAAGACTGATGGGCCTATAGTTGCCCAGGTCCTCCCTCCTCCCTTTTTTAAAGACGGGGATCATGTTGGCTATCTTCCAATCATCTGGCACCTGGCCTGAGCACCACAAGCACTCGTAAAGCCATACCAAGTGTCCTGCAATAACTCCTGCTAACTCCCTCAACACCCTGGGGTGGAGAGCATCTGGGCCTGATGATTTGAACATATCCAGCCCCTCAAGAAGCTCTCTAACCCGGTCCTCCCCAACCTGAGGTCTGGAGGCATTCCCCTCGAGTCCATCTTGCATCACAGTGGGGAAGTCCCAGTCCCTGCACAAGAAAACTTAGGTGAAGAATCGATTAAAGAGATCTACTTTCTCCTCTGGTGCAACCACTAGATTGTGCAGCATATCTTGCAGGGGCCCCATGTTTCCTGGTGCCTTCTTCATCCTCCTTATATATTTGAAAAAGGACTTTTTATTATCTTTGATCTTGGACGCTAGTGCTAGCTCTAGGACTGCCTTAGCTTTCCTGACAGCCCCCCTACAGGCCCAAGCGGAGGAGATATACTCCTCTATGGTGATAGCACCCCCCTTCCACCAGGTGTATGCTGCCTTTTTGGCAATCAGGCATTCCTGGATGCTTTTGCTGACCCAGGGAGGCTTTTGGGATGGTCACCCCTTGGGCCCTGAGTATTGTCTCCTTAAGGAACGACCACTCATCTTGGACGCTGAGTTCCTCTGCCCTCGAGAATCCCAGCACCTCTCCCACTAATCTCCTCAACTTGTTGAAGCTGGCCCTCTTGAACTCTTGAGGTCATCCAAGGTAACAATAGTCTAAGTCATCCCATTAGATAAAATTGTCTTTAAAATGCATAGATAAAAAGACTTAATTTATCTAAACTGAAAAGCCTCGTTATGCATTCCTTGACTGAGTTTCAAATATAACTCATAAACAAGAGAAGTTTGAAAACACAAGTAATTGAATCAGAATTGGTATATTGGAAGTTAGGACTGCATAGTGCTAAAATATGAGCTAGTTCATTCAACATCCCTTTTTGGGGTTCCTTATTTAATGATTATACCAGGAAGGTCATTAATGTGTCAGGACTGCTGTGGTTACTACCTCTTGTGTCCTTGGGAAAAGTCATATGTTTTAAGGGTTGTTTTTTTGGGGGGGGTTACCTTTTTTATTAAATATACAAAAAAGAAGGAAAGACTTCCATTATGTATTTGCTATAGGACTAAGCGAGCCGAGTCTTTTATCCTCGAAAGCACAAGGGTTTTTTTAAAACTTTTTAATGCTGTACATAACAAGAGTCATGTTAACACATTTGATTTTTTGGTTCCATTTATTTCACATAACAGGCCACAATTCCCCAAGTTGAGTTGGTGTCTTTATGTACTACTGAAATATAGATAATAAATCTATCACTGTGCAGTGGGTTGGAACCAATAAGAAACAGTTATTGGTTTTGAGCTAGAATTTCTACTAAGGCACACTAATGTCAGACAGACATCTGAAAACATATCCCCCAGGTCATTTGATCTAACATACCCAAGAATTTTAACGCAGAAGTTTTTAATTTCTCACTTATCTCCATTAGGCTTAAGGATAGAACCAAAATAGAGCACTGCAAGTAGGTGTTCCAATGCCAAAATATTAGCCAAGGTCCTAGAATAGGACCCTGACATAGGTGCCCAGGACCAGGCTTCCTCTAAAGCAGGGGTATCAAATTCATCAGGCTCTACAGGCCAGAAAAATAGCATGGGGCCAATCTACAGGCTGAATCAGGCCTGAAGACTGGACCTGTAAGCTAGATCCAGCAGGGCAGGAACTTCATACAGCATGTGCCCCAAAATGGCCACTCATTTCACATGCAGCTCTCACCCGCACCAGCCCTGTGCAGCACATGAAGCATACACATGTCCCAGGCCATTGCAACAGGCGTTCATTATGCTGTGTGCAGTGTACAGGACTGATCCAGTGCACCTCATGTTTGCCATTTGTGGGTACATTATATGCCCTCCGGGTTGGATGGAACAGATTTGTGGGCTGGATCTTTGACACCTCTGTTATAAAATGTGTGGTCGGTGTTAGGCCCTCAAAAAGATGTTACAAAAAGACTGCATACTTAGTGGGGAACCATATTTATGAATTCCTGTCCCTATCCTGAGAAACTCTTGAGTCAGTTCTGCAGGAAAGTCCCTTTATATACTAGAGATGCAAAACTTGAGGTTAGGTGCCTTTAAGCATTTTTTGAAAAAATCTAACAGAGATTACTCTTAAACTGTGCCTAGGGGAAAATAAACTTGCCTTATATAATATTCTAGCAGCTAAAGCACTCACTTAGGAAATGAGACATTGGGGTTTTGGGAACCTATCAACCTGCAAGGATTCAGATCCATATATTTCCACCTCTCAGAAGAGCATCATAACTAAGAGGCCACAGAAAAGTCAGTGAGGCACTCTATACCCTTCTTGTTGTAATTGGGCCACTGTGCATTGAAAAATGCAAGTTATGGGACCAGAAAGAGAGTAAGCAAGAAGAAACGTGTCTCTACAGGCAACTAGTTAGTGCATGCAGCTGAGAGGAAATAGTTCCTGCCTCTGTTCACAGGTTTATTTCTTGTTTTTAAATGACATAATGTAAAATTTGTCATTTGGGCTGAGGAGGGAGGGGAGGATCCACGTAGTGAACCAAAGACTGCGGAGCTGGTGTCATCCAGAAGGCTTTGGCTTCCATGACCACAGCCCGCTCTTTGGTGAGAGAGGCAGCAAGCTGCTGGGAAGAGATGGCCTCCACCTCTCCCCCTTGGGGAGGAGGCTCTTCTCAGCCAGGCTGGTTGACCTGCTCCACCAGGCTTTAAACTAAGCCCGCTGGGATATGGGGGGACTACTGCCACTGCTGTCCCAGTGAGCAACCCTTGCAAAGCCAGCAGACCAAGGCACTTAAGGGAGCCCACCCCTGCCCCAGCCCTGGCACAATCTGTGGGCAAGGCAA
>NW_017728918.1:83258701-83267190 GCF_001723895.1 Crocodylus porosus
ACCTTCAAGAGTAAATTGGATGCTTATCTTGCTGGGATCCTATGACCCCAGCTGACTTCCTGCCCTTTGGGCAGGGGGCTGGACTTGATGATCTCCCAAGGTCCCTTCCAGCCCTGATGTCTATGAAATCTATGAAACCTATGAAAATTTATAGATATTCTAGGTAGCAGGGACTGGAACCCAGTTTGTCTCCCTACATTGCAAGCTACAAAGCATATAAGGCTGAAATGCTGGGTCCTAGCCCTCAAAGTACATATAGGGGTGTAACATGGGGATGCGCTTCTCTGCTTCTATTGACAGTGAAGAGGGAATAGGGGAGGCAACTGGCTCCTCTATTAATGTTATCTCATCTCTATTTCTATCCATGGCTGAGGTAATACAGGGTGTTTCTACACGTGCATTTGATGCAGAACCAGTTTACTTGTGAGTAAACTACTCATGAGTAAATGGTCCATGTCAGGCATCTACATATACAGGGAAGCAAGAGCAGATTTGCTGCCAATGACAGCAAGCTGCTCCTGCATCCTGGGCCCTGCAATGGGCTTCTGCTGCCACTGGGAGGAACTCTAGCTTCCCCCTGGGTGCTAGCCCAGGAGCTGGCAGAGAGCACCAGGCCAGGAGGTAGCTGTCTCCTGGCCTGGGCTGGGACATTACCCCCTGCCTCCAGGGGCTGTCTGCTGCCAGGGTAGAGGCAATGTCCCTTTGCCTTAGCAACAGAGAGATGCAAGCCTCCTGTTACGAGATCACACTTGGATAGTGGGGGCTGAGAGACCTTTATCTCCCAGCCCCAGCTCCACTAGCATGACTGGGACCCTTATCCCCCAGCACTGTCCCCATGGTCACAGAGATGGCACTGGGTGATAAGAATAGCCGCCTCTGATCCCCAGTTGTGATCTTGGAGCAGGGGTTTTGAAGTTTCTTGCTGCCAGGGCGGGGTACATAGTCCCCACACCAGCTCCTATCGCCCATTGTGGAGCCTGCCCCAGCAGCAGGCAGCTCACAGGGGCAGGGAGCAATCTTCCACTCCCTAGTAGATGCGTGACTGGGAGCAGATTTGCTTCTGGTCAGACATCTACACAAGCTCTACTGTGCCATTACTAATTGAAAGTAAATTTGCTACTTTCATTTGCATTTCCTCTGATTAGCAAGGTTTACTGCATAGTAAGCATAGCACTTATAGACACGTGTTTACTGCTTAGTAAACTACACTACTGCACAGTTACTCATCTCGTGTAGATGCATCCACTGGTCAGTATTTCCAGGATGCTGTCGGTCTGACAGATTGTCTGTTTGAGGGAACTGGGAAGGAATGTTTTATTCTAAAAAGTTGAGAGCAGTCCAAGAGAAAGGGACAGTCCTCCTTAGTATCTAGCCAGCAGAATGTAAATTAAAAGGGGAAAAACAGGATTTTTAATGCTAGGAGGAATAAAAGTTCATCACCACTTGAGGTTAGTGTCTATGTTTTATTCAGCTGCATATCCAGATCAATGTATTTTAATTAGTACTCTATTATTAATATGTATGATGCTATGCAATTTCTATTCATGGAGCAAGAAAAGTAATATAAAAATACCTGCTAAAAATTTTATATATTTTTTTTCTCAATCAGTATATAATATGTACATAATGGGTGCATCTACACATTCAATTAATGCAGCATTATAAACTCAAGCACAGTTCCAAGGTGTACTGTTCACACATGTGCCCAGAATTGCAGTGTTTTGAGCTGAGGCAAAGGAGCCCAGGGCTGGAAGCAGGCTCAAAGGGTTAGCCCTGGGCTCCAAATCATGGAATTGGACAATGGAAAGGCTGGCTTGGGCCCAAGAGTGCCCAAAGAGTGAAGCCATGCAGGTAGGCAGCAGCCATGAGTCTGGATGGAAATGGTTAATTGTACTATCAAGTCACAAAGGTGAAGAAGCAAAAAAGATCTTAGGCACCTCACTCCTTCAATAACATCCTTAACTATTCTTAACTCAGGGTCCCTGTACAATACATATCAAATGTTAGGCACCTGAAAAAAGGGAGTTTCAAAACCCAAAATGCTAAGCAAGGTATTATCTAAGATAAACAATGATAAATGCTGGTGAAACCCTCATGCCTTAGGGTGAAATTACACATGACAATTAGACCATGTTAAGGGCACTTAAAATTGAATGATCATACATTAAGGCTTGTTAAGAAGTACTAAGTGCCCTCTAGGCATCTTAAAATTATGCTACTTCAAGCAAGGATTATCTTTGAGCTGTGTTACCTAGCTTGAGTTAAGTTAACTTCTGGGTGTTCACTTGAAATAAAACCAGCAATTTGAAGTCATCCAATATCCAAGGATGCACTTCTCCCACATGGACTCTTTATCATCCATGACTGTATGGACTTGGACTGACAGCTGGGAACAGCTGTGTAACAGGCCGGTGGAGATGGTTGAGTGGGGATGGAGGGAAAAGGGGTGAAGATGTGCAGGATACCATGAGGAAGAGGGCATGGAAAAGGATGAAGAGGTAGGAGTGGAAGGCAAGGAGAGAGGGGGTAACTTTCAGGTTGCTGCCCCCCAAACTGAGCCCCCAACTTTCTAATAGCATACTCCACCCCCCAAACCAGTCCTCTGTCCTCCTAATCATCATCTTACCCCCAGTGGGCCCCTCCAGCCGCAGGTCACAGCTCTGCCTCCCTGATTAGCCCAAGAGTAGAAGAGGCATGGTTTGAGGGTTCCCTCTCTTGGCCTGCTGCTGGGGTGTCTATGGACAATGTCACCCGTGCTTGCCCAGATCTAGTCCCTGCCAGGTCCTGCACCTGAAGGGGGACAAGGGAAAAGAGGCAGGGAGGACAAGAAACTAATGGGCAGCTAATAGGCCCAGCAAGGGCTGGGTCTGAGTTCACAGGGACAACATGGCCTGCAGGGAGTCCAGGAGCAGGCAGGGAGGGGTAAACCTCCCCCCACCAACTTCCACCACTGCTCTTGGGATGATTGAGGTGGCAGGGTCCCACTCCTCTCCAGCCTATACTGTGGCTAAAGGGCCAGTGAGCATAGCAGGCATAAAGCAGACTTTCCTCAGTTTGAGGTAGCAGTCCCAGAATATATTTGTAGGCTTCTAAAATCTAACCCAAGACCCCTGAAGGGCAGGAAGGATTACTGGATAGTTAGGGCACTAGCCTAAGAAATGAAAAAGCCAGATTTGATTGCCTGCTTTGCCACAGAGTTCCTGTGTGCCTTGGACAAAACACTTCAGGCCACGTTGTTAAAATACTTGGGCACCTAAAGATGCAGAAGGACATCTAGTGAGATTTTCAAAAAATGCCTAGGCATATAACCTATGAGAACTGAGCTCCACAATGTTCAATATGTGACCAAAAAAAAGCAGCAGCAGTATATCAGACTGAACCAGTACTGTGATCTATACTGTGTTGATATTCATCTCTTGAGAAGACCAATCTCCTTTCTTGAGTTTTTGAAGGTTCATCCTCATTAAAACCCAAACGCTAATTGCAGTTACAGTCAATTAGATAACCCTAAAATGCTTATGTTTACCTTCATTTTAAGTCATCTAGCCTCATCTTCCCTAATGTTAATTCTACATCAAGAAGAGAAGTTTGCTAAGGTTGTATCAAAAAGGTTAAAGTTTTAATATATATGAAACCAGTAGCATTCTAATTTAATTTTCTTCAAATGTTGGCAAGTAGTTTAAAAGTCTTGTGGTTCAACCGATTCTATTAAAAGAAGGGGAAAAAAAGTTGCCCTCCCCTGAAAGAACATTCTTTCCTTGCTGCATGAACTAATCAATAGAGCTCAATTTCAGTCAAAGTTCTGCAGAGTTGTCAGTACATTTTGTAGATTTTGTAGCACACACCATGTTACCTATATAAGAACAAATGAAATCATTGCAATACTGTAGAAAGAAGAAACCACAACCTTATTATCAATATTTGAAGGATTTTTAAAAATGATTCATTATCAAAGTCAGAATGTGATATTTCAACACTGTCACTAGCACTGACAGATATATAATGTGAAGAAAACATTTTTTCCCAAATTAGCACTAGCACTGGAACTAGCACTCATAAATTTACTCAAATCCAAGATGACAGTTTTTCCTTCCATTTAACATAGGAAAAAAGGCCCCATGTCTTGGATCTGAGTATGAGGCAGTAGAGGCAGGATCAGTGTGATAGCTGCTGCCTGCCCTCCATCTGCCTCTGTCCCCCTGCCTCTCTAACCTGCTCCCCTGCAGTCTCTTCCCCCATCTCCCTGCATCCCACAGCCTCTACACCCTGCTACCACCACTACTGCTGCAAACACATGCTCCATGCTTCAGGCTGGAGCAGGGACGTAGCTTGCTGGAGCTGGAGCAAAGGGAGGCAGTGAATGTAGGGGGCAAAGCTGCCAGGGTGGCAGACACAGGGCAGGGTAGGGCAGGCATTGGGGTAGAAAGCGGTGGGGCAGACAGGTAGCAGGAGACAAGCTGATTGAATTTCCCCCCACTGCCTGCCCCCTATGGCTTCCCCCACCATCTACCTCTCACTGCTTGTCTCCCCACTGCTTTCCCCACCACTTGCCCCCTAGCACATCCTCATCTTCTGCCCTCTACTGCCTCCCATGCTACTGCCCTCCCAACATCCCCCTGCCACCGCTTTCCCCACTGCAGCACTGGGGAAATTTAAAATTTCCCTTCAATAATGGGATTCTATACATGAAAAATTAGAATATATTAAACCTTTTTCAAGTACAGAATTTATTTTTTGGAGACTCAACTCAAAAACAGTGTTAACCTACATATTTATAAATCTCAGAAAGTGATACTTTAACTAATGATATAGTTATTCATAATTGTAATATAAATTTTAAAACATGATAAAAAAGAAAAAATTTCCATGGTGCCTGTGGATTTAAAGTTTTCAGGGAGTGCAACATAGCTGGGATTAGATATTCAGTGGGTGCATCTACATGTGGTATTAATGCGAATGAATAAATTCTAGCACAGTTTGTGCAAGAGTTTATTGCTCCCGAACACTGTGTTTACACATGCACCCAGGACTGCAGCGCACTGAGGTGGGTCCCCAGCAGGAGGTCAGCCTGCTAGTACTGGTGCTGCTCTGACCTGGCTCAACAGTGTGCGGAGGAGCTGGCTGAGGTATGGGGTTGCTCCAGTGTAAGGCTAGAGAGCAGGCAGCCCCTGAATTGAAGCACCGTTGTGTCCCAGCCAGTCCCATCAGTGTCTACACATGCATTGTGGTACACTAAATAACAGCATCACAGGATAGTACTTGTAGGCATTTTTACACATGCTCCAGGAGGTGTCAGGGATGCTTTAATTAGTGAGCCGTGCTACTAAAAAGTGCCCAAGCATCACATATATCAGCATCCCTCCTCACTGAATGAGCTTTAGTTCAAAGCACCCTTCTGCCATTTTTCAGTGCGAGGATGCTGATACACGTGACAACAGAGCCTGCTGGAGTGCAGTTATTTCCATGCTCTGATGAGCTGGATTTCCAGCATATTGGAGCCAGCTCCCTGCAAGTCTATAGGAGCCCTGTATTTACAAGTCCTACCCTGCTGTAGAGTTAGTTTACTGTGGCATAATAGGGTCTCATGTGTAGATGATGAGACTTTACTCCAGAGCTAATCAGGTAACTCCGCAGTAAACATTTCATGTAGATGCACTGAGTTGGTTCAACCTTTTTAGTTTGCTGTTCCACTGAAGCTAAAAGAGTTATGCTGATGAGGATCTAGCCTACTATGCCCACTGATTAACCACTGCTTGCTACCACAAATGTAGAATGAATCTATCAAACAAAGGCTGTAAATTATACTTGGCAGCTCTGAGCCTCCTACTTCTGGCACCAAACTATTGCAAATGACATCAGTTGTGACTTTGGCAGAATGGGATTCTGTATCAGCCAGGGTTCTGTTAAGGACATCACCAGGAGGGAAGAAAACTTCAGAAAATATACCGTAACTCAGATAAGCTTTGAATCAAAATCATTGTGGGGCTTAGGTAAACTTAAGCTCCTTCCAGTCACATAGGTGAGATAGCCCAGAAGGGTAATGGCAGCTATGGAATATAAAGTTCCTGCTGGATCTGAACTATTGCATTTAATAGCACCCAGCAATGGCTTGAGACAGAATTTTTAATATCTCAGTTTACCTCAAAGCAGAATCCCTTCTAATAGGATGTAGATGGGGTATCTGCTCCCTTCTGAGAATGACTGGAAGGAATAAAAGTGGTCAGATGCATATGTTCCTGAGTTTCACTAGTTGTGAGCAAGAATATAACCTCTGTCATCCATCTTGGTAGGGAAAAATATCTGGGGAGATTTGACTTTTGGTTGTTTGGTTAGAAGATGAAATGAGGGTGAGAAGGATAAGCAAAAACAGAGAAAGCAGGTACAATAAAGGAAAAACTTGTTAAGACTTTGCAATTTGTAAATTAATAGATAATGTATGTCTAATTAATTTGTTACTTTTGTAAAATGGTAAGCTAAGAGAATTGTAATTATAGTACCAGGTTACTAGATCAATCTGAACAGTCACGTGTATATTTTCAAATGGATATGTATAATCCTCTCATAAAAAGATACAACTTTGTGTATGCAAGTGGGCTCATACATGGTTATATCCAATTAGGAAAATATCTGGTGATTTCCAACATCAGAGATAAAAAAAAATGCATTCTATTCTAGACTAGCAAACTGAGAGCCTGCAGATTCTATGAGGCCAAGCAATTAATGAAGAGATGCCTTACAAATTCCTTATTTGTGGTTGTTTAAAACTGTGAAATTCATACCATTATTTATTTGTGAGTGACAAGCTACTGTAGTGCTAGATAAAAATGTAATTTTTGCCAGTGTTCTGGATTTAAAAACAGCATTAGAGCTCACTGACTCAAGCATTTAACCTGATTTATGGGTTGTGCTGTGAGAGTACTAAGACTAAGTCTCACTAAGATCACTTTAAATGACTTTTAAAATTAAGTAAAGAAGCCAAATATAACTACTAATCTAAACATGCTGTGAAATATTAATTATGCATTTCAAGTGAGGGGAATAAACAAGAAATAATTTAATCTGTGACATGTAATAAATCCCAAAATATATCCTTGCTGAAGGCATTTTCTAAATAAACACTTGTTTTTAACTCACAAAGGAACTGAAGTTGAAACCATTAGTTACTGAGTCAGAAGCTGTTTATTAAAACAGTTTTGCAGTCAACCCTTAAAAACACATAAACAGCTCTAAAGGGTGAATATGCAGAGAGAAGAGTAAAGTATCCTATCATGAAAGTGAAGGGAAGATCTTTAAATTATGCTTGGCAAGGTTTGTTAAAGAGATAAGACCGCATAAGATTTCAACTGAAATTGCTGAGCCAGTGTAGCAGCATATCTGAAATGTGTGTGTAGTTGTAATATTTTAGCAACATATTACACAACTCTAGAAAACTGCCAGCACATCAAAACAGAAATATTTCCCTAAATGAACTGTTCATAACACTCAAGGTACACATTTCTTCATGTTTTATCAATGCTCAGGAAGTACTCTATCTGAAATAAGTTGCTTACATTACAGTATGTGTGTATCTCATCCACATTCAGAATGCACTACCCAAAGAAGAGGCTTAGAGAGGCTGAAATTATTTTCATAAGGGAAACTAATCAATAGTGGAAAAGCTGGGAAAATTTCCTTGGAAAGTAAGCATTCCTTCTACCCCCTGAGGAGTTTATATAACCCCTTCCATGCTGCTTCTGCTCTATCGTCAGCACTGCAGAGGAACAAATTAACATGCTTCTGAAATATCCAAAGATAACAAAGATGAATTATACAAATATCAGTGAGGCAAGGATTTTTTACATATCTTCATTTGAGCTAATTTATGTTTGGTAAAGATGTTATAAAAGCCTTGAGACACAAAATGCTTTTCCTCCAGACATCTCAAGGGTGACTTAAATTCCCTGGACCATCACAGCTATAACAACATCAAAGTTCACGATGGGGGCTGACTGACTAGGCAGCAGCACTGCAGAAAGAGACCTGTGGGTTACAGTGGACAATAAGCTGAATGTTGGCATATCCAGATGAGCCTGCACATGCCTCTTGCAGCATCTCAAACCCCTTTGAAATGCTGCAAGAGGCACATGCAGGAACAGGAAAAGGTTCCCCATGCTGCAAGTTTGCCACGTGAGGGCAAAATTAGACCCCTGGATATCCAGGGTCTAAAAAAAATGGAGTTAAAAAAAGCAGGGCAGGGCACAGTGCTGGACTGTGCCCTGAGGCAACCAGAGGCTGGGTCCTCCACAGAGATGCTCTGGTTGCCAGAGACTCACTGTGGTTGGCCCTCACACAGGTGCTGAAGCATGTTTCATAGATTTCATAGATTTCATAGACATTAGGGCTGGAAGGGACCTCAGGAGATCATCGAGTCCAGCCCCCTACCCAAAGGGCAGGAAGTCAGCTGGGGTCATAGGATCCCAGCAAGATAAGCATCCAATTTACTCTTGAAG
>NW_017728918.1:83267201-83271931 GCF_001723895.1 Crocodylus porosus
ATGTGGGCCCTGCTGGGGAGTGGTACCCCTGCTGGGGCCATATACGCCTGATGGGGGGGGGCATAGCCCCTGTGGGGGGGCTGTAACCCTTGTTGGGGGCCATACCCCCTCTGTGGGAGCCATGGCCCGTGAGGGAGGGCCATAGCCCCTGTTGGGGTGGGGGGGTTGTAGCCCCTGTGGGGGGGCAGCAAAATAAATAGTCATGTATTCATGAATTCATTAAATATGTATTTAGAGTTCACTTTATTATTATGATAGAGATACTGGTAGTCTTCCAAATTGCTTTAACACCATAGATAGATCAATAAAAGGTTGCCCAACAGATCACTGTCTCTCTGTTTCACTCTCTTTCTCACCCTTTATAGTGGTCTTTTGTTTTAATTGTGGAGAAACATGGATTTTGGGTATTTTACAGAGTGACTGGGATTTTTTATATCAGGGATTTTTCAGTTTTCCAATAGGGAACACCAGAATTCCTGCTCCTGAGGCCAGTGGCAGGATCCTGACTGCTCAGAGTTGGCACCTTGGACCCAGCTGGCTGTGGCTGACCTCCTGGCCAAATGGAGTCAAGAAGACATGCTTTGACAGTTCAAAGCAGGCCACCACACCCAAAAGATCTTCAGGGGGCACACAAGGCAGTAGTGCCGCACAAAGGCCAACTCTGCCAGCCATAGCCCACTGTGCAGTCTATTGGCTGTGCATTCCCCATCTGGGTCTGGTAGGTATGCAGCAGGTCACAGCCAGGCAGCAGCTCCTACTGCCAGACTGCTGCACTGGGTAAAGTATGCAGGGAACTCTCAGGGCTGGTTCAGCAGTCGAGCTGGCACAAGGGATAGTGTCCCCAGGTACCAAATGGACTGGCCATAGAAGCTCCTGAGAGCTAGTAGCCCTGAGCTACTTGCCAGGGTGGCTTTGTATACTGCTGGGGACAGCACAGGTGCTGGCCCTGGACTCTAGCTCCCCCTGGCTGCAGATCCAGGAGAATCCAGACAGGGGTATTTTGCCCCAAGTGGCATGATTTACTCCACAATAAAGTGCATGTCTGAACACGTGCACTGAGGCAAAAATCCCCAGCTCAAATTTGCACTGTTTCTATTTGAGCTGCATACAAGGGCACATGTGGATGCGCCATTTGAGCCAACAGTGTGCCCTTGTTGCCAAGAAGGCTGACAGCATACTGGGCTGCACTGGTAGATGTCTTGCCAGCAGGTGAAGGAAAGTAGTTATTCCCCTCTATTCAGCACTGATGAGGCCACATCTTGAGTACTGTGTTCAGTTTTGGGCCCCCCACAAGAGAAAGGATGTGGACAAGTTGGAGAGAGTCCAGGGGAAGGCAATAAAAATGAGGGGCTGGGGCACATGGCTTATGAGGAACCACTGAGGGAATTGGGCTTATTTAATCTACAGAAGAGGAGACCGAGAAGGGATTTAATAGCAGCCTTGAACTACTGTAAGTGGGGTTTGAAAGAGGATGGAACTAGACTGTTCTTGGTGGTGGCAGATGACAGAACAAAGAGCAATGGTCTCAAGTTGCAGCTGGGGAAGTTTAGGTTAGATATTAGGAAAAATCTTCTCATTAGAAGGGTAGTAAAACACTGGAATAGGTTACCTAGAGAGGTGGTGGAATTTCTATCCTTGGAAGTTTTTAAGACCCAGCTAGACAAAGCTTTGCCTGGGATGATCTAGTTGGGGGTGGTCCTGCTTTGAGCTCCTGAGGTCCCTTCCAACCCTAACTTTCTATGATTCTAACCTCACTACAAATATTAGTTACATTGATTCAGCAGAGAAACAGTTAAAGGAAGGGATACTAGCCGGTTGTCCTCTAAAAAACATAAAAGAGAGGAAAGAAAATGAAAACAAAAACATTGAGCTTTGGAATTTACCCCCTAATAACCTTTTTTTAACCTAAGTAACACCACTGGCTCATGGAATGCTCTGCAGAGGGACCTGGAGAGATATACACACAGCTGTGAATACTTATATAAAAGACACTGCTAACATTTCAGGATAGGAAGAGACCAGGTAGTCCATCTAGGTTTGTTCAGCTATCTGTCTTGTTTTGTTTTGTTTTTTCCAACTTGGTAGTATTATCCAGTACATTACTTCCCTTTTCATTCCTGAATATGTTTATAGTTGTACTATTTTCTGCTGTTTTCATTTATCCATACTACATATCAATTATTCTCTGTATAAATAAGTTTGTCCTATATCTATCAGACTAGATCTTTCATACCATTATTTGTTTTATTCTATTGTTTAAAATTATTTATACGGTAATGCCTATAGGTCTAATGTACAAGAGGGATTCCACTGTGCTAGGCATTGTACAAATAAGCAAGTAGATATGGTCTCTCCATCTGTCATCTTACAGTCTAATTTTAAACATGACACAATGAGTGAAGATTTTCAGTGCACATCCTCTGGATTGGATCTTTTGCTTAGGGGTAGGTGAAGCTCAAGAGGTTCAGATGTTAGATTTGTGTAAGCATACAGCTTTTCAACTTTTATTCAGTGTTATTCTAAACCACTCACCATTATGTGTACTCAGTGGGCATCTACATGTGCATTAAGGCGCTTTTTCTAATTCACATGAAATTTAGGACCTTAAATGTGAGGTAATAAAGAAATGTGCATTAGGCTGCCTTCATGTGCAGTAACGAATGTGCATGGTTTTTATGTGACACGCACAGTAGCCTATTTTACTGTGCATTAGCCTAATTGCAGGGGGGGTTTTATGTGACGCTTTAATGAGCAGTGAAATAGGCTACTGTGCATTAAAGTGCATCTGTAGACTTGCCCAGTTAAACCTAATGCTACAAAACAACAGCCATTCCACTGAAGTCATGAGAGTTAAATCAGTGTAAAGCACTGTAGGTGTAATGGGAAATAGACAGAATCTCTCTTATCTCTTACCTGGATTGTGCTGTAAAGGGACTTACTTTATATTGTGGACTGCGTTACACTACTTTACAAAGTGGGAGAAACAGGAGGTATTACAACTCAAAGAGAAGGCATGCCAAAGCCATGAGATGCTGCAACGCTCCAGATAAAATGAGTGTTCCTCCTCCACTGACATCCAGGCACTTGGCCAGGCCTGGAGGAATAGGTCCTAACTTTACCCCCATCTGGCCCTCTTTGATTTGACTCACTACCCTCAGAATGGGACAATGTGTGTGTATGGGTGTGAACAAATGTTTGCAGGACCCAGTTTGGATTTAGGTGGCTTACCTAAACTGGGAGTGGTGTGTACAGAAATTTGCCACTGCTGGAAGCAGTACAAGCAATCAGAGATTAATAACTTGCAGGGGAGAGGCTGGTAGGATCAGGGGGTTGGTGGTTCCACACTGGAGGCTGGCAGGTCTGGAGAGGCAAGCAGGTCTGTGGGCATTTGGTGCATCTACAAGAGGAGTGCTATGTTGTGGGGAGGCAGTTGGGTTGCTAAAAATAGCCTGGTCAGGGTCAAGGGGGTAGAAACAGCACAGCCCTGGGGCTGGGGTGAGTAGCTGGGCTTTCTCAGCCCCTGGGCTGTGCTGTGAATACATACAAGAGTTTGCTAGACTGGGTTAACCTATTTTAGATTAGGTTAACCCAGACCAATCTGAAGTTGGTTTGTCTCTGATGTAAACTAACTTTAGATCAGGCGCACCATGTTTAGAGTGATTTAAGCCCTGTTAATACTTGCACACTTGGTCATTTAGATTGCCCTAATGAAGGTTAAGGCAATCTAAATGTAACTCTTATATGTACCCTACATGAACAACGGGTTTGGAAATAAGCTCTCTCTCTTTGTGAGAGTATAGAGTGACAGGCTTCTTATTCCTTACATATACTCACACACACAAATACCCCACTTCTACACTGTAGTGTGAGAAGCTAGGAGCCAGTGAGGGAGAGCAGGGGGGCGGGATCACCGGTAGGCACTTCCGGTAAGTCCGGAGCGCCCGATTCGCGGATAGAGCAGAGGTGGGAAATTCAAACCGCAGCCTTTAAAAGCCATGGTTTGATGTAGCTTCCGGCACTTGGGAGCTAGGAGCAGCAGAGAGAGTAAGGACACAGGCACATGTGTCTCGCACACACGTGTGCCCCCTTACCTGACCCGGAGCAGAGGCGAGAGCAGCAGAGGCAAACGGAGCAGCAGCGGAGGAAGCAGCAGCTGATCCCTCTAAGGTAAGTGGGGCAGAGGGGCAGACGCAGCTGAGCCGGATCCGGAGGGGAAGCCCCCCAGATCCCTCTTAGCTGAGCTAGTAGGGAGCCGCACTCCTGAGCCACGTGAACAGAGCGCGCAAACAGGCGCGATCTGTAAGAGCGCACCGGCGTTTGCTCTGGCATTCACGCCGGAGGGGGAGAAGGAGGGGCTGAGAGACCGACTCATGTTAGCACAGGCCAGAGAACCCAAACTCAACTAGGAACTCCTACGATGGTGTTGACACAGAGTGCTACCAGGGCCCCTGCCCGGGGGGCGCAGCCTTCCCGGGGCTTGTCTGAGGCCTCCACCCAGACGGAGCCCACGGGGGGGCTGGCGTCCCCCCAACCCTCTGGCCTGTGGGAGCTGCCCAGGAAGGCCTGGGGGGGCAGGGACTGGGGACCCCCACACCTGTCCTGCAGGCACCCGCCTTAGGGCCCTGGAGGCATAGGTGAGGGAGCTCCAGGAGGAGGTTAGCAGGCTGAGGGGAATCAGGGAGGCAGAGGAAGAAATTGACAGCTATTTTCTTTCCCTGCAGGGTTGTACA
>NW_017728918.1:83271974-83301018 GCF_001723895.1 Crocodylus porosus
AGGCGCTACTTCACAGTCAGGGCGGCTAGGATCTGGAACCAACTTCCAAGAGAAGTGGTGCAGGCTCCTACCCTGGGGGTCTTTAAGCGGAGGTTTGATGATCATCTTGCTGGGGTCATTTGACCCCAGTGTTCTTTCCTGACATGGCAGGGGGTCAGACTAGATGATCTGCTCAGGTCCCTTCCGACCCTAGAAACTATGAAACTATGAAAGAGGAAAACTAACTTTTTACAACAAAATAATGCCAAGTTAGTGTTCTTAAGAAATGCACAGGTACAAGCATTACCCTGACATTAGACACTCAGGGCAAGAATTCAGGTCAGAGAAGAAATCCTGTGGACCAGGAATAGTGCTAGGTAACCTAAATAGGACTCTTCCCTATTAGTAACAGGTGTCATTTTTAGACAAAGTATCGGTCAAATCATACCTGGAACTCTTGCAAATCAAGGAGGGGTTGGGGGGGAATTAACTGCATTTATAGCATTTGAATGGATGTGTAAGTATGAGGGCACTTAGGGCCTATTTCTTAATTGAGTATCAGCCTCATTGCACCCCCTAAGTGGCTAGCTCTGCCCCCTGAAAATTGTTTAAGCTTGCCCATAGGCCACTATTTAGCCACATCTCCAACCTGGTTACAGGGGAGATATCCTGGCCTGGATCATACTGCACTTTAGCTATGCATGACTAACATATTTCCTTATGGTCTCCAGACTGTTCTGATCTATGCCAAGTCTCAGGGCAGTACAGAATCGGAGAACAGTAACTAAGCCAATAGCATTTTCATATTCGCTATGCCAAACTCAACTCATTTGAGTCTGGGCAATAGTATTTTGGAGTAACTCCAGTAGACTGTGTATGATATATGAAAATAAAATTTCTTCTCCAATGCTCGGTGATGACAGTTTCATAGTCCTGCTTGTGCCTGTATCTTGGTCTGCATTATACCCAGCTGCACTTTATTTAGCTCATAAACAAACACTGAGAAGCTGATCAATGATGGTCATTCCTTACAAAGAGTAAGAGACTCATCTAGTCTTACATTTTTATTGTATGTTTATAAAAGGCACTTTTTTGTTGCTGAGCTACTAATTTCAATCAGATATGTAGCATGAGGAAATGTGCAAGCTAATTTTTGAGAAAAAAATGCATATTAATTGAATGGGAGAACCAGATTAATTTACACCAATTGCCATAAAATCTGAACCTTTCAAGGTAGGACATCTTCCTGTGTATGTAAGGTGCTCCCCTAGAAAATGTTTGCAATTTGTATTGAAGTAGTGACAAGTGATGCATGGATGAAAAAGCAAGTGTCCTTTTTATGCTCGGTGATACATGAGAAGATCATGAACACAATTGCCAAAAGATATTGCACTTAAAGCATGTTTTTCAAAGCCTAAGAGAATGCAAATTTGTCTTTTGGGAAGGTGAATGCACTTGTGTTGCTTTATTTTTCTCCTGTGTCCATAGTCTTTCCCTCCCTGGCACTGCAGCTGGTCATTGTTATAAAGATTAAATATAGAATCTCCAAGAAATAAAAGCATTAAATTGTATGCTTTTGAAGTAATCCAAGCACCATTTATCTGATACTGAAGCTGCATATTATGCCCAGTGCATACACTTGCACCTATATATACACCTCACCAGTGAATAATCTTTGTAACTAGACCATGTTACAGTATACCAGTTGATAAAATTACTCCATATATTCAAAAACTCAGCAGGATTTGAATTCAGAGCCATTTGAACTTTGCCCAGGCTTCACTGATATGCTGTTAATCAGATCATACATACCTTTTTTAAGTCTCATTTCTCATGGTGAAGATGAACACTACTCTGATCAACTTCTGAGCTTGGAAATACTGCTCTCTAAGGTCTGAGTCTTTGGCAAGCAGCTACTATTAAGCATTTATCTTTGTTCTTTTGCTGTCATACATTAGTTCGGATTATTCTTCTATATCAGAAGAAAACTTTACCATTGGGGTTAACAAGCTGTTTAAAATGAAGAATAGCTCAGGATCTATAGAAAGTAATCTGTTACCTCCATCTGCTTTTCCTTTTATTTCTTGCTTTTACAGGCAGGCTGATTTACAGTCACTGTAAAAACCATGATTTAAAATTTTCTAACTTTTGGTGGCCTAACATTTTATACATAAATTTGCACTGAAATAGGACTTTGGGGTGGGTTTTTGCTATTATAAACCACCCATCTTTATTCAAATAAAATGTAATATATCAGCCAAACCACCTGCTTTGTTTTGTATAGGATATAAGATTTCTTGTATGGCTTTCTACATATTTTTTCACATTTGGATGGACTTGTTGAGCTGGAAGCTTGGGGTATTGCCTTACAGTGCCATTTGATCATTAGTCCAGATATCTGTGATTTTATAAAAATGGCACCTGTCAGCTGGCCTCTGATCATGCAATAATCTTCTGCATGTGGTTTCATAAATCCACAGGGCAGCCTTTTATAGGAACATGTGAAAACAGATCTAGAAACACAGAGAAAATTCAGCCAAAAATTCAATGAACAGCTTGTTAGAACTGGCAATATCATCACATATCAGCTCCACAGTTAATCCAACTCTGTACAGATGGGAAATTCACTAAATATTTGCTTTCCACTGCTAACACCAAGATAGTACCATACTCAGGGACTCTAGCTGATGATCTTGAAGTTATTTTTTTGTAATATACTGGAAGTTTACTCACCGCTGAAGAGGCTATGAGGTTTGGTGGACTGAAACAAAGCTAAAAGCCAGGAACTTCTGATTTCTAATGCTGGCTCTTACGTGATTTGATTTGGATTCAACATTTCTGCCTCATTTTCCCCCAGGTATGAAAGGAGGGCAATGTTATTTGAGCACCACAAGAAAAGATTGTGAAGGGAAATTGTGGCTTGACATTGCTTTGAAATTATAAATCTGTCCAAGAGTAGCTGCAGTTTCCAAAGTTTTCCTGGGTGCTTGAAAAGAAAGAATCCTCTGGACTGTCTTCTCTCAGCTGAGACACAGCCTTACTTTGCTTAACGTTTGAGATAGTAGGGTGGGACATGGAGACCACGATGCAGGGGTAGTGTTCTTGTTACAATAAAAATATGCAGGGTAGTTGCAGCAGTTTATTCATTTCTGGGTGCTGCTGCATTGTGCACTCTGGCAAGAGGGGAAGTGAAGGGGAAGTGAATTCACCTGCACCACATTCAGTGTGTGTTGAAGGTCCGTCTTGAAGCAGTCCTATGCTACCTGGAATCACACTACATTGGCAGCAAGGCTAGTGACTGGGACATGAGTGAAAAAGGGAGCCAGTTGGGTACCTTAAACTGCCATGTAGCATGTATGCAATAAATAGTCCTTGTGTACAGTGTACTCTCAGCCCGAGATCATGAGCAATGTGAGGCAGAATTGCCAGCTGCTTCATACGCAGCTGCTCCTCACTCCTAGCCAATGACAAGGAATAGAACAGCCCTCTAGACCAAACGAGAAACCAATCCACTGGCCCAAAGTCCTTTAACCCAGTTTAGATCCGTTTTAGGCTATGGTTATATTCTAGTCACATCTGCTGTTGGGACAACAGTACTACATAGCCTCAATTGCTCCTGTTCCTCTCCTAGGTAAGGAGGGGCAATGATGGGTGGAGCTACATGCCTTTCTCCTTTCTCAGCTGAGCAGGGACACTTGGCACAGAAGATGATGCTGACTCATTTCCAAATGTTCTTCCCACATGGAAACTCACAGTCATGGTTCTTGAACCCCTGATGAGGAGTAATTTGGGTTATTATCATTTTTTCCAAAGTGCATGGTAAGAAGTTAGGATAAGAAGTTGAGCAAATAACGCATAGCTTGCAACTTCCATATTGTAGGAATTAAGCAGATATTTGAGGAAGTAATGGGAAGTTTCTGTACAAGCCTTAACTGCTGTTCTGCTTGTAGCTTGTGCAGAATGCAAATCTTCATAAAATGTTTGTATTAGTGCAGGCAGAAGTGATTAGGCACTCAAATCAGAGTTTCACTTTCAGTAAATGCCTGCTACTGCCACACAACACTTCTGCTCATGGGTTCTAGGGTTTTGCCTGTGGCCACTGGGACAGCTGACAAGCCTTGAAATAGCTTCCTTTTGGGAATATTCATAGAGCAAGTTGATATAGAAGGAATGCTTTAGTGTGATATTTCTAACTGAGAGTACTGTAAAACAATACAGCTTCATCATGTGTTGTTTCCCAATTGGAAGACTGCAGGGTATTTCAGCACCTGGCTGGTCATTAGGGAGCCAGTATAGTGAGTCATGGAGTATATCAGTCATACTAAGAGGATGCCTTGTTAAACTTAATAGCTATTAGAAATCAACCAAAATTGTGGTTGGGCTGGGGCAGGGGGAGAGGAGGCAGCTGGACATAGTGGAAGACGACATATTATACATAACAAACGAAAAATTCTTCAAAAACCTTTTGCCATCCACCAACTAAAAGCAAAAATACAAGAAGCAGGAATCTTGACATCTTGTCACAGCTCACAAATCACTGTCTCAGTCTTGCTTCCACTGACATCTTTGGGATCAGGAATAGGGTTGAATCAAAGGTAGATTAGATCAATACTTGGACAGGAGACCCATAAGAAATAGTGGACACAGGTTCAGGAAGTCATTTAAAAAGGGTACTCCATGAAATGGCATTCTTTCCATTCAGTTACTACCGGACCAAATGCCCACATGTGATATTCCAGCTCATCGGAAGAGATTAAAGAGCCAGAGTTTGGATCTGAGGATAGGATGTCCCGTATGATGTCCTTTGGCACATATCACCATTATTATTATTATGCCCAGGAATCTTAGTAATTTTCCTAGGCTTAATAGAACAATGCAACTGAAGAGAGAATTTGTCATTATTTGACAAATACCAGGGCTAGGGACAGGCATTACACATAAACCAGTTTAAGTGATCAGAAACTGGTTTAAACCTGTAACAGAACATACATTCATTGCACATAAACCAGTTTGAAAATGTCTGAAACTGGTTTGAGATAAACCTGGCTGAATGTGATATCAGACTCAACTGATTTGGGTCAAACCAGTCCCAAACCTAGAGGGCATTGACATGTAAACAAAGTTACTGCAAAGCAAACAAGAAGGGGTATTTATTGTGCAGTGATTTTCCATGGGCACACTTTTACACCATGGTAGATGAAAGCCAATCTGAACAATTTACCTTTCCTTCATTGAGTAAAGACCCAGACACATTAGAAATTTAATGAGCTAGATCCTTCCAACCTTTTAGCCAACTAATCAAGCTTAGGCATCTAAGTGTAAATATTTTCTATCTTGCTTTAGTCCCTGAACAAACATTAATAGGCCTGTTTTTGTAATACATCATCATCTTAGCCTTATGACTAAATCACAAAAAGCAGTGAGGAAGAGGAGGATCCACCTACCTTTTGAATTGTTTTTTTTTAAAGACCTGTACAGGGTGGAATAGAATGACACTTAAGTACAAAATTGGTAAGATAGGAACTGTCCCAAACTGTCTATGAGATTCCTTCATGGCAGATAATCCTTGTAATACTAGATAATTATAATTGTTTCCTGGTGCCAAGGAAGGGAAGAAGTGCATCTCAAACTCTTCCTAATTTTTTTGTCTTTTTCTCTCATCCTCTCATCCAGATCAGCTCCCAACAGCACATAAAGCAGTGTGAAACATAGTGGTTTCTTTTCTTTTTGTTCCCTAGATCATTGCCACCCTTGCAAACATAGCTGGCTGATGATAAAAATATGTTCCTCCTTCCTGAATCTGGCAGGGGAATTTAATTCTGGCATCCAGCATCAGTAGACAAAAATCAATATCACAACAGGAGGCAGGGTTAAAGAGCTATGGGGGCTGCTTGCAGTTGTATTCCCCAGATAAAACAACAGCACTTTTGCAAAGTTAGGGTGAGTGAACTACATAGTTCTTGAAATGCCATTCAGTTCAAACCTTTGTGTGATTAAAAAAAATGTAAGAAATGTTAACTGGTCCTTTCATCAATAATTATAAGACATATTGTCTCTTTTTTCAGTTAATCAGAAATGTCAGAGTTCTGAGCAGGAAGTATAAACTGTGCCCTTTAAAATTAATGCTCTTGTATTTGCCTTAACTATAAGTCTACCATTTCTGTCAAACATGTTTTATACAGAGGCCAAGTCTTACAATGTTTTCATATATTAGCCTTTAACCTCTGGAGATCAGGATTTTAAAAATGTCTTTAAAATCTGTATATATCACACAGGTGCTCATTCTAGCACAATTGACAATATGGAGCTGCAGTTTATGGTGATAGTAGATCCTGTTACACAGGATTAAAATATATTGGTTCTGTAGGGCAATTTGAGCATATTAACTATAGGCAAGGCTTTATCCCATGCATACAGCAACTTTCATGATCACCAGAAGCCAACGATTTTTATAATGTGCTGGTATGTTTATAATGTATATTATGCAGGGCTGTATCTTGCAAATACTTATGTACTCAAGTTATAGCTCATAGTTAGGGGGAGATTAGAAGTGTCTCTGAGAGATGCATATAATGTAAATGCTGCTGGTAAACTAGAAAATATTTATAGCCCACTAGTGCCCTCTTGTGTACCATCCGTAACAGTTTGATGTCTTTTTGAAGTGATAATGGGGAAACGGATAAAAATAAGCCTGTTGCAGTTACAGTGACACTTTAAAATAATTTTAAAGTAAAATAACATGCCAATTCACAGTAAACTGGAGACATTGTATATTTAGTGTTAACCTTTAATGGCTTTTATATGCCAAATTTGCTAGAGTGAAAAATCAATATGCCCTGATATTTGGGGGAATAGGCAGTCTCCCAAAAACTGTTTTGTTTTGCAAGCCCCTTGTTTTGCATTCTAATTGCATCATGTGATATTGAAGCAGATTGTTTACTAATTGATATAAAGCAAGACAACCCAGTCAGTGAAGGATAGCAGCTGATATATAATTTGATAGAAACTGTCACTTGAAACTCAAACTATGCCTGTGCACTGATTTTTTTTCCACTGCAAAAAAATGTAAAAAAATGTTGGAGCAAACCTGAAAAAGAATACATTATCTAAAACATCAAGACCAAGACAATAGTCCTGAGATGAGTGCTACTGAAATTGCCTAAATATAGAGAACAGTGGAACTACAGTATAATGGAACATTGCTTGAAAAAAAATGAAATAGTATAGCAAAATGTCAGGCAATGGAGGAGCTATTGAATAGTATAACATGGTGAATAAAGAATTATTCCTACAGTTTGAGATAAAGGAAATTGCATGCAAATAATTTTTGCGTGAAACACAGGATAGGAAAAAGCAAAAGAAGTGGTTCTTGTTAAGGATTTGATTATTACCATTTTAGATCTGACCTTGATTATGATACGGGGGGGAGTCTACACATGCCCCTACGACACCGTTATTACTACACCATCCTTTAGTACTTCCTTTCAGACTGTTACTGTGCTATGCCAGTGATGCATGGTTATTCTTAGCTGCTATGTCGCTGTAGCGATGCACTATGGTGAGGAAGTGCATCGCTGCAGTGACGTAGCTTTGGCATCACGATTTGTGCCCACTGACACTACATTGCTGTAACGCATTGCTACGGCAACGTAGCATGTCATGCAGATGTGCCCAGGGTGTAGTATTGAACTGATGTTTAGTTGTCATGGCCCAGGAAATAGGCAACAAGCAAGAATATTTAGGGGGTTATATCATTACTGGAACAATGTGGTTGGGAAAGATTGTAGATATTTTTTCAAGTGCAAAGTACTCTTCTTTATCACTGAGAAAGAAACAGATGCATCTTAAACTAAGTGGTACTTAATAGAATAATAACTTGTGGGAAAAAGCCTTTGGTATGTAAAAGAAACCCACAAAAGCAGGAAAAGAACAGGGATGATAAAAGAGCAGAGACATTATCAAGATTAGCTGAAAGACAATAACAATGCAGTAGGAAGGATAATCTGATTGTTGGAAAAGCAAGAGGTTCAAGAAGGAAGATGTTCATGGAGTATAGAGGGATTAGCAGGTAGATTATAATGCACCATAAAGTCAGTATCTGTGTTTAGTGCCTGACTTTTGGTATGAATTTTTGCTCCCAGTTTTGAGGCTGTTCTGTAAAAATTTACAGAACCTTAAGCATGAAAATAAACATAGGAGAATATATACAGCGTGTGTAACCATTCCACAATGGAGTGATGCAATTTCTTTCGAGGCTTACTTTGAGGTTGAGGAAGTTGGCTGCTATAGCACTTTTGCCTGGCAGGAAGATTTCTCCATTTCTCCCTATATGCACCTAGCTGTTCCCTTCTCTACTCACACTCTACCTTGCTTGTAGAAACAAGGACCTTATAAAGCCGCTCTTCTGCACACACTAGATGCCTACATGGTGAAAGAATCAGATAACTAAAACACTGCATTCTTTCTTGTATATGATCCTAGCTTTGTTTTTAATTTTGTTTTTTGCTTGCTGTAATTTCTGCTCAGATCGAGGATTCAGTGAAATACATAACTCTTTGATACCTGAAATCAGTGTTGCTAAGTTCCCTTTGTATAATATATTTTCCCTCTTTTCATGGGTTTTTTATACACAAAAATCACTTGGTCTACAGGAGGGATGTGCCTTTTACATAAGTTCGGCCTGTAAAGCATTGCTATTGCTAACCTAAATCAAGAGCAAAAAAATATTTGACATCATGAGGATTGTATGTTGATGGTCAGACCTGTTCAATTTGATTAACTAGGATAAAAAATCCCTCAAACATTAGCATTTATCATGGGGCTACTGACAAACTTTTAACTTAAGCATTGCTGGCATGGCATTATTATACTGACATCAAATGCCACAGCAGATAACAAATGAGAGTCTGACAAGTACATTCTTTCAGTGAATCTGATTTGATATCCATTATTATTTTACAAGGACTAGCCAGGGCAGGAGATTAAAAATTAAAGTGTTGCTTTCCTCTTTCATATTCATTTGAGAGTTTCTCTCTATGTACATATGAGGCTCATAGTGAGCAGTGGTGACATATATTTTTTTTTACCTAGAAAAGTTTCATTTTATTTCCTTAAATTAATTTAATTTTTGATAATTTTGATTTTGTTTTCAGATTCTTAAAAAAAAAAGAATCAGCTTCCCTGCGGTATTAATGTGTTTTTATACCAATAAATGTCCACTGAAATCAGTACCGACTGAAAATAGCACAGTAGTGAATCAGGTATAAATCTGGAATTAGGGAAGGCTTATGCAATGGCAAAACTGCTACTCTTTTACCCGTGTGTGAAAGAAATAATTAGTATGCCAAAAAGCCAAAACAAAATATAGAAGAATATTTTTTCAGGTAGTAGATAATCTGGCTAATGGCTGGAGAACCCCCATAAACCTCCAAACACTGTACATGAACTAAAACACGCATTTATCATTACCATTATTTGTAATATAGTAATAGCATTGAAACACTGAACTAAAATCAGGCTCCCACTCTGCCTATGTATTGCTTGAATGAACAGAAAATGATTGTTCTCGCCACAAAGAACTTAAAAGCTAAATAGACATAAGAGAAAAAGTTGCAAGAATCACTATTGGATGGTTTTATAAAAACCATACTCTAGCATTAGAATTAGAGCTGGTCAGAAACTTTCTGCTTTCTCTAAACCAAGCAGTACTGTGACAATATATTGGCTTTGAAGAATTCCACCAAAACACAGGCAGAACCCTGGTGGGAAGCTTGAGATCCTGGGTTTTCAGGGCCTTCAGGTTTGGGGCAGCCTTAAGGCAAGCTGCCCTTGGCCTTGAACATCAAGCTTCTTGCTATGGAGCTGTGAGTTTTGGCTCATCCATGGCTTCTAGGGCTTCATGGTTGTCAGCTGCCCCTCAACTGTTGGGGAGCTGAGAACCTAGACACTTCCTGAGCCATGTTCCTGGGTAATTGGACTTTCAAGCTAAATTTCATTTGGAAATTTGTAAGGTAAATATGTCAATAATTCCTAAATATTTTCTTCATATTTTCCTTCTACAGGAACAACATAAAATTCCACATCTATTCAGAAATGGAACCATTTTTTATTTTTTATAAAATTTTAGAATATCATACAGGTTCTACTTCTTTTTTGACCAGCTTTTTCTTATAAACTATGACAAGTAAATGAAAGAAATGCAATGAAGTGGTATAATTTATCTGAGGTCCCACCACAAGTCAAGGCAACAGTCAGCAATTGAACTCACTTCTGCCAAGTCCTAATCTTGTGTCCTGTTCACTGAACAACACTGACATAATGTCAAAAGGTAACAGTTCAAGAGAAATTGCCAAATTTCAAGGAATCTTAAAACAGTGTCAAACATGTTTTACATTCAATTTTATTTCATTTCAAAGCTGTAAACCCTGCCAATTTGTTTTCCGTCTTGTGTGTGTTTTTATGCCACCATGCCATATGCCACAGTTTGGAGTACGGTTCCTTCAGTTATCCTTTAATTGGCTTGACCTATTGGAAAGATGGCACAAAACCAAGCTAATTATATAAATCTACCCCAGGCTCTCTAAAATCTGCCACAGAAAGACATGTAAAATGAAAGAATAAAAAACATGTAATACTACAAATCAGCAATACTTTCTGTGTACAGTTTCTCTAAACCTTTCTGCGTATTCCATAAAATAAATATTTTATTTAGTAGCAGCCTACACAGTGTATTGAAAATGTAGGGTGACTCAAGTCTGAGAGACAGAAGCAAAATCACAAGTCCAGTTTCTAAAAATCAGAATATCTTAAAAATATCATGAGTTCCATGAAGAAGAAAAGCTGTTAGCAGTTCTTTTGAAATGGCATGTCCCGAACCACTTAAAATGACCAGTTTTATCATAATAAAAATTAATCTTCTCTTTCCCATTCAGTATACATCAGAAAACAAGTTGCAGTGCTGTACACTGAAGCATCATTTATAAACGTCTGTGAAATTCTGTGCTGATGTCTAGAAGAAACTGCTGCAAGCAATAGCTGACAAGAGTTACACAAGGAGATAGTAACCAGAAAGATGAAATCACATTCAAAGCCAGGATTACGTGTTTTAGGTGCCGATTAAAAAACCTGTTATCCCCAGTCTTGACATGTCCACTTTACAGAAACTGTGTGTACCTGTAAAGGTTGTGAAATGCTCTCCCCAGTACATTTCTAGGTATTTGAGGAATGAAGCACTACATGCATTGGGTGAGATAACAGAGTGCCTAACTAGGTAGACACCTCAGGATGTCTATTTTATGTAAGACAATGCCAAGACAAAAGCTGTGTACACACATTTGGGAAGGTTAGGGGAAGGTTAGAGCCCATTAAAAATGCCCACCCGATCTAACTTAGTTTACCCAGGTTCAGACCTTACACTAGTTAGGTGGATCTACATGCAAACTATACACAACTTCAGGACAGTTAGATCAGCCTAAAAATGGCCAACCAGATCTAAGTTAAGTTTACCTCTGAGGTAATATAACTAATCTTCAGCCCAATGAACTTCTGTAAAGTAGTCAGCATAGCCCAAGGGCTGGGAAACCCCAGCTACTAGACCCAGCCCTGGAGCTGTGCTTTTCCTACCTCCTCCTTGGCTCTGGGCTATTTTTAGCCCCACTCCCCCCAGCTGTCGCCCCCCCACCTGGTGGAAAAGCTCCCCCACAGACCCGCCAGCTTCCTCCCCAATCCTGCAAGCCAATCTCAGTGCTGGTTTTGTCAGCATTTGCTGATGCAGGAGCTAAGCAAGTAAGCCAGGGTGGGAGAAAGGGCAGGTAGGATGTGGGGTAGGTTTGCCAGGGGGATTATTTGTCTAGGGACTGAGGAGCTAAAAATAGCCACTGGTCCTTGTCGGGGGGGGGGGAGAGAAGCCCCCCCCCATCCTCCCAAGCCCCCCCTGCAGACTTGTTGAGCCCTCTTGTTCCTCCCAAAACCCCGCAAACCCTGCCTGACCCCCCCCAAACCCGTGATCCCCCTCTAACAGATTCTGCCTGCCTCCCTGTTACCCCTAATCCCCCCTGTGGACTCTGCCTGTTCCCCAGTCCTCCTTCAGACCCCTCCAATCCCCCTCCAGAGCCTGCTTGTCCCCCTGATCCCTCCCAAACTCTCCTGCTAGCTCCCCCATTCCAACTTAACTTTACACTGGGTGGCTATTTTTAATGTGATCTAACCTCCCCTTACCTCCTCAAATGTCTGTATGCAGCTAAAGACAAGCTGTGCATAGGAGCACCCAATCCAGAAATAGTGTTGTTCAGGTGATGTGACACACTGAATATGCAGTAATGTGCATCTCAGAAGCATACACACAAAAGATCTGGCATGTCTCAACTTGGTCCCTCCCTGTACCCTACAGACGTGTGCATTTAAGGCCAATGGAAGCTAAATACCTAACTCATTTACGTGCTCCTGAACTTTTCATCCAATACTGAGAATTGTAAATCCAATTTAGATACACTATTTTTGTTACTGTGAGATGAATGAAAATACATCTTTTTCAGAATCTAAAAACAAGTAAATAGTTATTTTTTTTAAACTGTTTATGTCCATAACACCTCCTTCAAGCAGTACTAGAGTGGCACGGTAGTATCACCATGCATTAGGAAAAGTTGGTAAAGTTTATACAGAAATGGAAAAGGTCTGTGTTCCTTACTCATCTCAGGCTTCATAAAATAAACTTTACTTTTTTTTATTGGAGGGGAAGGCAGTGTAAGTGGAATTGGGGGGAAAAGGAGGAGTCATTTTTTTCCTTGGCTTCAGATGATAGAGATTGTATTTGAAGAGCCTTAGAAGTCTGGAATGTTAACACTGAATTCCTGGTGATTTAGCAATTAATTTTTAACAATTTGCATAGATATTTATCATAGGTATAAGAAATTCATCACAATTGTTTCACTTCAGCATATAATTTTTATACCTAGATATTTCTTTGTGTGTGTAGTAGGATTGAAGTGTTGTTGTAGCCTAGACAGTCCTGGAAATGTATGAGGCAAGAGATTTTTGTGATGTCTTCTATTGAACCAACTGTATAGGGACTGAGGAGCTAAAAATAGCTGTTGGAAAAGCTTTCAGGGCTCAAGTGACCTGGCAAAAGGTGTCTCTTCCAAATATATAGTTGGTCCAAAAGATAGCACAAAAATCCTTACCTGTATCTGCCTAGCAATGTATATACCACACATTAGTTTCTTTTAGGACATATTTCTGTGAGAACCTTTCTTCTAGTGACAGGATATTATTCTTTATACACAAACCTACTTGTGCATAAAGCACATGCCTTGTTCCATTATGGTCAAATAGTCCAAGGAGAGGCAAGCTGTCATCTTGATAAGAAATATGACTTGTTTCACAGCATTGGCCATTGCAATTCCTCAATATGAGCAGAACAGTCTTCCAGTAAACAGAGAGTGATTGGTGAGTCCGGTGATGATGACTAAGGAGGGTAATCAAGATCTGCATGTTCAACTGCATATATGGCTGACAGTTCCAGTAGGAAGAAATGGAAGCTGATAATGTCATACCACAGCTCTTTCCCTTTGTCTCTCACATCTATGTGCCTTCATAGTAAGATGAGTTTGCTTAAAATGATTAATGCCTTCTCATACATCATGGTGCCACTGGGGACACTTCAGCGCTCAAGTCTCCCCCCGCAGCTCCAACTCCCATCCAGACTGTACCCCACGCCCCTGTGTTCCCGGGGTATCCATTATAATTCTCAACAGCTGGCCAGGACCAGCCTCTGAAAAACGGGACTGTCCTGGCTAAACTGGGACACACGGTCATGCTATTGATCTCAGATTTCTTCAGAATGGTCTTCAAGGTTTCCTTGAATCCCTTCTTTTGCCCAGCTTTACCTTACTGACCATCAGTTAGTTGGGAATATAGATCCTGTTTTGGGAGCTGGTGGTCAGACATCATTATGCTGCAACTTAATGGAGCTGTCACTGTGTAAAAGTGGCTTCAATGCTTGTAGAGTTTGCCGGAGCCAGAATGCTGGCACTCATTCTTCTGTAATTTCAACTGATATGGAGGATTTTCCAAAGACATCACATGACTTTCAGATGTTTCCAATAAGTTGTCCAGGTTTTATACTCATACATCAGGGTCGGAAAGATAACAGCCAGTTATCATTGTCTGTTATCAGACAAGGAGTTTAGTTTGGATCTGATGTCATGATCATCAAACAGGATTCAAATGGCAGCACTGGCAGATTTTATCCAGAGTTAAATATTAGCATCTGTGTGTACTCTTTGGGAAAGATTATTACCCAGATAGGCAAAATGTTTAACATTCTTCAAGAATGGCCCTCTTAATTGTGATGTATGGAGGAACAGCTGTTTCGTTTTCAGTAGGCTGGTAACGTATGTTAGTTTCTGCAAAATTGACAGTGGCCGCTTCTACGTGAGATGTTAATTGCGCAGTTGTTACTGTGCAGTCATTTAGTAGTTGCATACACAAGTACTAAATGACTCCGTAGTAACCAGAGTTACTGTGCAGTAGTGTCCTCAACTGTCTTTTTGGTGACACTGACTGCACAGTAGCTCATTACTACTACACAGTAGTGTTGCTTCATGTTTCATGCCACGCAATGTTACTGTGCAGTAGTAACCAGCTACTGCACAGTCAGCATCTCGTTTAGACACAGCCATTGAGTCCAAGGATCTCATATGCTTTACAGAAGCAGTCAAGGGTCACCTGAAGTTCTTTAACTGATTGAGCACATACAACATAATCTGCCCACAAGCAGTGGCAGTGGTACTGGCAGAGGTGGCAGTGGTGTCGGCAATGAGAGCATGGCAGCAGTGAGCAGGGACCACCTGCAGGTAGCTGCAGTAACATCAGCAGTGAGGGCAGGCTGAGCGGGAACCCCCCACAGGCAGCTGCAGTTGTGTTGGTGGTAAAGGTGGGGTGTGGTGAGCAGTGAGTGCCTGCAGACATGAGCAGCATGACGACAGCAGCCAATCTCAGGGGGGTCCATGCATCACCTATGCAAGGAATGACAAAACAGAACAATAGGCAGAATTGCTTATAGGTGATGGCAACAATTAGAACTGGCCTGAGCCACCACTGCCTAATCATTCAAAACCTTTTTTCTTTCTTAAAATCACAGGGTGACAAAAGCTTATCAAGGGAGTGAAAGAGAAAAGAAACCTCAAATGGGTGAGACTAAGAATCCATATTTCTCTAGAATTAACCATTGTAGATTGTTAAACAATGTTTAATTAGATGAAAAGCCTGGAAAACCTCTAAAAATGATGAGCAAATAGGAAGAGAGATTTTCTAGGAATATATAAAATGGCAGCCCAATAAAATTCTTGCTCGACAATATAAGGACTAGAGCTAGAATAAGATATGATTATCTAAAAGTATTAACGGCATTATTTTGACTTTCAACTAGAATGCTTATTTTCTTTTACCCTGTAAAATTATTTCTGTGCCCTTTCTTGAAACACAATGAGATTTTTTTTTTAAATGTAAGCCTTAGCATAACTAATGGAGAGAATTTGTAATAAACTTCTCAGAAAAAATTATATATGAAAACATCAGAAACCTAAGTCCAAAACTGCTACCATATAAAAGCATTCCATTACTTTGCCTCACAATATTCAGACCTTATTTAAGAGAATGAAAAACTCAGTTTGAACCATCCATTAGGGAACCTCAAAAAAACTGAAGTTTGGTTTGGGTATTTATTCAAACCAATTAAACTCACAGAGATTCAAGATCCTGGTATTGTGGCCTTTCAGTTCCTCAGAATCTCTATGTGCCCTTCTAACTTGTCCTGCCTACATCTAGTGCCCCAGTCTTGCATCGAATGAAGACAAAAAGCCTCCCACCTTCACTCAGACATCAAATGCTACTGTGCACTGAACAATAATCATAATCTATTAAAACATTGTGCATGTTTTAGTGGTAACGCTACAAATGTCATAAAAGAAAAAAAATCAGTTAACATTTTGCATATCCAGTCTGTGTGTATAACACAATCTATCCTTTTTGCTGCTAAGAAATTATATGAGCTAAAGGTTGACAGTCTAGTGGCAATACCCATTCTAATAACAATTGCGCTATCTTTTGAGTTCTAGACCCTTTTATTTGTTTTGTCGTAATGTCCTCTGTTTAATTCAACATGTCCCCTGTTCATTGCAATTTACAGTTTTAGTTATATATGGGATTCAATCTTATTCTTGGAGGTTAATGCATACATCTTTCTCCCTAAACAATGAGAAGGGGGCACTGCTTTTTTTTCTTCCAAAAGAGTAAACAGTCTTTAGAGCTGGGTTCAGAAACAAAAAATTGTTTCTGTATAGGCAAGTACCCTAAATCACTGGGCCAATGGTGCCATATCAACAGAAAGATCACAAGGTGCCCCACATACTAGGATAGCATATAGCCTGAGTAAGTACTTTAACCACTGAACTATTAAAAAGGAAAAGCATCACCTCTTAAGGCTGTGAAAGATAGTGACTATGACCACTGCATTTGGGGAGGAACTTCTTTTTGTAGACAGGTGTAAGGCAACTCAGATCATGTCTGCCAAATCAGGGAACCTAGTTGGAGAAATGTCTAGTAGAAGGATCTTGATCACTCTTAGTCAAGAACTAAAGGGCTAAGCTTCTCATTCTTAATGATAGAGTTTGGGCATGCACAGAAGAATTTTAAATATTTACTGGAAAGAAGTTGCTTGAAAAGTTAGGTGATTTTGATCATATGAGGCATGTAACTTATTTTTAAGTGATTTACCCAAGCTCCAGCATACTGACCACAGCATAGAAAAGTATTAAATCCTCTTCTAGGCACCACTCTGTGCCCCTGCAAGCACTATGGCTCCAATTAGATGTCCACAGGATCTAAAAGGATGCCCCTCCCCCCCAGGTCTGGGGGGGAGGCATCCTTTGGATCATGCTCCAGAAAATGGTTGAGTTGGAGGTAAAGAAGAAGTTGCTCCTTGCTAGCATGTGCTCTGTAGGCTGCACCCTTGGAGGCAGGAAGCCCACTCCTGGGATGGGAGGGACAGTTGGCTTTGTGCCAGTACCACTTCCTGGGCTGTACAGTTCAGGAGGTAGAAAGTTTTTCCACACAAAACAGGAGGGTGTGGGGGAGGGACACTACATCCTGGGATGCTGGAGGACTAAAACTTGGATTGCTTTTCTCTAGGGTATGGCCATACATTCATGTAACATCGGCTGAGTAACACAGATCAGAGATAAATTTGTTGCAATTTTAAGAAACCTAAATTGGGCTTAAAATAGCTTGTGCATCTTAATGTAGGAACAAACTAGGGGTTAATAGCTCCCTGAGCTGCCTAAAATTAATGTGTAACAAAGCTCTAAGTCCCTAAGCTAGTGTCTGAACCACCACTCAACTATCATTTGTCACTAAATTGATTTTGAGTTTGACTTCTACTTATGATTCATTATCTTCTGGTGTTGGCATAGCAAGGAAATAGCTACCTCTATCTTTTTTGCAATTGTCAAAAATACCCAAAGTCCAGGACAGGAGCTTACTTTCCTAATGATAATTATGAATAGAAAGACAATTAAAAGTAACTAAATAACTCTGAATTCTGATTTATCCTTACCATTCTAGAACATGTTTCAATGGGAAAAAGAGCTCTTTCTTATTCTCACTGAAGAGGTATATAGTTTATTACTGGCTTCTGAAGGCAACCCCTTTATTCTGTGATGTACAGTATCTTCTCCCCCTGCCCCCATCCCCTACTTCAAAAGTATTCATTAAAAAAAACCACATGCTTCATGACTTAAAGAAGAGACTAAGGGCAAAAAATTACAAAACCACATTAAGAACTTTTCCGCAAAACAGCTGCAAGAACAGGTATATCTGTAATTGTAGCAGACTTAAAGCAAACACACCATAACAATTTATCAAAGATGTATCTGATCCCAGTGGATAATATCAGGTGTTCATAGTGAGATGATCGAGACAAATACAAGAAAAGTAAGCAGCTAGTGCTTTATAAAAGATATACTGTAGTTGCATTGGACCATGTTTTCAGTTTCTTCCTTTAAAAACTGGTGTGTATAATAAAAGATAGTTTCCAGTGAAATTTGATGCTCACATGAGCCAACTATGAGCAAACATAGAATAGGTTTTGGAGCATCATTTGTATTGGCAAAATTCTCAACTAGAATCCCATAAAACTGCAAGATATTAAATAGATTTATTGCCTATCAGTTTTAAACCAGAGGGAGGATATCTGCTTCACATAGTAAAGAGATACATTTAAAAAAATAAATAAAGCTACTGTGGTACTAAAGAAATCATCACTCAATCAAGTTAACATTTATGATAAAGCTCCCTTTGAGGTTGATTTTTATCTAGCTTTTCCTGACTTTAAATGTTTGCACAGGGGAATATACTCATTGGGTGTGTCCAGATGAGCGTGCATGTGCCCCTTGCTTTGTCTCAAAGTAGTTTTAAATGCTGCAAGATGCATGCTGGGAACAAAAAAAAAACATTCCCCAAAATGTCATATTTGCAGTGCGGGCTCAAAATTTGGTACCTGGACATCCAGGTACCAAACTAAAACCTGAGTGAAAAAAGCAGGGCAGGAAGTCAGTCCTCTAAGAGTGATGCTCTGATTTCTGGCCAGAGCATCTTTATGGTGCTCCTGCTGTCCTGGGCACTGTCACAGGTAACTTAGGGACTGGGGGTGGCAGGATTCAGGGGTGTCGGGGGTATTGAGTGAAGCACAGGGATGTCAGGGAATGTCAGGTATAGAGGGGGACATTGGGGGATATGGAGGGTGGATGGGATGTTTCATAGTTTCTAGGGTCGGAAGGGACCCAAGTAGATCATCTAGTCCGACCCCCTGCCATGGCAGGAAAGAGTACTGGGGTCAAATGACCCCAGCAAGGTGTACATCTAGCCTCCTCTTAAAGACCCCCAGGGTAAAAGCCAGTACCACTTCTCTTGGAAGTTGGTTCCAGATCCTAGCCGCCCTGCCCGTGAAGTAGCGCCTCCTGATATCTAGCCTCAATCTACCCTCTGCCATCTTGTGACCATTATTCCTGGTCACTCCTGGTAGTGCTCGGGGGAACAGGGACTTCCCCAGTGCCTGCTGATGTTGGAGGTGTTCAGAGTGGTATGGGGCTGTTTGGGTGGTGTCAAGAGTGCAGGGGGGATGTTGGGGGGTGTTGGGAGTGGAGAGGGATGTCAGAGGCTATGGGGAGTGGCAGGGACATGTTGGGGACAATGGGGAGTAGCGGGGGGATGTCAGGGGTCTCAGGAGTGGCAGGGGTATGCTGGGGGTGTGGCAGTGGAGGGGGATATTGGGGGCTATGGGGAGTGGCAGGGGGATGTCAGGGGTGTTGGGAGTGGAGGGAGATGTTGGGGGTGTGGGGAGTGGCAGGGGGGATGTGGGTGCGCTTGTGGAGGGGCTTGAGCCTGGGCTGCCACATGCCTGCCCCCCCCACCCCTTCAGTGCCGGCTGGAGCACTGAACACAGTGCTGTATAACCTGGGCTCTGTGCATGCTGCACAGCTCTGTACGGCACCGCAGCAAGCTGAGCTGGTCCTGTTACAAGCGACACAAGCAACACTGGCTCTAAGGCTCTTGGAGCCATGCTGTGCCATGCCATGCCATGGGGGAGGAGGATGGAGCTGACAGCACTGGGCCCTGAGCACCCCACAGCTGCTTCTCCTTCAGCAGTGAGTAATGAACCCAGTGCAGGGGAGGAGGGCTGCAGGGAGGGGCAGGGATTCTGAAGAGTGCCTGGGACCCTACAGGGAGGGGCTGTGGCACTGCAGGGGTGGGGGGCATTCTGACCCTGCAGGGTGGCTGGGACTCTGCAGGGGGGATCTGGGATCCTGCAGGGAGGTGGGCAGTCCATGTGCTGTGTGGGGAGCTGTGCCCTGTGGGGGCAGGGGACCCACACCTCCTAAGCAGCCCCCCCACAAACAGTTCCCCACACCCATAATCCCCCCACAATCCTCCCACCCCTACCCACACACCAACTTTCCCTCCTGCTAGCTAAAACAAACCCATTGTCAGGCTCACTGAAACTTGGTGGGATCCAATGCACAACTGGGGGGTGAACATCAAGGGCTATAGGCTGTATATGCAGGATGGAACAGGGAGGAAAGGTTGGGGTGTGGTGCTCAAAGAGCAATACACATCCTTTGCAAATAGCACTGGGTCTGAGCTAGGGCAGACGGAGGTGTTCAGTGACACAGAAGAGTCTGTCCTCTTTACACCCTCCCTTCAGGTATTTGAAGACTATTGTCAAATCCCCACTCAGTCTTCTCTTATCCAGGGTAGCTCACCTTATTTCTTTCAGCCTTTCCTCATAAGTCTCGTCTTCCAGGCCCCTGATCATTTTTTTTTGTTCTCCACTAGATTCTTTCCAAACTGCCCACATGTTTTTTGAAACGTAGGCCTCAAAACTGAACATAGTAGTCCAGTTAATGGCTTAGCAATGTCAAAAAGACGAAATGAATTACTTCCCTTGATTTGCAAATGATGGTCATTTTCATATAGTGCATTGGCTTTTTTTGCAACAAAAGTGTGCTGTTGGCTCATATCCATCTTACAGTTCACTGTAACCTCCGATCTCTTCTTGGCAGTATTGCATCCTACCCAGTGATTTCTCAGTCTGTACTTATAATGCAATTTTCCCTTCCCTAGTTCTGGACTTTACACTTTTCCTTGTTGAATCTCATCTGATTGTATAGCAGACCATTTCTCCAATTTATCCAGATCATTCTGGACCCACCAGAATGGCTGCAATTCCACCCAATTCGGTGTCATTCATAAATTTGCTAAGTATGCACTCAATCCCATAGTTCAAATGATTAATAGATCCCTGGGGAAACTCACTCAATATTTTCTCCCTACTAGACAGTGTGCTACTGATGACTACTTACTGATCATATCTATACATGCAAATAATGCAGGATCAGTTTACACAAAACTAACCTGGGCATGTGTCTGCATGTGCAGGGACTTGAAAGCAGATTTGCTGCTCATGGCAGCAATCTGCTCCTGCTTGTTTTGCACAGCCCTCCTGCAGCAACCAGGAGAAAGCTCCCAGCCACTACTGCATGATTGCTATTCCAGGGCCAGGAATGGGAGATTATTATCTCCTAGCCCAAGCTCCATGGTCATGGGGCCCAGGCTAGGAGGTCCTTATCTACCAGCATCAGCTCCACAGTCACTGGGCTAGCACTGGGAAATCCTTATCTCCAAATATGCTTCACAGCTATGCAGAAGACCTTCATACTTGAAAGAACCAATCAACCCTCAATTATCAATTTCTCCACTCACACACTTACCAAAGCTGAAAAATCTCTCCTCTCTAAAGCCCTTAATTTCTGTCTGGAAAAATACCCTAATAATATACTAAAATGTTGAGAACTAGAAATTTTTCCAATGCCTCCATCTCAAGGAACATTTCCACAACTAAAATGAATCCACTTCCAACAACACTTCATCCTATAACAGTCTCTCTGTCTCAGAGAGAAGGGCCATAAAATCTCTAAGATCCAGCTGCCAAAGAGTTAATAATGCCAGCAGATAGCCACCATGAATGTTGACAGCTTATAAGCCAACATCCCACACCAGGATGTCATCCAACCCTGCCTTACATATCTACAAGACCAAGATTACAACTCAGAGTACAAAACTAAAGATATGACTAAACTTATACACTTCATCCTCACACTGAACAACTTCACTTTCAACAACCAAACGTCCTCCAGACCATGGGCAAGGCTGTGGGCACCAAAATGACCCAACAATATGCCAACGTTTTTATGAGCCATCTGGAAAAAGAATTCCTCAGGAACTTCACCATCAAATCCATGTTGTACTTAAGATATATAGATGACTTCATTATTTAGACTGAAAACCTGTAAACTCTGATTTCTATCACAATGTCAGTATTCATCACCCCTCCAACAGACTCTCTCTTGAATACTCCAGCACCATCATCTCCTTTTTAAACACTATGATCAATATCCAGAATGGTCAAATACAAACCACAAGAAACCCATGGACCAACATACATATCTGCACAGAACCAGCAATCACCCTAAACACACCAAAAATGCTGTAATATACAGCCAAGTTCTCCAATACCACCTAATTTGCACTGAGGAGAATACTCATGATAGTCATCTTACAAATCTCAAAAGGGCTTTCACTCAACAAGGACACTGCTACAGAGAGATCACACTTTTCAAAGGGCTAGCCAGATACTATGCGAAGAATTGGTGTGGTACAAAAAGAACCGCACCCCCCCATGAACTGCACACCATTTGTTATGATATACCATCCCTCCCTGGAACCTATACAGAATATTCTCAAACAATTGCAACCCATAATAAAACAATACCCAATTCTTAAAGAAATCTTCCCAGAACCATCCATCCTAGCCTTTAAACAAATAAACACTGAACCTCACCAATCTCATCACCAAAAGCAAACTTCCTATTGCCCATAGCACACTGAGTGGATCCAGACCATGCCGAGATAAGAAATGTAAAACCTGCCAACATATCTACACCACTCCCACAATAACTACACCCCACAACAGAACCATCATCATTCCTGGCTCTTGCATCTGCACCTCCAGAAATATTATATATCTCATCCAGTGCACTAAATGCCCTGATGGAAAATATGTAGGAGAAACTAAACAACAGCTATGTACTAGAATGAACACACAGCAAAAATCTATCAAAGACAAAAATAACCAATTACCTGTGGGTGCACACTTCTCACAAGACACCATTCTTTCCCCAGTCTTTCAGTTCGAATCTTCAAAGGGAATTTACAGAACACCTTTCATAGACGAGCCTACAAAGATTTAAAAAAAAAATCATGGACTAAATATAGACATTGGATTTATGGCACATTATAACCTACCTGCCATCTGATAACCCCAGGTAAGCTGGCTGTACTTTACCAGCTACTTTCTATCACCAGGTCAACATTCCCCTTTTCCTTCGCCACCTACCTGTCTCACACTTATTGTTTCCCATTCCCTCTGATCCTCACTGCCACACATTTGCATTTTCACAGACCCACATTTGGCATATTGGCTTCTATTCCATTCAGGAGAACACAAAACAGCAGACTCTCCCTATGCCTGAAGAAGGGTGTTTGTGCCTGAAAGCTTTCAAAGAACAATTTTTCCAACTATTTAGTTGGTCTAATAAAAGATATTACATTTATGCAAAGAACCTTGGGACTAGTCCCAAGTTGGTCTGCACATGCACTGCAGATGTATACCTAAGTCACCTTAATGCACATTAGGCAAATGCACATTAAGTTTAGGCACATGTGTAAACACACCCCTAGAGTAGTGGAAGATCAGGTTAGGGATTTCTTAGAGAGTATTAAATCCCTGGGAACAAAACAGGAGAGGATTTTTTGTTTTGTTTTTGCTGATGAGGATATTTTTGATACCTCAAGAGTTTATATAGAGTATATATAGTAAATAACTCTTTTGAGATATCTCTTCTCCAGCTGACACTCACAATCTAATATATGCTGGTGCTTATTGAGCACAGTGTTTATCCAGTCAATATATTTTTTAGATGCCAAATCATTGTTAATTTCCAGTAGTCTGCTCTTTTGTTTTGATTGAAAAGACTTTTATTTAGTCTCTGTTTCCAAGAAATCACATTTATTTTTGGTTAAAATTCCCAAGGAGTTAGATTGCAACTTACCACAATATAACAGTCACATCTTATTACCTTCCATTAGATGTGATTGATACAACTAGATGCTTTGTGTTACAATACATTGTGTCAAGACAGGATATATTTAGATATAAACAAAAACAATTTTTTGAAAAAAAATCTTATAATTTCAATTATTTTTTGTAATACTTCTTTCAGAACTCTACTTCTCCTTCTGCTTGTTGTTTTTTTTTGCTGTTTTGATTTTTAGACGTGTAATAAATTCATATTAGCAAATTATAAAATGACTTTTACTTGTCTCTATCTGAAGGTGATTTTCTTCCCAATTCAAAACCTACCCTTTTTTTAATAATGTACTGTATTAAATATCAATGCTAGATGTGTTGCTTTTACTAATTATCTGTCTAGTTTTATAATAACTTACTCAAATATTGAATAGAGAATTCTTTCCTCTATGGGATGCCATAGAGACAAATGCCAGTGTTTAGTGAGGTCTTATTAAAGAAGGCAAAATATCTAACATACCCAAATTTAGACTTTATTTTAAAGTGAAGAATATCCAGGAGTCTCTGTAAATACCTGGAACCAGTGGAGAGTTGCTCCAATCAATCGGTACTTACATGGTCCCATATTACTGAAGCATCCAATTACAATCTTTAACAATTACAATCCAATTACAATCTATGAATCTACCCCAAGGGAGGTGGTGCTCTCCCTTACCTTGGGAGTCTTTAAGAGAAGGCTGGATAGGCATCTTACTGGGATCATCTGACCCCAGTGCTCTTTCCTGCCCAAGGCGGGAGGGGTGCAGACTCGATGATCTGTTGAGGTTCCTTCTGACTCTAGCATCTATGAATCTAAACATAGAAGGCAAGACTTATTGACAGTTTAGAGACTAACTCATTCAGAAGTGTATAAGCTTTTGTAAGCACCAGGCTACTCTTATCAGATGCTGTGAATGAATTTGCAAAGAGCAGAAATACTAAGTAGAAAGGAATAAAGTAATTTAAATACAAAGGATAGGGAAAGGGGGAGGAAGGGACAGGGGAAGGGGGAACTGCTGAGAGGGTGAAAGGTGGTCTGAAGAAATCAAAGACAACAAATACAGTTAACTCTTTGAATTACTTCATTCCTTTCTGTTTACTCCTGCTGCTCTCTCCAAGACCCTTCAGAGCATGTGATGAATTAGACTGCTACCTATGAAAGTTTTTGCATTTCTGTACAAGGTAGTCTTTAAGGTACCACTCTGCTCTGCCTAGTGCCTAATCTAACCCAGCTAACTACCTCTCTATTTTCTTTAATTTAGTTATTCGCTGAGGTAGTACCAACATCACCCGTTTTACAGGTGGGGAAATGATTCCTAGAGAAATGAAAGCTTAAGGACCAGATTGCAAATGAGTCTTAGGTGCTAAAGAGACACAGACTGAACTGACTTAGAGACCTAAGTCAAAAACTGAGATCCTACAAATCACCAATTAGCTGCCACCTAATGTTGGAGACAGTGACAATCTGTAGGTATTTTATGCATTTCTGAACAAGTTAATGCCTTACCCAGTAATTTCTGAAGGGTGTGCTGCAAGAGGCAGAGGAGTGTGTTGCAAGATCTCACTGTGTGGGAAGGTAAATGGTCTCCTCCTTTGTCCAGCATCCTCCACCTGCCCCAGCTACTCCAGTGGTGTCTGCGGTTGCTTCTCCGGGAACTGCTGCTGCCTTCCCCTCACACCTCCCTTCTCCCAAGCAGTCCCTATGATGACCCCTTCTGCCTCTGCTGAAAGCAGGCAGGCAGATGAACAAGCAGACAGAACTGTGCTTTGCAACCCAGAACATCCCCTCCACTCCTTTCACACTCCTGGGGCGGTCAGGAGGGGCTGTAGGGTGGTCACCAATAGGTGAGTCCCTGCAGCAGCAGCCTCAGCAGTGGGGGTGTAGCCTTTGACATAAATGATACCATTTTGAGGCCTCGACATAACCAATACCATTAGCTGGATATGGGGCAAACACATAGCAGCTGGTGGGGGTGGGGAGGTGACCAATTTAGATGACCAGTTTAGATGACCTGGTTAATGGTAAGAATTACCTACCCAGCAATAGGTAGGAAAGTTGAATGACAAATTCTGGGTAACAAAGTAACAGGGATAGTTGCTGTGAAGGGATGATTGGTGGGAACTTGTGACAACTTGTGGAAGGTTGTCAATCATGGGAAAGAAAAAAAAAGGCTATAAGGACCTAGAAAGAGCAGTTTAACACTTGGGAAGCTATGTGATTCTGACCCTCTGTGCTGTGATAGTGGCTGGCCAGCTGGGTCATCACATTGTTTGGAAGGCTGATGTAAGGATACTTTTGTAAACTGCTTGGAGTTATGTTTTGGTATTGGGTAAGTGTTAAATATATTTTGGATCTGAGGCCAGCACAGTCTTGACAATAAGTTTTTTCCATCCACACCACCCCTTACTCAAAGCTGAGTGCAACAGGGACTGCCCTTGTCCCCTGAGGGATAAACCAGGCATTGGGAGGGGGCAGATAGCAGACAGATCAGGGCACAGAAGGGTGAAGTCCTGCTCCCACTGCCTTTAAGTGGCACCAGCTGGATCAGTGATTCTTAACATTTTTAACCTTAAGGCCCCACTCCATAGGTGTTCTGAATCTGGATCTATCTTAGTGATTTTCAGCTGGGATGCCACAAAATTTAGACAAGTTATGGAGGAGGCCTTGAGGCTAAAAAGGTTGAGAATCACTGGTATAGAGATTAATCCTTTGCGTAAAGAAAGATGTATTTGGTGTCATTTTTTAAAAGTACAGCTCATCACTGGTATGATTTCCTCTGGCAGGAGAACGGAATTTATTGTATTTTTGAAATATATATCTGTATACAATAAGCATGCAATAAATCCCATTCCCCCGCCAGAGGAAATCATACCAGTGCTGAGACGTATTGTTACACATACACACACACCCCACTTCTGGGTATAAGAGTGAAGTGCAACTCCAATTTAAATTTTAAAAAATGTGCCCCAGATATGAAATTGTGGGAAGCACTGGTATAACTTGTGCTTCTAAGGTGCCACCATGCCTGCAGCATAACTAGGGTGGGGTGAATGAGAAACTGACTTGGGGCAGGGGATGAAATAAAGCAGCTGCTGCTGGCAGCCACATAATCCCAATTACAATCCTGGCTGAAGCTAGAAGTTGCCACTGCCCTTGTGCCCAAGGGCCTAGCTACATCCTGACACTGCTTCACCATGCCCTGCCTTCTGCCTAAAATTAAAACTAGAAAAAAGGTGGAGGAGGAACTTCCTTCTGCCCCTTTTATTTATTATAGGTGACAGTCATGAACACTCATCTAGAATGTTTTTAATTATCTTCTCTATTTAAGGAAATTCAAACCCATGTCTCTCAGCCTGCCAAGAGAATGCTCTAACCACCAAATTATAGATATCTAGACAAGTTGCAGGGGAAGTAAAATCTCTGCCTTTACTTTATAAGCTGTCCCATTGTACATAAAATAAATATTCTATGGGTCACAGAAAGAAGGGAAGAGTAAAAATGAGTATCTAGTTGTATGAACGTTACCAAAAAAAAAACCCCATCAGTCTCTAGAGGAGGGAATAAAACTGTAGACTTCCACTTACAACTCATTGCTATTAGCACAAAGATAGAGTCATAATCATTTTTGCTCCCTATTTTTTGTGGTCCAATGAATCTTTAATTCCTTTACACACAGAGTGACAGAATAGCACAAATGCATGTTTAGAATAGTCTGTAATCTAGCTAAGAATCCACTGATGCAGGCTGAAGAGGAAACTGAACCAAGGCCTCCTTCGACAGTACATACCATCTTGTCCAGAAGCATTTCAAAACTCAGGTGGCAAGCCCTGAGTTGAGGACTGTATCTCCCAATAATGAATAAGATAACTAATCTGTGCAGAGTGAAATCTGACACACCCATGTCCTCCGTGGGTTTCCCTCTGGCTAGTTCTTAAGTATCTCTTCCCTCTACTCTGAAGGACTCACCTGTCCTCACACACTGCTTAGCAATTAAGTATCTAACCACAGACTTCTGGATTATGTGTCAGAAACCAGGCACCAAAAAGGCACTGCAATAGTCACATACTCCAGTGGTAATAGGGCACTCATCACTTCGGGTGAGATAGGTATAAGGTCAAACTGGAATTCTCAGACTGAACAGGATCTTGAAGAATCTCCCAAGTCAATATAGGATTCCTCTGTGGATATTAACTTGGGTTAAGGTACCACTGCCTGTGGAAGATAGATATCTGTATTTATGTATATTTTAGAGGATTTGATATATTTTAATGTTACATTGTGACTCTAAGTTGAATTCTTTAATAGAGTTTAAAAAAAGAAATTTGAAAAATATTTTAAGTGGCATTTACAATTGTTCACAAATATTTTGTAAATAAGAATTCTGTATTTAAAATGGTTAAAAATCCATATTTTCAAAGGATTCATTGCTTTGAGGCAATAGATGCTCCTGGGGTATTCCTAGATCCTCTGCCACACCTGCCTCCTCAGCTGAGAGCCATGGCTAGGAGAGCCTTTCATCAGCTCCATCTGGTGAGAAGGTTAGGCCCTTTATACTTTGAACTGGCCACAATTATCCATGCCTTTGTAACCTCAAAGCTTGACTACTGCAATGCACTCTATGTACAGTTGCCTTTCAAGACCATCTGAAAACTGAAGCTGGGGCAGAATGCATTTGTTCACCTTTTAATGGGGATTTTTTTTCTTTTCCATGTTCTTGTGACAAGGTATTTACCAGAATTCACAGATTTGTTGAAATCTGACAGGCTGCACCATGAGCATTTCTGCTATGGCCTCTAAATTGTTACCTCTGGACTGTCAATCATGCACCTTAGCACCTGCACCATCCAAGCCTCCTTTGATGGGGGTGAGTCACTAGGGGCACATAACTCCACTGTTCCAGAGTCCAAACTGACTCCCATTAACTTTCTGGGTACAATTCAAGGTGCTTGTTTTGACCTAGGAGGCACTACATGATCTGGGCCCTATGTACCTAAGGGACCACCTTTCTCCCTTATGCTACCTCATGATCCTTAAGGTCAACTGAGAGCAACCTTCTACAAGTATTATTAGTACACCAAGTCTGCTTGGTGAAAATATGTGTGAAATCATTCTCTGCACTTGCCCCTTGGCCCTGGAACTCGCTCTCTCTTGACACTCACCAGAGTCTGAGTATGGACATCTTTTGAAAGCACCATAAGAGCTTCCTATTTCATAGATTTCATAGACATCAGGGCTGGAAGGGACCTCGGAAGATCATCGAGTCCAGCCCCCAGAAAGTCAGCTGGGGTCATGGGATCCCAGCAAGATAAGCATCCAATTTACTC
>NW_017728918.1:83301138-83334325 GCF_001723895.1 Crocodylus porosus
AGCCTGAAAAGGTCTTGCAGGAGTTTGTGACCGTCTGGGCATGCATTCACCAAACAAAGCTAAGATTCTGTTTGTGGGGTTCTCTGTTTTATGTTGATGTTTAGTCCCCTTTTAAGGTGTTTCACTCCTCTTGTCACCCTCCTGTTTCTAATTTATTCTGTTTTCTTATTGTAAGCTGCCCTGAGTCTATGTTGGAAGAGGCAGCATAGATAGCTAGATAGATAGATTTACAGTTTAAAATGTCAGAAAGGTGCTCTTCATGTTTTCTTTCTGAAAAAAGGCATTGTGTATACTGTAGAGAATAACGTAGCCATTGATATTTTATATTAAGTAGAGATGCACTAGCTTTGCCTTATAGGAAATTTATTGAGTGGGTTCCTGTGCCTCTGTTTTTGTGCTGTTTGTACAGGTGGACCAAAATCTTAAACATGAAATATTCACAATTAGAACAAAAATCCAATTCTGAATTTTGTGGTAACGTTTAGGATTCTTGAAAGACTGCAGTTCAGATTCATGAAAGTACTACTTTAGATCTTTTCCCTTTCATAGTTTTTTCACAGTTTTTACGGGCTGGAAGAGACCTTATGGATCACTGTGTCCAGCCCCCTGCACTTGGGCAGGAAAGACTGCTGGGGCCTGATGATCCCAGCAAGATGGGCATCAAGATGCTTTTTGAAGATTGCCAGAGTTGGTGACTGTACCACCTCTGGGGGGGAGCCTGTTCCAAACCCTTGGTACTCAACCTGTAAAGAAGGTTTTTTTTCCTATGTGTAGTCTGAAGCAATCTTCGGTTAGCTTGTACCCAATATTTCTAGTCCTCCCCTGGGGGGGCCTTGAGGAATAGAACTCCCCCAGGTCCTGATATATTTATAGGACTTACTGTAAGTACTGCATTTTTATCAGATAGTAGTGCTCCTGCTAGTTAGACCTCAGATGACATCAGAGCTTTCTCTCTTCTGCTAAACAGCCAATAGATTTAGAAATGTCATATGTTTCCCTTTACTTATCTATATGGTATAATGCCATAACTTATCCTACATGTAAAAAAAGGAGGTCATGAATAAACAGTACCCTGTTGTTCCTCACATAACTAACTTAATTTCAGGTATTAAGACTTGCTCAATAATGATACCAGCTGCATAGGCCAACACAGTTCTTTCTTTCTTGTGGGTATCATGATTACAAAACAAGTTGGGCCTTAGACCCTTTTTAACTACCTCTCCAGTGCACCCTTCAATTGACAGACCTAGACTACTTCAATTGTTTCAATGGAGGAACCATAGGGCATGGCCAAATAAGATATTTACTGTGAAGTTGATTAATAAGCTTCATAGTAAATGTCTCGTGTTTACACATGTACCCTATTAGACAGGAGTAAACTGATTTACTCCAGAACAGGAGTAAATACAAGTACTATCCTGCTGCAAAGTGAAAAACTGTGTAGATGGCTAGGTACTGGCTAGCTCTGCACTGAAGCACCCCAGTGCCCCAGCCAGCCTGTCTACAGCATATTGACCTGAAGGAAGCAGCTCCCAGTTGGCAGACTAATACCCTGGACCCTCTGCCAGCCTCAGCTCAAAGTGCTGTGATCCTGAGCCCACGTGAGATGCAGGCCCAGCAGCAATAAGGTCTGGAGCAATAAGCAATTGCTGTACCTTAACATACATAGGTAGATGCTCCCATAAAATCTGATCAATTTTAGCCTAGTCTTCTGGACTGAAGTTCTCTGTTTTCCAATGCTTTTAACTCAAATGACCCAAATGAACTTGGTCACCTGTAAGCCTTTCCCCACCTGGTTCACCTGCAAGAGTCTGAGAGAGTGGCTGATAATGACCCCAAACAGCTTTAAACACAGTATACATAGTATGCAGAGCAAAAGGATGAAAAAACCCAAAATACACGTATTTCCCATTACCAATACTTTGCTATTTTCTGGAGGCATTTTCAGCTTCCCTCAGCTGAGAAAACTTCACCTCAAACTGGGATTAGTTCTCTCCTGGTATGTCTACATGAGATGCTCCTAGCAGAAGTTATTGTGAAGCATTTATTTAATACTTGTTATTCCACATCTTTGGGTAGCTCCTCTCCAAGGAAGATGCTCCTAGCAGAAATCACAATGCTAAGACCTTCTACCTCCAATGAACTTTGTTTGACAAACAAGTTCATTTTTCATTTTCCAGAGTATCTGAGATTTGGCTGGAAATGGATGTTGAAGCCTCAGTAAAAAGTCCTGCATAAACACCACCAGTGCAGAAGGATCTAAGCAAGGAAGAAGTCAGATAATCACATGAAAATAGAGTTGTAGCTTATGTCTGGAGAGTAGCAGGAATAGAAAAGAAAGTAGGACTTTTGACACAAATCTCCATTTTGTAAGATAAAAAGGGGGGAAAGAGGTAAGTGTTCCCTCAGAAGTTTTGCCACCCTTAAAAATGATCTGGAAATGTTCAAGTTTGTTTATCTAAACAAGTGGGCTCAATAGTGAGAGTCAAATCTTATTTCAAGAAAAAATATTTAAAATAGATGACAGGAAAGGAGAATTTAATTTAATAATATAAGTGTTTCTTGGCCCCAAAGATTCTGAATCATTCTCTCTCTTTTAAACTGAGGGAGTAAGTTTGAATTCAGTTGGAGCTAAACTGACAGAAAATCATTGGAAGAGGCAGTAAATGAAAAGAATTCTTTCACTTGCAGCCCAGTTCATTTACCTGACCAAATATACATCAAGACAGTTTGTCTAAATTGGCACTAGCTTTCTAGTTTGGGCTTGCTGAGACGCAAGATAGGGACAGCGATCAAGGATTGAGAATTACATACAAAAGCTTCAATGAAGAAATGGAGTGAAACTATGGGCACACTTGTTAGAGTCCTTAACACCCCCCCCCCAAAAAAAAGAAGTGACTTCATCCTTCTCTTTATTGCTTTTTGTGACTTACTCTTAGTGGATGCATTAAAAGATTTTCAGGAACTAGAACAGTGTGGAATAGAATCACACTTAGGTTCCCAAGTCCACTGATGTGAGAGGTAAGGACATCTTGGGATGATATCTTTTACTGGACCAACTGTGTAGTACAGTTAGATAAGCTTTGTAATGCAAGACATTCTTTGTCAGGTATCATGTCTTGCATTCAAAAGCTTGTCTAACTCTGCTTTACAGTTGGTTCAGTAGGGCCTTGTTACTCCTTACACTGTGAGCCACACAAATGTGGATCAATGTTAGTGCTAGCTCAAGTTTGGAGCAGTTGCATGTTCAGGCCAGCAGGAGCCCGAAGGACTGAAAGGTAAGAATCCCCCCCTTCCCATGTATCCCCTGGCTCCTGAGGCTCCCTCCATCATGGTGGACATAGTCTTTCTGGACTTTAGGAAGGCCTTCAACACTGTCTCTCACCCCATTCTCATTGAGAAATTAGGTGACTGTGGCATTGATGCCTACACAGTCAGATGGGTCGCAAATTGACTGGAGGGCCACACCCAGAGAGTGGTGGTGGACCGGTCATTTTTGACCTGGAGGGATGTGAGCAGTGGGGTCCCCCAGGGCTAGGTCCTCGGGTCCGCACTGTTCAACATCTTCAGCAACTTGAAAGAGGGGATGAAAGCACCTTTTTCAAATTCGCAGATGACACTAAGATGTGGGGAGAAGTGGGCACACTGAAGGAGAGGGACAGGCTTCAACTAGATATAGACAGGTTACAGGGGTGGGAGGATGAGACCGGGATGGGATTCAATACTGACAAATGCAAGATACTGCACTTAGGGAGGAAGAACCAGCAGCATACCTACAAGCTGAGGAAATCCCTTCTAGTCAGCACAGAGGCAGAAAAGGATCTTGGTGTCATTATCGATTCCAAAATAAACATGGGCTCCCAATGTGGGGACACGGTTAGGAAGGCTAACTGCACCTTGTCATGTATCCACAGATGCATCACAAGCAGGTCCAAGGAGGTGATTCTCCCCCTCTATGTGGCACTGCTCAGGCCGCAGTTGGAGTACTGCATCCAGTTCTGGGCGCCACACTTCAGGAGGGATGTGGACAGCATCGAGAGGGTCCAGAGAAAGGCCACTCACATGATCAGGGACAGCAAGGCAGGCCCTATGAGCAGAGACTATGGGACCTGAACCTGTTCAGCATCCAGAAAAGAAGGCTGAGAGGGGATCTGGTGGCCGTCTATAAACTGGCCAAGGGGGACCAGCAGGCAATGTGAGAGTCCCTGTTTGCCTGAGCACCACTGGGGGTAACAAGGAATAACGGTCATAAGTTGACTGAGAGTAGATTGAGGCTAGATATCTGGAGGCACTGCTTCACAGTCAGGGCAGCCAGGATCTGCAATGAACTTCCAAGGGAAGTGGTGCTCACTCCTACCCAGGGGGTCTTTGGAAGGAGGCTAGATAATCACGTAGCCAGGGTCGTTTGACCACAGCATTCTTTCCTGCCCGTGGCAGGGGGTCGGACTTGTTGATCTGCTCAGGTCCCTTCTGGCCTTATCAGCTATGAAACTATCCCCACAAGCAGGGCTCTCTCCCTGCCTCTCAGGGCTTCCCCCACTTTCATCTTCTCGTAGCACCTGAACCGTCAGTCCCAGGAGAACAGGCACAGAACAGTTAATCTGCCTGTTTAGCTGCTACTGCTGAGTTGTTGCTCTTCTCTGGGCTGAGCCCACTCAGACAGCAGCAGCACAAACTGGGCAGGCAGGTTTGCCCTTCCCTGTCTGCTCTTCTGGGACAGACAGCCCAGGCAGCCATAAGTAAGCAGGGAGTTGGGGAGAGCAGTGAATGGGGATCCAGGGTGCTGGTGTGTGGTGTGTACACTAAATTGTAGCCTAGAGTAGCTGCATAACACAGATCAGAAATAATCCTGCCCTGGAATAGCTTAAGTTTGAGCAGTATAGTGAGTGTTAAAACCAGTTTCAGGGCACTGGCAGACATGAAACAAAAACCAAAACAAAACAGTGCTTTAGAAGAAAAAGCTGCATGTTAGTTCAGCCCAACTCTGCAGCATCTGTATAGATCAACAGCACTTTTTGGTGCTTTTATCTAGTTTGGGCTTACTGCAGCCATTGATTCAATCACCTATTAGATAAAAGTGCCAGAACGGCCCGTTGAAGTGTCTGATCTATACAAATGTTGGGCAAACCTCATCCAGCTAACGTGATGCCTCTTCTGAGCTTGCTGTGCTCTATGCCAGAGATGCACTGAGCTTTAAGTAAAGCACTGTTTGTTTGTTTTTGCCATGTCTGTAAGCAGCCTAAGGTGTAAATGTGTGGAGAATCCAGGGATTAAGAGCTCCAGGAGCTGCCTAAAATTACCTTTTAACAAGGCCCTTAGACACTGAGCAGGTGACAAAGAAAGCGGGCCTCAGTCTATAATGCCACACCAGCAACTTCTGCTTTTATAAGAGCTGGTTAACTTTCTTTTAATTTCTACTGTATGCCCTATGTTTTCAAAAATGCTTAATGTTCTGAAATTTTACTCCTTGGAGCAAAACGCTTTGCTTAATCTTTAACCAGACATCTTTTTTAAAAAGTTTTTTCCTCTCATTTTCAAAGTTTGTGAAAAATCCCTTCAAGCATCAACAAAAATAATAATTATAAAAAATACCATAATTTCTTCCTAATGTAAAGGGAAAAAAATCTTACTTTGTTTGTAGGAGACTAGTATTAAAACGGAACCCTCATATATACCATTTTATATGTATATAGTCTATAAAGAGCACTGTGCATCTGGGGCCATTTAAAAACAACTGCCTCTAAAAAAAATTATGAAGATGTTAAACTACACAGTGTGGCATAAGCTGTGTTAAGTAGCTTTATTTTTGTTTTCAGTGTTAAATTTGAATGTATGGTTACAGGTGCCTCGTCTGCTGTTCTAAGTATACAAAAACATCTGAAAGTACAGTCTTCTTCAGTACCAGATGACACAGTGAAATTAAGTAACCCTGTGCATTTTGGGCTTCCCAGACCATGAGCATTACAAGATTAATTGGAAAATGTTTATTCATTTACTTCCTTAACACATGTTCTCAAAACAAAAACTTTGAATGCAACATTGAGATCAAGTTGAGTATTCAAAATTAAGAAAGTGAGAGGAAAGACTTTGATCTTAACTATGAACATGTGCTTATGGCTTTAAAAATGATCTCACTGCATCATAATAAGTACAAAACACCATAAAGTAGTGCAACTTCTTTTGCAAATTTTTACAAGGTCCTGGATTTTTTCTCTTATATCATTTCCTTATCTAATCATTTTCTATGATTCTGTTATTCTTGCTTGGTTAAAAGAAAATACTGACATGTAACTGTTTAGAATAGTGGTTTTCAACCAGGTTACCATGGCACTCCAGAGTCTTACAAGACCCCACTTGGGTTTCTCTGATACAGGCGCTGTGGCAGCAGCTGCAGTGGCTGGATACAAATGCCCTAGGCACAGCGCTGTGACATATGCATATTCCTCCTCCTACATTAGAGCTTTCTACTAACCCTAAAGCAGGCAGAAGATCTAGCTCAAGCCACAACACACCCAGTTTCCCCTCACCCCACACATTATTCAATAGTTCCACCTGCCATGCATGCTGGCTCTCCTGCCTATTTTAGGCTTAGCAGAGAATCTAATGAGGCAAAAGCATGCACACACATTGCCACAGCCCTTCCTGGTCTGTGGTATCAGTACATGGGACAGTTTTACTTGATGGTAGTATCATCTGGTTCAGAGACAATGAGGTAAGCTGAGCACAGCAGTGGTTCTCAACTGAAAGTGTCCGCGCATTCAAAAAACTAGTGGAAGGTGCCCTGAGACTGCAAAGATTGAGAACAACTGATTTATTTAATAGATTTCATAGATTTTTTAGATGTTAGGGCTGACAGGGACTTCAAAGATCATCAAGTCCAGTCCCTTGCCCCAGGGGCAGGAAGTCAGCTAGGGTCAGAGGATCCCAGCAAGATAAGCATCCAAGTGTTTCTTGAATGAGTCCAGAGTAGGTGCCTCACCACTTCTGGAGGGAGTCTATTCCAGATCTAGGGAACTCAGATGGTAAAGAATTTTTTTTTTTTTTAAGTCCAGCCTAAAATGCTCCTGTAGGAGTTTATGACCATTGGTCCTTGTTTCTCCTTGAGGCACTCTGGTGAACAGATGTTCTCCCAGATCCTGATGTACCCCCCTTATGTACTTATAAGCAGCCCCCAGTTCCCCCCTGAGCCTGTGCTTTTCCAGACTGAAGTGTCCCATAGCTCTCAGCCTCTCTTCATAAGGCCTGTTCTCTTGCTTTCTGTTCATTTGCATGGCTCTCCTCTCGACTCTCTCAAGCTTTTCAACATCCTTCTTGAATTGTGGAGCCCATAATTGGATGCAATACTCCAGCTGCGGCCTCACCAAGGCTGAGTACAGCGGGAGGATGACACCCTGAGATTTACTTGAGAAGCATCTACAGATGCAAAGCAGGGTTTTGTTTGCTTTACCAACTGTGACATCGCATTGATGACTCACATTCATCTTGTGGTCAATCATGACCCCCAAGTCTTTTTCAGCAGTGGTGCTAGCAAGTGTAGCACTGCCAAGCCTATAAGTATGCTGCGGGTTTTTTTGCTGAGGTACCTTACGTCATCAGGTATTGAATGTCACCAGGTTCATATCCTCCCACTTACTAAGTTTATCCAAGTTAGCCTGGATCACTAGCCTGTCCTCAGGAATGGACGCTATGCCCCAAAGTTTAGTGTCATCAGTGAACTTAGCCAGTGCGCTTCTGACACCAATGTCCACACCGTTGATAAAAGTGTTAAAGAGGACTGGTCCAAGGACAGAGCCTTGGGGAACACCACTGGTCACAGAGCATCATAATGATTCACTGCCATCGACCACTACTCTCTGGGTCCGACCTCAGAGATGATAAGGTCATGGGACACCAGATCAAAGGCTTTTTTAAAGATATATGACATCAATCTCTTCTCCCTTGTCCAGGTGATACATCACCTGGTCATAGAAGGAGATCAGATTGGTCAGGCAAGACCTACCCACAACAAACCCGTGCTGGCTATCCCTCAGGATGTTGCCCTCAGCCAGCTTATCCAGAAGGGTCTCCTTGATAATTTTCTCAAGAATCTTACAAGGGATTGAGGTCAAGCTGATTGGCCTGTAGTTCCCAGGATCTACTTTCCACCCTTTCTTGAAGATGGGTACCACATTGACCTTCTTCCAGTCTTCAGGTACTTCACCTGAGCACCACAAGTTTTCAAATACTTATGCCAATCGTTGGGCTATGACACATGCCAACTTCTTGAGTACCCTAGGGTGTAATCTGTCAGGACGAGCTGACTTAAAGGTGTCCAGCCTCTCAACGTGACCTTTTACTAGATCAACACTGACACTAGGTATAAATATGCCCTCACCCTGGCCGTCCCACACCTTGTTAGACAGGGCGGTCCCATTGGACTGATGAAAGACCGACGTGAAGTACCCATTAAGCAGGTTGGCCTTTTCCTGGGTGTTGGTTATCAGCTGTCCCATTTGGTTCAGCAGGGTCGAATGTTACCCTTGCTTTTTTCCAACTCCCTACATATCTGAAAAAGGACTTTTTGTTACCCTTGATATGTGAAGCCAGATGGAGCTCGGTTGCATCCTTGGCTTTTCTGATTCATTCTCTGAAGGTATGGACTAGTGCTGAGTACTCCTCCTTGGTGGTAATTCCAGCCTTTCATACTTTATAAGTCTCTCTTTTCAGGTGTAGGAGGTCCTCAAGTTCCCTGCTGAGCCAAGCAGGTTGCTGAGCCCTTTTGCTACACTTCCTATGAGATGGGATGGCCATCCCTTGTGCTTTCAGGATCACTCCCCTAAGGAGCAACCACTCCTCTTGGACTCCTCTTCCTGTTGAGTCATGGTCCCTGGGTGCCATTGTCAATTTGGAGGGATGTGTAGCTAGACCTAGAGAGCTACACCCCCACCCCTTTTATCTGCATGATTTAGAAGTTCCAGTCCTTTATTCATGCTCTCTAAAATCTGTACTTGGCTGAAAAGCTATAATCCCTACTTCCAGACCACAAGGCATGCTAAATATGAACCTATGGTGATGCACTTGACTCATCCTGCTACCCTGTACTTGAATTTAATTTATTTTTTCCAGCTATTTAGCTGAATTCTGCATTCTATAGCCTTAAAAAAGTCTGAAGTGTCCATGGGGATGTTTTCTTTAATTTGCACTTCCTAATAAGTTCACTCATTTTCAAAGAGAACCCAATAGTGTCAGAGAAATACAAAGAAATCTTGCAGACTTTGCTTGCCATCTAAAACAAGGGTGAGGCTAGGGGAGTACTTTTCACAAGATGCTTCCTCCACTTGGCCCACCTTTCTCAAGCCCTTTCAAGCATACTGGGCTCAAGAATTTGTAGTTGAACTGCATGCGACTCAGTGCGACTTTGCAGTACCATGTGACTCAGTAACTGTCTCAACATTAGAGCTGATAAAAACATTTTTTTTAAATAACTTCATTTCAATGAAAATCTTTGTCCCTTTTTTACCAAAATGTGAATCATGTTCTATATTTTAGTTTGAGGAGTGTATCCCTATGCTCTCTTCTCTCTCTTTTTATTCCCTCCTCCCCTTAACTACCTTCCCATGAAAAAACTGAAGAATCAATGTGATGGGATGGGGGACAATGAAGAGGGAAAAACAAAAAGAAAAAAAAAAAGAAGAAAGGAAGCAGAAACTTTATTTAGATTTTGGAGGGTGTATAAAACCCTATTTCTTCACAGCTACCAAGAAAAATAATCTACTTCTTTCTGCTTTTAATAGCATTGCCACTTTTCAACCTTCTTTAGTCACTGTTAACTTTCTTTAGCTCCTTCTGTCAGGGAATTTAGAACATGTGATGGCTGAGGCACAACAGGCCACTTCAAGGACCCAGGGACACAACACCTAATGGTTCTTTGTGCTTCTTTTCTGCAAGCATCCCTCACCCCACTGGAAAAATGTAATAAATCTGCTGGATTACTGTGTTCACTGCACTGATGAAAATAAAGTTCTTTGCAGAGTTTATTTGCATGAGTTCACAAGTGAGGCAACAAAAGATTTTCCAATCGGAATTTCAGCAAGAATGAATTAGTGATTAAAAACAAGTTTGAGGAATGAACAGGCATGGAGTATTTTAATAGCACAGTAGCTTCCCAGAGGGTTTCAATATAAATGGATGCAACTGTGAGCAGCCCAAAAGCTTATCTGTCATCTACACACAGCAGTTGCTTTAAACCAGATGTCTGCTTAATACAGCCAGGATGTCAGAACACAGCGTAAGTGAATGCTATGTTTCATACCCCCATCCAGAAATTCTTAAGGGAAGCCCTTTATTTAGTTTAGTGACTTTGGACTATGATATATCATATAACAGCAGTTCTCTCTAATACTTTTTGATATAGGAAAATCAAGTTGTGTAATGCTTTGACAAATTCCTATTGTATTACATTAGCTTGGTATTTCATTAGTACTCATCTTTAAACAAAAGCCCTCCTGTGTTAATAATTTTGCTTGCAAAAGCCCACCAAAAGCTCTTATCCCAAGATACATTAAATGTCTATAACAATGAACTGATGTGAAAATGTTGTAGGTAATCTGCAAGTTAAAAAACTGTATAAGCAATCATGATAAGAAATATATCAAACAATTAATTTTGACCACAGCTTAAATTTATCTTCTGCTAGAACAACCCGAACATATTTTACTTTTGGAATTCCTGAGAACTTGTATGTTTTAAAATATCTGTTTTTCCCTCTTCTTATAATTCTTTATTTTTACCTACACAGAACAGAAATTATAGTAGGGGCAAATCAGGATGAAGTCTTCTCCTAAAATTCTACGCACCTTGCCCATCTCCCCTCATTGCCTGAAAATATTTGCTTTATACTGAAGCCATCCTCCTAAGCAGTTTGAGGCAAAAATTGCATGAATAAAGGAGAGTTCATCTTTCACATTAGTGGGGGCAGTAAGCATCACTCAGGGGTATTAATGTCAGCTATTCCAGCTATAAATCTGTGATACTAAGAGGAAGGCAAAGCCTCTCCAGATCTCAGGTGTCCACCCATGATTAGATGTACCTATAGAAATACATGATGTCCAGCAAGAAGTCCAAAGTATACCAGAGCTAGTTCAAAACAGTAAATGATAATTTAATCCTACATTGACCATAAGAGTGGGTATATAGTAGGGCTGTGCAAAGTTTCGGATTGTGATTAGGATCCAGAGATGATTTGGACAGTTTGGAGACCGAATCTATGAATCTGAATTGAACTGCTAGAAGCTTTAGGCTTTCTGAATCAATTCAGAGCTACCAATCAATTCAGAAAAGATTCATTGATTCGGAGATTTGTCCATAGGGTATAATAGGGAATCAATGACATATCTATAACTTTGTTGTTTTTTGGCTGATTCAGATGAAACTTGCAGGGGTGGTAGCTTCTGCTGAAGGCATGATGCCTGCTAAGTATCAAGATGATAGGTGCAGTTTCTGGGAAACTGTACCTCAAAGTCCTGAAAGCAAAACTCACATCACGTGTGTGTGTTAAGCCACGGTAGGGTGAAAACTGCCAGGGTGGTATGTCTTGCTGAGACCACAAAGCCTGACAAGTTTCAAGGAGATAAGTGTAGGGGCTTCTGGGAAACTGCACGTCAAACTGCTGACAAGCAAAACTCATTGAAATTGGCAGAGTAATCAGTAGCGTAATGAATCTGAAGTAGTCACATCAATTAAAATTTCTCTACTATAGAGAAGACCTCAGCTAAAGACTATAGACTAATACTGGCAAAAAACTAATGGGGGTACAATATGAGATATATTGCCTGCTTAGGAGGTACAAGCATCTCTCTCTGAGCTGCCACTTCTCAAGAGTTACTGTTCCAAAACAAGATTGAGGTTTAATGTCATAATTCATCAAAATAAGTAACAACAGAAGAAGGACTTTGTTTCCAGAGCATCATCTAAGAATGAGTATAGAAGTAGATTGCTTACATAAATGTCAGGGTTTATTTCAGGGCAACCCCTCAAACTAATGACATCTTTAATTTGCAGTTTTACACATAAACTGCATCTGTTAAGATCACAGTTTCAATAACAGTATTAGTTCCAATTGCAGGATCTGGGCATTGACTGTGCTTTCCCTGAGAAGGGAAAGTAATTATTTGCTGTTAGTCTGAGTATTAGAGCAATTTTAAAATAGGGAGTAAAGTCATATCAACTGACATACAATATATCATATAATTAAAATTACTATCCAACATTAATTTGTTGTGTTTATTGTGGCAGAATTATGAAATATTCAATTTATAATTTGATAATATTGACCCAGAGGAGCAAGAAAGGGAAACTTTTATAATCAACAGGCAAAATTATTATTTTTTCCATTATGTTATTGTATAGTTTCAAAAGGCAAAGGACATGCTAATTGTGGCTGTGAAGAAAGGAGATTGCTTTCCAGAGCTGCTTTTCATGCTTATTTGCTAGACTGCTGTCTTCTGCTGCATAATCACATATTTATATGTGGTCCCTCAGAATGTCTAGAAGAGATTTGTTCAGGCAACAGCTTTAACTGTATGCAGATTTAGTGTCATCAGGAAATATAGTTGATGGGTTAATTGTCCAAAGTGGTGTTTAGGGGTTCTAGGTACAAGTTTTATTTGCTAATGCTTGTGCACTGCTATGAAAATATAGCCAGATAAGTTACTATAATGTATAAATATTAAATTTGGGAAAGAAGCTTGGCATAAACATTAGTATCACTGAGATCTAATCCTTTAGTTATCATATTGCCTTAGGATTGATTACAGAAAAATTTACAACTCTTTCATTTCATCCACATTTTGCCTGCTCTCCCCCCTTATGCTCAATGGGATTGTCTCCTTCTGCACCTGTAGGATTGCTCCCTTGAGGAACGACCACACTTCCTGGACCCCCATTTTTGCCAATGCTCTTGAGCTTTAATGCCTCACTAACTAATTTCCTGAGCAAACAGAAGTTAGCCTTTCTAAAGTCTAGCACTTCAGGCCTGCTGGTTAGTTTACCCAGCCTTTGCCGGATAGTGAATGCAATCAATTGATGATAACTATCCCCTAGGTTACCCTGTACCTGCACATTCCCCACCAGATCATCCCCTATACCTAACACCAAGTCCAGAAAAGCATTTCCCCTAGTATACCTCCTATATTAGTTGGAGGTCCTGTATGCAGGTTAAGAACCTACATAAGCAGTTCAATTTGGCTGACTACTCCTCCCAGAAGATGTTAGGGTAGTTTAGGTCACCCATGACAACCATAGGTCTTGACCATATGGCCTCTGAGAGCTGTCTGAAGAATGTCAGGTCTAGATCATCCACCTGGTGTAGCAGTCAATAGTAGACCCCCACTCCCAAGTCCCTTGCCCCCCAGCCCCCTTGTATCCTGACCCACAATATCGGTTTAGCCCTCCTCTGATCCCATCTTGATTATAAAGGATGTATACTGTTTGTTAACATAGAGTGGGGAAAAAAAGTGTTGGGTGTTGCTGTCTATCCCATCTGTACAACCTGTAACCCTCAATGCCTACTGGCCAATCATGAGTAGGGTCCCACCAGGTTTAAGTTAGTCCAAACAGGTCAAAGTTGATGCTTGCAAGCAGGAGTGCAAGTTCCTCCTGCTTGTTCCCCATGCTCCTAGCATTAGTGTAGAGACATTAAGCTCCCTGATGGGTGCCCTCGATACCCCCTGTCTTGATGTCTATCGGGCCCCTTAGTGCTTATCTGGGCTGATCCAGTGCATTGCTCGTGGTTCATTTATCTTAGGTTCTCCTTATCCTTTGCTTCCCTGTCCCCCAACAAACCTAGTTTAAAGCCCTTCAGTGCAGATCAGGCAACCTGTAAGAGAACAGACTTTAGAAGAGAGATGAAGACCACCTCTTCTCATGGAAGTGTGGATTGTGGTTGTACAAGCCAAAACTACATGATGGCACCAACTGTGGAGCTGCAGGTTGACTTCCCTGATGCAGGTGTCTTGATGCTGATGGTGACCGCTGAATGGAAGGATGGTCGAGAAGACCACCTATACCCCTGATTTCCTAAGCCTGGTCCCCAGAACTCTGTAGTCACTGATGACACAGTCCAGACTACTCCTGGCCACATCATTCGTGCCCACATGGATGAGGACCATGGGATAGTAATCAGAGGGCTGGATGAGTTTGGGAATCCTCGCAGTGATGTCCTGGATCTGGAGTCTGGGTAGACAGCAAACCTTCCGTGCTGTGGGATCCAGTCAAGAGATAGGCCCCTCCATGCCTCTCAGAAGGGAGTTGCCCACCATTATGACCTGACATCTTTTCCTCTGCCTGCTCAATTGTCACTCAGCCTGCCTGGTGTTTGTTGTGGATGTTTCTTCCCCTGCGGCTTCCTCTGCTGCATCATCCTCCAGTGCTGCCAGGGCTTTGTTTCTGTTCCCCAGTTGCATTGGGGAAGCAGTGACAGCTGCATGCTGTCTAGCTCTAGAAGTGAGAATCCTCCATTTGGCTATCTTGGGACTCTCCCATGATGTCTCATCCTGCAGAGAATGAAAGTATCCATCAATCTCATCCTCTGCAGCCCTGATCCCCTGAAGCCTGCTCACTTCTGCCTGCAATTCCCTCACCCACCCCTCCAGGGCCTCAATACAGGCATATGAGGGACAGGCAAGGAAACCCCCGGCCCCCATGCTACCCCCAGGCTTCAGCGGTCCCACCAGGCAACCCCCAGAGACAGGGAGCCAGAGCACTGCTGACCCATCCAAGGGGCCTGTCTGGCTGGAGGCCTCACAGGAGCTCCAGGCAGGAGGTAGCAGCAGGGCAGGGTCCCTGGCTGTACTCCATGTCACCACCCTCATAGTAGCCCCCTTCCTCATTCACTTACCTGAAGTCTCTGTCAGAAGCTCCCATGTACTCCAACACAGTCTGTACTCCTACGCATGAAATGGCCTGCGAACTGCCTGCAAACTGCTCCCCTGTTGGCAGTCCATGGTCACAGGGTCCCTGGTTGCCTGGGAAGTCTCCTTTTATACCCTTCTGGGCCTGGGCTGACTCAGGCCCAGGCAGCAATCACACAGCAGTCAGCAATCCCATAGCAGTCAACAATCAACACTCACTCAGCAGTCAGCACCCACTTCTGGCTTCTCAGAGCACCCCCCACCAAACAAGCAGCCAGCCAGCTAAACCATAGGTACAGGCGCTGGATCACTTACCTTTCCTGGGCAGGATCTGGTGCCTGGCCTGGCTTCTCTCCTTCTTCTTCCTCCCTCCTCTTGCCTCCAGCAACTGCCTGCAAACTGCTTCCCTATTGGGAGACCCTGGTCACAGGCTTCCTGGTCACCTGACAAATCATCCTTTTCTGCATCCTCTGTCATGAGGTTGCCTCCCCCACTTAGTAAAGGACCTACATTTTCTCTGATCCTCCTTGTTACTAACATACTTGTAGAAACCATTCTTGTTACCCTTCATGTCCCTTGGTAGCTGCTACTCCAACTACACCTTGGCCTTCCTGACTTCATCCCTGCATGCCCAAGCAATACTCTCATACTCTTCCCTAGTTGTTTGTCCAATATTCCATTGCTTATAAGAGTCCTTTTTGTGACTTAATTTACTGAATAGTTCCCTGCTAAGCCAAGCTGATCTTCTGCCATAATTGCTACCCTTCCTACATATCAAGTAATCTTCCTGTGCTCTCAGTAAGGTTTCTTTAAAGGGCTCTCTTGGACCCCTCTTCCCCCAGACTGGCTTTTCAGGGGATTCTGCCCATGCGTTAACTGAGCGAGTCAAAGTCTGCTTTTCTGAAGTCCAGGGTCCTTACTCTGCTGATCTCCTTCCTTCCTTTCCTCTGGAACCTAAACTCAATTATCTCGTGGTTGATGCTATCCAAGTTGCTATCCCCACCAACTCTTCCCTGTTTATGAGCAGCAGGTCAAGAAGAGTATGGCCTCTAGTTGGCTGTTCCAGCACTTGCACCAGGAAGTTGTCCAAAAACTTCCTATATTTTCTGTTCACTGTTATATTGCCCTCCCAGCAGATGTCAGGGTGATTGAGGTCCTCCATAAGAACCAGGGCCTGTGATTGAAAAAGTTCTGCTACCTGTTTGAAGAAAACCTCGTGCACCACATTCTCCTCATCTGATGGTCTAAAGCAGACCACCGCCACAACATCACCCTTGTCGCTCACCCCTTTGAGCCAGATACTTTTAACAGGCCTATCTCTAGTTTCATATTGGAGGTCTGAGCAATCATAGGGTTGTTTTACATAAAGTGCAACTGCTCCTCCTCTCATTCCCTGACTGTCCTTCCTGGACAGTTTATACTCACCTGTGACAATCCCCCAAACAGGCAAGCTATCCCACCAAGTCTCTGTTATTCCAATCAGGTCATAGGTCTGTAACTGTACAAGGACTTCCAACTATTCCTACTTGTTTCACAGGCTCTGTGCATTCATGTATAGGCACCTTAGGTAACTAGCCAGTTGTCCTGATTTATCAGAAAGAATAAGAAGGCTTTCCCTATTGCCCACCCCTGCTTGCGCTTCCTTCAGGCAACCCACTTCCCCACTTACCTCAAAGCTTTGGTCTCCATCCACCGGTGAACATAGTGTAAAGTACTCCTCATTAGGTCAGCAAGCCTGTCTGTGAAGATGCTCTTCCCTCTCTTCATCAGGTGTATCTTGTCTCTTCCTATCAATTCTTCTTCTTGGAACATCACCCCATGGCCAAAGAAGCCAAAACACCACTTGAGCAGCCATGTATTGATCTGCAGGATGTATTTGATTCTGCCCAGGCCCTTTCCCATGACTCTTATACTTACACTGATTACCAAACAGTTTGAAATTAATTAATATTTTTGTCCATTAATATTTCCATAGTTCCAGGTATGTATTAGCCTCAAGTCCTAAATGAATACTTACAGATATACTGTAAAAGTAATATTGTTCCTGTTTCCCAAAATCCTCTCCCTCTGCTGGGCATTCAATATTTTCCTTTCAAGGGAAAAAATGCTTTCTATAGGACAAATTCTTCTTGTACACTACCCTTTACAAAGGATAAATGACAGCCAAGAAAGCATAACCTTGTTGCACAAATAATAGAAGTATATTTTAAGGAACTTCATCCTTGATACTGTGGATGTTTGTTCTGGCACACAAAAGGAGCAATCAGTAGATCCACAACTGTGTAAATTCTTCAGCCAAGAAGTAGAAGTGGTAAGGTGTTCAGTTGTTCTTAGGGTATATGGGGAGGTTGTCCCATGGTATATTGATTGGTTTGCAGGAAAGTTTTCCTTCCTGCACCAAAAAGAATGGAGTTGTTACATACACCTCTTATGAAGTTTTAAGCTATTTTATGAATTTCATAAGTCCAGATCTTGATGTACTTGAAAGGCTGCTGTACTTGAAAACCTACAGGGCTCTTTTTCATCTGTTGGTTGGTTTGATGGGGTCTTTTGTTTAATTTTGTTTTGCTTTGCTTTTCATTTGTTTTCTCTTACTGGAATTAATTATCTATTCTCTTGGCTTTTTTAAATCCCATGCTTTATGCACTATCCTAAAACTTAGCTGAATAAGAGTTTTAAAAAATTATCTATAGGATTACTTTACAAATGAACAATACATCATTTTTTATTCACCAGAATTTTCATTCTGTTCTTTTACTCTGTGGAAGCTTGGATTAAACTAATTTAGCTGGAGTAAACTAATTTAGCAGGACAGTACTTGTATTTACAATTTTTTTTACTTGTAGTTTTTTACTCTGAAACAGCATGTATGTAGATGTTGACCCAGCAGGCTGGGGTACCAGGGTGCTTCAGTGTGGGGGCTGCCTCCTAGCTAGCCCGGCACTGAAGCATCGTTGTACCTAAGCCAGCCCCTCCACAACACTTTGAACTGGGGTGAGCAGTCCCAGGCTGGCAGGCTGACTCCCTGGGTCCCCAGACAGTCAGGGTTGCTTCAACTGGGCTCAATGTGCTGCAGTCACAGGTGCATATGAAGAAATGGCACATGGGAGCAATAAACTCAAGTTTATTGTTTTCATTAATATGCACCTGTAGACATGACCACTGATAAGTTTTGCTCACATAATGTTGCCAGCCCTGGTTCACAACCACATCCAAGCAGTCAACTTGTGAGTAGAGACAAAAGCCATAAAAGGATCAAAGTCTGATTGGAGGGACTGACTGAAATCTTGCAGCTTCCAAAATTAAGATCTGTTATAATATTTGAAATGTTTATCCTAATTTGTATAATATTTTCATAGATTTCATAGATTTCATAGACATTCAGGCTGGAAGGGACCCCAGAGGATCATCGAGTCCAGCCCCCTGCCCAAAGGGCAGGAAGTCAGTAGGGATCACAGGATCCCAGCAAGGTAAACATCCAAATGTGTCTTGATGGCATTCAAAATGGGTGATTGAACCACCTCTGGTGGCAATCTATTCTAGACCTTGGGGGCTCAGACAGTGAAGAAGTTTTTCCTTATCTTCAGCCTGAAACGGTCATGGAGGATTTTGTGACCATTTGATCTTGTTATCCTTTGGGGTGCTCTGGTGAACAGACGTTCCCTCAGATCCTGATGAGCACCCTGATAAACTTATAGGTGGCCACCAGAACCCTTGAGCCTGCGCTTTTCCAGGTTGAAGAGTCCCATGGCTCTCAGCCTCTCATCGTAAGGTCTGTTTTCCTGACCTCTGATCATGCGCGTGGCTCTCCTCTGGACTCTCTCAAGCTTCTCCACATTCTTTTTCAACTGTGGAGCCCAAAACTGGATGCAGTACTCCAGCTGCGGCCTCACCGAGGCTGAGTACAACAGGAGAACGATGTCCCAGGATTTGCTTGAGAAACATCTATGGATGCAAGCCAGCATTTTGCTTGCTTTACTAGCCACAGCATCACATTAAAGGCTCACGTTCATCTTGTGGGCAATCATGACCCCCAAGTCCCTTTCATCTGTATTGCTTGCCAGCATAGCACTGCTGAACCTATAAGCATGCTGCAGGGTTTTCCTCCCGAAGTGAAAAACCTTGCATTTTTCAGTGTTGAACACCATCAAGTTCTCATCTGCCCATTCCATGAGCCTGTCAAGATCTGCCTGGATCACTGTCCTGTTCTCAGGTATGGATGCTTTACCCCAGAGTTTGGTGTTGTCGGCAAACTTGGCCAGTCCGCTGAAAAAGGTGTTGAAAAAACACCTTTCAAAAGTAGTCTAGCCTATTTAACTGTGGATCATTACTGCTCATTACTTTTATGTCATACAGACTCACCTGTTCCAACATAAGGGATTTTTTGAGCCTCCATAAAAATCAAATACAAAAAACAGAAGATGAAAAACTTGTACAAAACAGCTAAGGTAGAACAGATTTAAGTCCTGTACTGCAAACAAGATACACTTAAGAATAACATCATGAAAGAGAGACAGATGTGCTTCTGAAATAAAAGGTAAACAGAAAGAAAGGTACTGTTAAAACAGAACAATTAAACCAACTAAAATGCACTGCCCTAAAAATAACAAAAAGCTATGGAGATGGAACAAAAGCAGAAAACAGATCCAAGTCAAATTAAAGAACAGAAAGAACAAAATGAAACTGCATTGAACAGGCAACACTTTAGAACTAGAGATAAATAAAAGGAAACACAATAAAAAGAGAAACTGTTTGCTGAAGCCAAAGATACTTAAATGAAAAAAAAAAAGCCCTGATACAAAAGTAAAGCTACATAGGTGACAAACAGGCACAACTTTAAACTTATCTCTATTTCAGACAGGAATTGAGACCTCTAGGGCTTGCAGGAAGATTTAAAGGTTTAGGAGGAAAAAAAGCACCTTTTTTTTAGCTTGTATTTACTTTGTATCAGTGAGCATTGAACATGATAAGAGAAGAGATAATGGAATATGATAAGGTGAAATATGTCTGGTGCAATACAATTCATGTCACTAGGTGCAACTAGCAAAACTTGCAAACAAAGAAAAGATGTTCATTCAGATGCCAAGACTCAAATTCACAGCCCAGCTCTCAGAGTGCTAAGGAGATGAGTGGGAGACAAGATAGCAGGTAGGGGAAGAATCCTCACCCTCAGATTGCAAAACTGCTCCTTATTTACATAACATTACATAACAGAGGATACTGTTTCACTCCAATTGCTAACACAGTGACTCTAGTTCCGACTTTTGATGGAAAGAATTAGAAAATCCACACAAGCAGGATTGTCCAGCCCTGGATCTGCAGTTACATAGGAAATGATAATGTGCAAGGAACAGGGGCAACAGGGTACACAATACAAGCTGTGGACAGAAGCTTTGCAAGAAATACTCTGAGTTATAACCATGAACACTGCGTGCCACCAGAGGCTGGGGGAGGGAAGTATGCTGAGCTCCCACAGGCAGTGCTGAGCTGGTGGCAGTGGGAGCGTGGCAGCGGTGAGCTCCCACAGGCAGCCACAGTGCTATCAGCCAGGGGGCATGGAGAGTGCTGACCAGCTGCCAGTGCCTCTGGCAGTGTCATCAGCACTTTTTGCAGGGGGTGCACAGTCAACCATTGCCAATGGTTATAACAACCCCCTGGACCAAACAGAAGTTCACTGTTGGTTCCAGGGAGGAGGGAAATCTAGCTTCTGGATTTGAACCTACAGCCCATATCCCTAGAAATGGCCCCTTCTCTCTCTCAGCCTGTCCCAGTTTCAGAATAGGAGGGGAGAAAGATAGCAGAGGAAGCTTGTTCTAAGTGTTCTCCAGCCAGTGCTGAAGAGTAAGGTGGGTGAACTGGGGACTCCAGTATACACATCTCAACCTCCGGCAGGGACTGAAATCTCAGACCAAACTGCATCCATTCCTTTTCCCTCTCCCATTCTGAAAATTGCTCAAAGGCTGGGAGGCAGAAAGAAGTTATAGAACGTGCTAGGTTCTGAAACATCGTCATATGAACTCTCATGAAATGAGGTTTCAGATTTTTGCAGGATCAACCCTTTTAAAGTGCTTTGCAGCCATGCACTTCTATTTGGTCATGGATGTAGGGCACTTTCAGGGGCCAGCTCAGGCAAAAATTGTCACTGCTTTCTGCACCCACATACCCAAGTAGAAAATGCATCCCTTTCTCCCATGTTCTCATCTTCACATAGGCTTCCAGGCAGAATAACTTTTTATCGGTTCTAGTCTGGACTAATGACTCAGAGGTAAAAGGGTCCTATTTTTACCATTCCTAAGAAACCCTGGCTAAGTGCAGACATTTATGGGGGGGTTAGGGGAAGGTTAGATCAGGTTCAAAATGACCACGAGGTCTAAGGTAAATAGGGATGGGAGGGACTAGCAGGGGGTTGTGGGGACAGGGTGGAAGCAGGCTTGGGGGATGGGGGGTGAGGATCTGCAGGGGGATGGGAAGGCAGGCGGGGTCTGTGGGAACAATTGGCGCAATGGGTGATACAGGTGGTATTTATGGGGGAGTGGGATAGCAGGCAGGATCTAAAGAAGGGACCGGAAGGGCAAATGATGTCTATGGCGAGTTTCTTGAGTCCAGGAGGATCTGGCTGGGATCAGGGGGATTTTCAAGGTCCACAGGGGGCTTGGTAAGGGGAACCAGGGGCTATTTTTAGCTCCACAATCCCTCCAGAAAACCTATACTGTGATCCTTCTTACCCCTCCCTTCACCAATATTTACTTCCTCAGCTCCTGACAGTGGTGAATGCTGATGAAACAAGCAGCACCTGGAGTAGCTTGCAGAAGGGGGGAGGGGGGGAAGGCAGGGTTAGTGTGGTTATCTGGTCCACAGTGGGACAAGGGGCCAGGGAGGCTAAAAATAGCCTGGTGCTGGGCAGGGGTTGTGTGGAAAGTACAGGCTTGGAGCTGGGGCAAGGGGCTGATAACTGTACAGAAGTTCCATGCCCTGATCTAACCTGGATAGAGTAAATCTAATACTACATTTATCCAGGTTTATCTTAGACCAGGTTCTGCATTTTTAGACAAGTCTGTGAGTGCAGCACTTCTGTATTGTTAAAGGTTTAGAATGATTTCTGATCCTTGAGATTGGTTCTGAGTGTAAAGTATGCACCTAGGGTGAACTAAGTTAGATTGGGTGGCCATTTTGATTCTGAACTAACCTCCCCTTAGTCCCCCAAATATCTGCACTTAGCACCTGTTCGCCACAGGCACAGTACTTTCATAGTGCTGGTGAACTATGTTCACTGGCCTAGTGAAGGAAGGATGCTGCAATCTGGGAATGGCACTGAATTTACCCTTAGTAGCTTCTATCATCTCTTCTTCTGTTCTTAATTAACAGAGGAAGCTTGTTTATAGGCTTCAGGCTAGAGGCGGTCACCCTTGTCCCCAATTGGGTGTGTGGCAGTAATTGTTGCAGCTGCAAACACTCCATTAAAGTCACAGGGTCTATCAAGCCTGCAGGGTATGCTGCAGCTGTGTCTCCTCCTGTCAATGTTTTTGCTGTGCTGTAATTTCAAAGCCTAGCCTTGTTTACCAGCCTGCTACTTACAACTTTCTGGTTAGAGAACACGGACTGGAGTCTCCAGCACTTGGCTTGTGTGCCATCATGTATATCCACACAAAGCAGGTATAACATATGGCTATATCTACACTGTTGAACAGGCGATTGAACTATGTACATCAAACTAAGTTGAGGTGGTTTCCTTTTAGCAAAGACAGGAATAAGACACTTTCCAGTTAAGAATAACCTGAAAGTAGGAGAACAGGTGTGATGTGACCACCAGGGAATCCCATGGTCACCCCGATGGCATATTCCCTGTTAGGGTACCCGGTGTTGGCTATGACCTCTGCCACACTGCTTCTGCTTCCTTCTAGTAGCAGGGGCAGGGGTCTACTACTACCGGTACATATAGTCATTACTTTTAGATTGACCAGAAATTTTCAAGATATCTTTCTGGTTTAGATCCAGGTCAGAGCTGATTCTTTTATGAGAAAAGTTACGCCTGGTTTTGTAGTGGAGCATACAATGTAAAGATTGCTACTGTGAAGGTGCATTATAAGACACACCTGAGTCTGTCTGTTTGCTACAATTACAATATATATCAAAAAGATGATTTAAAGGGATGGCTAAATGATTAAGATAAAGGAACAGCAATCAAACATTAACTTGTTAATGAAAGGAAGAAGAAAAAGACATGCAGGACAAAAATGTTATAAAGGACAACTGAACTGTTAGTTTTAATTACAGACAAGCAAGTGACATAAAAGGAAGTTATTTTCTACAAGAAATGAAAGTGACACTTTCTTTTGCTCCAAATATAGTAGAAAAATGAGTCATTTCGACAGCTCTAGTAAAACAATAGCAGAGGAAAAAACGATGCAGTGTCATGAAGACTGTAAGAAAAAAACCTGATGTTCTGCAGAGCAAATTTGTATTCTTTATTCTGCATTGTACAGGATAATTAGGTTGCTAATTCCTAGCCTTGTTTTTTTTAAGCCAACAGTTTCCTACCCCTCTTATTTTCCATGCTGTATAATCTCCCCTTACCATCTGTCCTTAGATACAAGGTTTTAAATATAATGTTATTTATTTAAAGTAATATTCCTCTTCCATGTAAAAATTTGAAAGAGAGGAATGTTTCCCCTCATAAAGTATACAGAACTTGAGATTCTGCACTGCACATTCTTCTCACCCAAATAGCATAGCCAGAGGTCAAGGCCAACACAGGCTATATACCCTCAAGGTGGCCTGAGGACTCCCTGGTGGTTACACTGTACCTGTTCTCCAGCTCCCCAATTTGGCCTCAACCCCTTGATGCCATGCCTTGATGTTTAAACTAATGTATATATTTAGGAAGCTGCCTTCAGAGAACTGGAATTTGGCCTTTGGTGCCTTACTCTGCCCTGTTCATCATCAAACTACAAGTCTACCCTATCCTTGCACCCTAGCCTTAGCCTTAGCAGGGCTCTTTCTTTCTGCCTTCTCACTCTGGGCCCCTGGCCCCCATCTTATCCTAGTTTGGGCCCTCATCCCTGTCTTGTTCTGGTCTGGGTTTCAACCTCTCGCAGGCTTCCACCAGGCTCCTGACCCTCTCTGGGCTTCACACCTTGCCCCAGGTTTCATTAGCTGCTCAACTCAACTTTCTGCAAGCTGCATTTCCCCAGACTGCCTCCTGCCACACCACTCCTGATTCCTTCCAGTAGCAGGGGCAGGGGTCTGTTGCTACAGGTACATGTAGCCATTGCGTTTAGATTGACCTAACCAAGACTGGTCAATCTAAATGCCCATCTGTGGTGTTCAGTGGGGCTAAATCAGGCATAACGTGGTGGGTCTTACCTAAGTTTGTTCACCTAAGGAAGTGAAGCTGGATCAGGAACGGGTTAACCAAATCTATCAAGCACCTGATGCATTCTGAAGCACAGCCCTCAGGCCGGGAAACCCAGCTGCTTGTCACAGGCCCAGCTCCTTGACTCTGCTCTTCCCACCCACCTGACCTTCACTGGACTATTTTTAGCCTGCCAATGCCACCCCAAGCCTGGACCCACCACTGCTCCCATTTTACCAAATGCTCTTGGACCTGCCAATCCACTTTACCTACAGAGGCCCACTAGCCCCTCCAATCCTGCCCACCTCTCCCCCTACCCAAATTATGTACCCCAGTTTTCTTACATGTCTCTAAAGAAGAGAGAGTATCTCTACATACTGTTCCTGGCCTACATTTATGCAGTTTAAGAGAACCCTTTGAATGTAGACCAGGTGTATAAATGACTATATGCCACCACAAAGCCTAGGATCTGTGCACAGCCCAAACCTTGTAAAAGGTAGGTGCTATACATATCTCTGGTCTTTCTGTTTTTAAGTCAAAGGTGTGGAAGTGAAGATGTGCAAACTAGATTTCCACTAGCTAGTTTTACTGAAAGCAATGGAACTGCAGCGGCATAGAGCTATGCTATATCTTGTGCTTCTCTGCCTGGCTGTTAAAAGGGTGACTCCCTTCAAGGTATCTGGCTCCAGGTTCCCCGTGAGCATCAGCAAGTCTGAATCTGTTGGCGTGTTTCCAATTGCCAGTCCTGATGTAACCCAACTGAAGGGAGCTGCAGAGAACGGGTCAATTCAAACCTGCTGCAGGCAGTGCTATTAACCTGCTCTTTTTTGGTGGAAGTGAGACTTACTCGTAAAAGAAATACACTATGGAGAATTTCTTAATTCTTAGCCCTTTATTTCAGGCCATATATATCCACTTTTCCTGCATAGTGCTGTACTGAGAATAGAAGTCTGTCATGGCCATAGTATTCATCTATCCAGTCAGGCAGTCAGTTACCTGTTAACCATGTAAGAATATAAGAACTGCCATTTACTAGGTCAGATCATAGATCCATCTAACCATAGAGGAGGCCAGGTACTATTGTACCATTTCCTTCAGTGGAGACCTAAAGAGTTTCTTCCCCTTGTGTTATGCCTGCCTATTCATTTCTGTACATGATAAGGGAGAAGAACATGTAGCCTTTTTTTTTAACCATTCTAAAAACCTTTCCAGTGTATTTTTCCCCACTCTACTGCTCTAATTTTTACTGAACCCACAAATGCAACACATGGTACAACATAAAACCACAGAGAGAAAAATGTTAAGGCACCCAAAAATCCCCAAGGGAAAAAATAAAGGGGGAAGGAAGGTACAAAGAAAAAAGCTTATCACAAGAACATTAACAAGCAACACATGCACATTTAAATCAGACAAAAACTCTACAATTGATAGCAACTGAAATTGTATAGGTCTCATGACCTCTCTTTAGGCCTTCTTTCCACTAACACAATAATACATGTGTAAAATAATTAGCATTACATCTCTTAGGCACGTGTTCTTCACCCCCTTCTCCCCTCCCCACCACGTCCCCATTCCCCACAAGGGAAATAATTAGCTGGAAATCTGAAATAATGTGGTCATAAAAAGAGAGAGCAAGAACAAGATTTACCATTACAGACAAGCCAGTCTAGCAATTTAGAACGGTTCCTTGCTGTTTTGCAATTAGTTATGAATTCTTGAATCTCCAGTCTCCTTGCAGGTGAGGAACAATGGAAATGATGAGAGCTAATCATTGATACTGAGCAAGCTCCCTACCTCCCTAACATGGTGGGTTGCAGTCACAACTCTGCTAACTGGTTCTGACTGCTGAATAGCCTCTGGCACAGAAACTTGAAACAGGAATAAACATGGCTTAAGATCACATTTGTAAATGTGTCTAGAAAGAAACTGGAAGCTAACAAATGTGTGCAAAAAGGCTACACCATGTTTTTTCTGGAGCATTCACATTAATGCTTATTCTGCTGCAGTAAGTGAAAGCATAGTCATTATCTGCTGACCAGTATAATTAAAAAAGTGATGACTTTAACAAGTAATTGGTAGGAAAATGCCTAACCAGTAATCAGAAACACAAACCATATGTTTTTTTAAATATGACCACATCATTTACATAGTGTTTATGTGCAATAAATTAAGGGGAAATGAAAAATCTGCTGACAGGAAATAAGTAGCAATAAGGATAGAGTGATGTGTTAAATCCTTCATTCTGGATCATTTAGGTAATGTTCCATTCATTTTAGATTCATGAGTAGAGGCCTTTACAGATTGGGCATGCATACCATAAATCTCAGGTTATCCATTATTAGGTGGCATTTTGCTGTTTGCAATTGTACATGTTTACTTTGTGCATAATTAACTGCATAATAGCTGTCTGTGTTCTGCACAAAATTTACACTCGGGCTCTCATCAAAACAAATGACTCTAGAAAGTAGGACACTTGTATTAGGCTCGCTGCAATCAGCATTTTCTAATACAGGTTTGCAGAAATGGATTTGATTTCCAACCGCTGACTGAAATAAAATCTCTCAAAAGGCAACTGTTTGTGTTTATGTTATTAAACCTTGAAAAAGCAGATAGCACTCCGATGGCTGGAGAAAGAATGATACTGAGAACAGCTAGGAGTAGCTGGGACAATGAATTTCCATAAAAATAATAAGTATGGAACAGATTTGGACAGGCAATTGATCATTACGCAACTCCGAGCTACGGATCAACAACTTCACCCTGCAGTTCTTCTATTTCACAACGTGATCACTACTACCAGGTCAACTACTCTTAGCACTACAGCTTCTTTATACACAGTGTGTCACAGAAAGCACTGAGATTTCCTTTTTCCTACAATATAAAACAGGATGGGGAAAAAAATACCAGAGTCAAAGAAATAGGAAAAAAGATCTGCTAACATTGGTGTCTGTGGGATAGAAAAGGAGACAAAAATAGAAAGCAGTTGGCATTTCATGTAGTTTATGTTACTGCTTGCTGTATTCTGTACATATGCACATGTATACTCAATATAAACAGTAAGAATAATTGTATAAAGGCACATATGTTTAGAGCAGTTATATTATTTTTGGACAGTCTGCAGCATAAAAAAGTGCTGTATAAGAGGAGATGTTTTGAGATGTTCCTACTTAAAAACAGTAAAAAAGTGTATGTGAAAAGTATTATAAACTACCTTTTCTTGAAGAAAGTATTGTTATATAATGTAACTTTTATGGTGTGCAATAATATAACAAAGGACAATCTCTCAGACTGGGCAGCTCTAAGCTAAGAAGCATGAAGACTATTAATGGTATACTAATTCTAATGAGCTGCTTTGTGCCCTCCTAGAGAGACGTAGCACTACACTCAAGGAAAATGAATTAAATGAAAAATTAATTGCAAAGAAGATTGTGTTTTATACAAACTCTTTTGTTTTGCTTGTTTTACTGGTCACTACTGAAATTTTACAGTTTTTCTTACAATCAAATGGATATTATTATTCATATCTTGTTTTATTTTCTTTCTCTTTCTTTTGTGCCTTTTTTCATTTGCACAATACTCAGCCTATTTTCAGGACTTTATGCATTTTCCTTTATTTTCTAATTGGTTATCTTGTTGCCTTTTTTCTGTATCTGATTAATGTAATTTCCTGAAATTAGGATTCTCTCTACCAAGGAGGTTTTCTCTTATAGAGCAGGGGAGCTTTAGAGTTCTCATGGAGTTAAAAATGGTGTCTTTTCAAATGCTGTGTGAAAATGACTATGCGTTTCTGCAAGTTGAAATGGATTTTTGAAGATTATTCTCAGACCCTGAACATTTGGGATAAAATCTAGGATTTCGGTTATCATACCAATTAATGATTGTATGTTATTTCCTTTTCCTTTTTTAAATATTATGCAATATGTGATTATTTTTGTCTGTTGGAGTTTCTTTTAACTGAAATCAAACAAACACTATTATAACTGCTTCTATACACTGTGTCTCTTAGACATTTTAGCATCAATAATGTCTTCTGTAGACAATTCTGTGCATTTTTATTCATTTTGCAACAGATTTATTAACATATAAACACTTATGTTAAAAAGGAAAGATTTTAAAAATCTGCTAGTCACCTAAATTCCATAAAAAGTCAATGGATTCTCATTTCCTAAATCCTGTTTATGTCTATGAAAATTACATCCACACTCACATAATCAAGTGTAATACATAGAATACAAAAATGTATGGTCATTCAGGTAAACTCAACACATATGCATACAGCTCCACCATTCTCCCTGCCCTCACCCATTAATAAATATATAGAGAATAGAAGAAATTCTTGAATGAAAAATATAATGCATTTAATGTGCAAGCTTAAATCCCTCTTTTTCACTGATTTTCACTGACCGACCAGGCTAGAGCAAGGTGCACCTATACAAAATCATGACAAGATCAGGGTCTTTGATTGTTCTCCAACTCTCAGATTTAACCAGTTATCACCAGCACATAATGTAACACATCGCTTACTGGATATATTTACACTAATCTACTGTGCAGTAAAGCATCAGCATCTAAAAATGCTGACCATTTACTGCACAGTAAATTGTCTACTGCAGTTAGCTACAACCTATAAATACAGTTATGCATGTGTAGATACTGACTGGGAGCAAATCCGGGGGTCAGTTCCCAGCCAGTCCTGGGCTGCTTGGGAAAATCCCCTAACAGCCTGGAACTGGCTGGGCACTGCCCCAGAAAGGGACAGTGCCCAGCCAGCTCCAAGCTGCTAGGGGAAGCCCCACTGGGCACGGGGCTTATCCCCATGTGCATGGAAAGCTCTGCAGCAGCAGCTGTATCCCAGCCCTGTGCACATCAGGACCTCTCCCAATTTGTGTGGGGCAAGGAGGCACTGCTGCTTCAGCCAGCAGAGCTCTCCTAGCCCTGTGTGCACGGGGGCTGTCCCCGTGTTCCCTACCAGCTCCCAGCCTAACAGGCTGGGGGGAGCCCAGAACTCCCTCTGGCTGCTGCAGAGAGCCAGAGCAGGGTGGAAGCAGCCCTATACTGCACTGCTCCACTTGGGAGCAAACTTGCTCCCAACAGGGCATATCTACACATGCATTTATGCTGACTTAAATTTACTGCTCAGTAAATTACTGCTCAGTCAAATAGAATAGGTCGGCATCGACACATGCAGGCATTAAAGCACATTAATGCTGTGTGGACTGACTTAGGACTTATTTTAATCCCAAATCAGTCCATACACATAGTGTTACTGTGCAGTAAGTTATCTACATATGCATTCTTGTGCAGTAACTAATCAGGCAGAAATTTGATACCTACATGTTGCAGGTATCAAATTTACGCTCAAGTCAACATAGGTCACCATATTTACTGTGCAGTACAAGCATACGTGTGTAGACATGTGCCCATACTGTGCAGTAATTTCAGTAACTGTGCAGTAAATGTGCATGTGTAGACTCACTCAAAGGGCACATGTGTAGATATGCTCCCAGGGAAGGCTTACTGCGCAGTAAGCCTTTATAGGATTAATAGCATGTATAGATGTGCCTACTGGGCAGGTTATATGAAGCTTAATCTCACTGTTTACATATAACCCAAAATGTCAAAGATGATATGAAATACAGTGAACCAAGTCCTTTAACAGGTGTAAATCAGTGTAGTTTCACTGATTTTTAAGAGTCATGCTGCTTTCACCAAATGAGGATCTAGCTTGTTATGTGTATAATATTTGTCACGTCATTATGGGTTATATAGAACTGCACTAACAAATGAAATTATACATCATATTTTAACAGAAAAATATACATAAAGGAAGGTTCATTGTTATATGTCAGTGCTTTGAGAATACTGGTTTATTTGTAGTATAAACATCCTCCTGAAAATGTTTTATATTATGAGAAAGATAAGAAATGAAAGAGCTACTTCAAGACTTGAATTAGACTTCTAGCACAGGCAGTGTAGAGAGTGGCTCTTGAAAAGCACACTCAACAGGAATGAAATATGTCAATGTCTGTACTTTTGTATATACACACAGAGAGAAACACAATAAACCTCCCCTCACAAAGTCACAATTCAGCATCAGGTGTTGGTAGGGACAATGCATCTTTCTTCCCTTGCTTGACCAATCTCATTTCCTTTTATGACTAGGTGACATCACCTGGACAAGGGGGAAGAGATCAACTTTGTATACCTCGACTTTTAAAAAAGCTTTCAATCTGGTATCCCACAATCACCTCTTGGCTAAACTGGCTAACTGAGGCCTTGATGTCACCACAATCCGCTGGCTGGGGAACTGGCTCCGCAGTAGGACCCAGAGGGTGGTGGTCGATGGGAATGAATCGTCTTGGTGCATTGTGAGCAGTGGGGCCCCACAAGGGTCTGTTCTAGAGCCTATACTGTTTAACATCTTCATCAATGATGTGGACATTGGTGTCAGAAGTGGACTGGCCAAGTTTGCCGATGACACCAAACTCTGGGGTAAAGCATCCACACCTGAGAACAGGACAGTGATCCAGGTGGATCTGGACAGACTCATGAAATGGGCAGATGAGAACCTGATGGTGTTCAACACCAAAAAATGCAAGGTTCTCCACCTTGGGAGGAAAAACCTGCACCATGCTTATAGACTTGATAGTGCTACGTTGGCTAGCACTACAGAGGAAAGGGACTTGGGGGTCATGGTTGACCACAAGATGCACATGAGCCTTCAGTGTGATGCTGCAGCTAGTAAAGCAAGCAAAATGCTGGCTTGCATCCATAGATGCTTCTCAAGCAGATCCCCTTGTACTCAGCCTTGGTAAAGCCGCAGCTGGAGTACTGTGTCCAGTTTTGGGCTCTTCAATTCAAAAGGGATGTGGAGAAGCTTGAGAGGGTGCAGAGGAGAACCACGTGCATGATCAGAGGTCAGGAAAACAGATCTTATGATGAGAGGCTGAGAGCAATGGGACTATCGAGCCTGGAAAAGCGTGGGCTCAGAGGTGATCTGGTGGGCATCTATAAGTTTATCAGGGTGCTCATCAGGATCTGGGGAAGCATCTGTTCACCAGAGCCCCCCAAGGGATGACAAGATAGAACAGTTTGGAATAGACTGCCACTGGACGTGGTTCAAGCACCCACTTTGAACACCTTTAAGACACTTTGGATGCTTATCTTGTTGAGATCCTATGATCCCTGCTGACTTTCTGCCCCTGGGGCAGTGGGCTGGACTCAATGATCCTCCAGGGTCCCTTCCAGCCCAAATATCTATGAAATCTATGAAATCTTATCTTGGGATCCTACATGGAGTAAAGCAAATCTTGGTGTAATTTGAGGGAGTCTTGCAGGCTTCTGAAACTTACCCCAGGCTCCCCAGAGATGCCTATGAGTATATAACACAACCCAAAATTTCTATATCACTGAGCATTAAGTGAACATCCTCTGGCACATCCTTTTTCCAGGGCTTAAAAGCTGAAGTTCTGCTTACTTTTAAGTTACAGGCCAAACTTCTGGAGGGCTATTCTCCTAGTCTCTTGGGTTCATGTAAGGGTCCTCTGTACAACATTCTAGTGGCACATACATTTAATGCACAGTAAGGCTATTGCACAAAAAAATAAGGTGCTGTAAACTATACTTAGGAACATGTTTATACATGTGCTCTGTCAGGCACAGATTTGCACCTAATGGGAGCTATGTGTTCCAGGGCTGCTCCTGTCTTGTTCTTCTGCCCTGCATCAGTCAAGGGAGTTCCAGGATCACCCAAGTGCCAGCCTGGAGTCTGGCAGGGAGCACAGGGGTGGTCCCCATCTGCACGGGGCCATGAGAGATGTGCCAGCTACAGAGGCAGCTGTCTCATGGCCCTGTCCCCATAGGGATGGGTCCCGATGTGCACAAGGTTGAGAGAGCTGTCCTGACGGTCAGGTCAGGTCTTCCAACCACATGGGGATTGGGATAGCTCCTGATCCCCTGATCCCCATGTGGTAGAGAGACAGCTTCTCCTGCAGCTGGCACAGCTCTCTCCACCTTGGAGTTTAGCCAGACAGCAGTGGGCCCTCTGCTGTCTGGCCTGACTGGGAGCATATTTCCCATGGTCAGCATCTACATGTATATTACTATGCAGTAGTTAATGCACCATTAATCTGGTATCTGTATTTCCTGGTACTAGCTAACTGGTACTAGCTAACAGCACATTAGCCTAATTTATTGCCCAATAAGTCTTGCTCACATGTACATAATGATGCTTTACTGCCCTTTAAATTTAGTCTAATATGCAGTAAGGCATCTCATATAGACACATCCAAAGAATTTGGAATATAGTGTAGTCACCAGTGAGCTCTCAGTTACATCTGTGCAACACTGTTGGAGGCAATGGCATATAGATATGATATACTGAGAAGAGAATTTGGCCCATATATTCTGATTTTAATGGTAATAATATATAAGCCATGGGAAAAGCAGCTTGATTTTTAACACATCTTAAGTGGAGTTCAGCAAAACTTTTTTTTACTTGTTGATGAAGTCTGATGATGCCATGTTTGCTACTTTTAAGAGAACAGCCATACTTTGAGCAGACACAACTTAACAATGTTGAGATATCTTTGCAACCTGCTTCACTCAGGCACACAATATACAGGTGGTCTTCAGACCTATGACACAACTAGCCAATTACCCATCAAGAATGACAGGGGTGTGGGTGGGGACAGAGGCCCATTTTGCACCCCCACCACTTCAGGGCCAGACCCACTCTCCCCCCCCCACTGCTTCGGGACCAGGCCCATGCCCCCACACTGCTTTCAGTCTGGGCCCGCTCCCCCAACCCTTCCCTCCTATTGCTTTGTGCCTAGGGCCACTTCCCCCTTTCCTCCCACTGCTTCAGGGCCAGGCCCACTTCCCCCTCCCCCCCACCATTTTGGGACTGGGACCACTACCCTGTCCCGTGCCACTTCAGGCCTGGGGC
>NW_017728918.1:83334425-83360861 GCF_001723895.1 Crocodylus porosus
CCCCCCCCGGCTGCTTCAGAACTGGGCCTGCTCCCCCCGCCCCGCTTTGAGTCTGATGCTGCTCTCATCTCCCCAGCTCTGGGTTCTCCCAGCCCACATCCGTCTGCCTTCCCTACCATGAATGATGTGGGTGGGGGCAGGTATGGAGTGCTGCCACCCAGGGCCCTGTGGTTCTGCTGCTCTACCTTTGGCCCTGTGCTCCCCGTACCCCCTGTGCCACTTGGTACAAAATGCTGACTAAACCAATCCTCAAAATTTTTCTTATTGATCCACACCTTAGGATTGGATTTCCATATCATGGGGAGAAATACCTTGGAATATCCCTTGAAAGCTCTGGAGTTTTCTGAATGGTACACAAGTAAAGGTTTAAGTTTAAAGTCACCTGCAGCATTGTCACCAGGCAAAAAAGTGAGTCTATCTTTAGCAACTTTGTACCCTGGCATGGATTTCTCCTTTTTGGCAATGTAGGTTCTTGATTGCATTTTTTTCTAAAAGAGCCCAGTTTTGTCAGCATTAAAAATTTCCAGAGCACAATACCCATCCTCTTCAATGATTTCAGCCAGTGTCTCAGGACAAGCAGGAGCTGCCTCCTCATCAGCACTGGCAGCTTCACTTGAGACCTTGATGTTATGCAAATTGGTCTTGGCTTTAAAATGCATAAAGCACCCCCTACTTGCATTAAAAGGCTCAGCATTAGAACTCTCCCCCTGTTGTTTCTTTAGATTATCATAAAAACTCCTAGCCTTTTCCTGAATTATGCCTAAAGTCACAGGAGCACAGCATTGATTTTGATCCTCCAGCCAAATGATTAACAGTTTCTCAACCTGAGCAATAAATCCAACACGCTGCTTAGTTATCACAGTTGATTGCATAGGAGCTGAACCCTTCACGTGTTCCTGAATTCTTACTTTTTCTTTGGATATCCCCATGGTAGTTGTTCAGGGGATAGCCAAAGCTCTCCTGATTTCAGTTGTCATCTCACCTTTTTTGGACCTCTTAATTATTTCCTTTTTTGTTTCCATGGTAATTTCTCTAAGTTTCTTAGAAACATCACTTGCACTAGATTTACACTTTTATGCCATTATTATGGGTAAAGAAACACTAAATTTTAAGAAAGAGTTTGGAGACACAAAGATTCACCATGTAAAAATGGCATTGGAACAGCAACTGAACATGTTGAGTCAGGGAGATGGGTGGCGCAGCAGATCGGCACAGGGAGATGGGTGAACTTCTTCACTAGTGTGGCATGGCATTGGATCAAGCATAGTAATGTTGAAATTGATATTGAGAAGTCAAAACAGGATGTTAATTTATAAACATCCTAAGTGCCATTTTTTATAACCTGAACATCATAGAGTCAAGGACTGCCTGTATACATTTTTCATCACTAGATGAATTGTACAAATTCCACAGATGCAAACTTACTGTCTTGTCTGTGAGCTGGCATGAAGTAGTAGTTACTTGTTTTATACTCTTGAGCCCCCTTTTCCATAACCTCATCTCTTTTCTCACACTTCAGAGTTATTTGTTTAGGGAGATGCAAAACCCCACTACTTTAACTCATTTGATTGTGTGCATCACTAGAAATGTAGAAAGCTGAGTAAGGTAGTGGAGTAGCTATCATCCCCAGCTTCAGAACAGTTGCTGACAAACATACTAGCTAGGTACAGGTAATCAAAAAGCCCAAGGTGGAATTGATTCAGTCTTCTCAGATTTCTCTAAAGTGTGTACATTGGACCAATTATGAACTAAACTCATGTTCACTTTCCAGTTGGAGAAGGGAGCTAGACACCTACACTGGCCCAGCCTAGAAGGCAGGGGGAGCTGGAGCATACTTCCCAGCTTGGCAGCCATTGTGGAACTCAGCCAAGTGAGAGCCATCCTTGACTGGCTGCCTAGCACATACCTTGCTATCCCTCCAACATCAGAGAAGAAGCCCCTATCCAGGTCTTGGCCCTGACCCTGGCAGCTGGGTGTTTGCCTATGTGCAGAAAGTCCCACACCTCAGGATTTTTCCCCATCCTGATCTGGGGTTCCCTGAGTCCTGGTCTGCCCCGACATGGGAGCCCCCACTCCTTCCCCATGTGGTCTGGCAGACCAGGGCTTGGGGGACCCCAGGCCAGACCAAGGGAAACCCCTTGAGGCATGCCCCCTCCATAGGCATACACATGGCTGGTGGGGGAGCCAACACTAGCCCAGGGGATTATTCTCCCCCACACACCTGTGAGGGCAGGGCTGATCCACAGTCTGACCATGCAGGCAGGGGAGAGGATGGGAGAGGAATCCCCCTTTACTCCAGCTGCAGGACAGACCAGGGCTCAAGGGACCCCAGGCCAGGGCAAGTGAACACCCTGAGTCATGGGGCTTCCCCCAAGTGAGCAGTTGTCCAGCTCAGGGAGGGGCTGGTACCAGCCCAGGGGACTATTTCCCCCCCACACACACCTGGGGGCAGGGATGAGCCATGGCCAAACCATGTGGGGGACAGTGAGGGGGCAAGGCTCACACATTGCCCCCATGGCAAGGCAAACCAGGGCACTGGGGACCCCAAGTCAGGCCCAGGGGGCTCTGTTTTCCCCTGGCTTCCCTTCAGGGCTGACAAGTGCAGGCAGCTCAGTGACAGCCCAGGTATGGGACCAGCTAGGTACTGGCCTGGAGCAGCAAAGTGTGAGCCATGTTTCAGCCATCCATCCTATGAGAGGACAGTAGCAGGGGGCTGCATAGCACCTAAGATGCAAAGGGACTGTGTTGTAGCTTGTGTTGGGAAGGGATGTGGGACAGAAATTTGATAGACCAGTGTAGCTTAAAGTGATTCAATCTGGATGTTTTACTGCGGAGTAAACAAATTAGTTGTGGAGTAAAGCATTATCATTTACATGTGTAACAGTATTAGGTTACAGTAAACTGATTAATGCTGCAGTAAGATAGTATACTTCTGGACACTGACCATGGGTATAAATTGCACCTGGTCAGCCTGGCCAGCCAAGGGACAGACTCCTGCCTGCCACCTAGCCACACGGTTCCATATTTTCAGCAACCTCATGCCCCAGCCAGCCCTCTGCCACCCAGAGCTCAGGGATGACTCCCCATGTCCCCCGCCAGTTCAGGCCTACTCCACCCCAACTCAAATTGCTGCTTTTCTGGGCACACACATAGATGCTGCACCTGGGAGTAGTTTGCTCTGGCTGAAATTGCTCCAGAGTTTATTACTTCTCATTAATGGCAGGTATAGACACACCTGATAATACATCCATTCAGGTCTACCTTAAACTGGGTTTGGTCATTTTGAAACTGGCCTATGTGCACTGAACTTCTGTTCTGTTACAGGCTTAGACCAGTTTCTGATCACTTATATTGGTTTATGTGTAATTTCTGTCTCTAGCCTCTAAGGATTATTGGATTTGATCATCCTTCCCATAGGCTTCAATGTCTGCCCCTGCAGCCACTTGTGGCTTTTCTAAGCAAGCAGCAAACTAGACCAAACCTATTGCTGCCCGTAAGGTTTTGTCAACTGCACTTAATCTCACTCTGGTACCAGAGTCAGTGGAGTTATATATCTCAGAAAAAAATAATGACAACATCTGTTTCATAGTGAAAAGCATCCTATTCTCCAGTGGTCTGTGGTTTAAAACCAAAGGGGGGAAAATATCCCTTATAAGATAGCAGGGTCAAAAACAGAAATAAGATGGAAAATTATTTTACTAAATGAATCCATTTCAACTCAGAATAATGATTTCTAGAATGAATAAACTTTCCATATAAAAAAATATTTGTTCTTTTAGACCAGTTTGTGCTAAATCTTGCTAATAATGTTTATGGGCATTTTTACACATGCTCCAGCCCGGGGGGCGCGGGGGGGGGCGGTTGAGTGCTTTAATAGAGTGGCTTTGAGAGCTGCTATAGTCCAAGTGCCTCTGCCACCATTTTGAAGCAGGGGGATGCTGATACACGAGATGCAGGAAGCTGCTGAAGTATGGCAATTGCCATGCTCCAGAAGGCTCGATTAACTGAGTCTGCTCCAATGCACTGTAATCACAGCTGTCAGAGCAGCCTCTGTGTTCATGTACACGAACCCTATAATGTTTTGTTTTAAGATCTTGTACAAATAATTCATTAAAAATAATGTTGTGTTCACAAATTGTCTAATACATTACAATTTTCCTGGATATATCTATTAGCATAATTATTCCATTAATATTTCTTGGTATCTATTTTTTTAAGTGAAAAAAATTATGCAGGTGATTAAGTTTATTTGCTTCAGTTGTCTGTGGACTACTTATGCAAATAAGGTTTTCTTTGTGGTAAAAACAGACCCTTTTCCTGTAGCTCCTTTTCAGCTAACTTCTTACATGTGCTTAATATACCCAGTTTATCAAATAAATGATTTATTAGTTAATATGAGCAGTTTCTATTTCTTGATTAAGGCCCCAGTCTCATGTGGAACTGTATTCACACCAGCTGTCTATTGAAACATAGTGCCTAACACCTAAGTTTGCTTTAGGTCTGAGATGCTGTTCATGTCAATAATTTCTTCAATATTTCATGACTGTTGCAGAACAATAAATATAGGGATGGCCAAAGAGCAATTTCTTGCATACTAGTAAAGTCAGTCCAAGCCATATTCCATAATAATCATATCGCTTGTATAGACCATTTCATTTGTTTTCCAATCTAAGTATCTCAGACACACTTGAATGAAATGTATGTCAGGCCATAATGCCTGGTTTCTATTCAGTAACAGCAATTGCAAATGCAGAGTCTGGCAGCAATTTTTGTTAAAAACGGTGTCATGTTATTTTTAAACTGAATCTGGTAGAGAGATTGAAGTGTTGTGAATAGGACTATCAGTCTCTTTACCACCTACAACATCTTTGAAGACAATTTTCATCACATCTGAATAATGTTTTAAGACTGAGGCACTTGGTCTCTCAGTCTTAGGATTAGTAGTTTAACATGTAGTTCTCAATTATGAATTATTTGTATATGTGTATGAAAGATCTATTTTACAAACAATTTAAAATACCTATTCATTTTTCCCTCTTTTCTATGGAGGGTGTCATTATTAATGATTATTTATATTTAATATGATACTGCATAAGCACCTACTCAGTATAGTGCCCATCATGCTAGGTATGGTCAAAAGCCACCGTTAATCCTTCTGGGTCATGGTGTATTCATAGGTCACCAGGACCATTGATGCCTAGGCAGGACTATGCAAGACTGGAAGCTTCTCAGACCTTCCTTTCCCTCTTTAGACCACTGAGACAGAACCAAAAGACTAGATCCAGTCCAGATATTCAGTTCCTTGATGGCTGTAGTTATATGCACATCTCAGAATTAAATCCATGGTCTCCATGTGGTAGATGAATTCTATCACTGAACTACAACAACAGGTAGGTGTGGTAGAAATATATACAGAATTAGACAGTCCCCACTTAAAAGAACTTACATTGTCTCAGCATGGGGGGTTATCTGCCTCCACAATAATGATTCAAGTGTGTAAGGAATCAGAGCTCAATTTAACTCTGTAGCCTGGTAATGAATTATGAAACTGCATTACAAGTCAGTACCATTTTCCATATTAGTAATGACATTTGGTCATGGAATGAGCTAGTCAAGAGAGCACCTGGCTGAGAGAACATCAGTCAAAATCCAGAGAAGATATTTGTCTGAGCTTCTGTCAAATTTCATTCAATGCAGCAAGTTACTGCTGTATGTATCCTTCCATGCCTACCATTCTGTGGCTTATTCCCAGAACAGTAAGTGTATCAATACATTTTTGACCATTTACAACAGCTGAAGTTCTGTCTCTTAATGTATACAGTACATTATTGCAAATGGTTACCTTAAAAACACCATATAAGATAGACAGAAAAGCCAGTTTTTAACTTACTAAAGAACATAGTATGTCTAGATTTTGGGTGGGAAGAAAAGTTGTTCTCTGGAATTACTGATTGTTTTTCTGATTGAAGGAACCAATAGGTAGGGATCTTGAGAATTTGTGCCAGAAGTGCACAGTTCAGCTCAGTGAGGCACAGCACGGCAGCTTTTTTAATCTTGGAGTTTTCTTGGCGCACTCACAGCTGCTGATTGGTGGAGGGGCCCTGTCTCTTGCCACCTGCACCTGATGACCAGGCGGCAAAAGCCCCAGCCATCAAGGACAGGTGGTGAGGGGTGATCAATGGGGCCCCTCCACCAATTAATAGCAGGGGAGAATGCAGGGGAAACTCCAAGATTAAATAACCTGCTGTTCCATGCACTTCTAGCATGAAGTTGGGAGATCCCTACCAATAAACAGTCCAGATTTCTGGCTTGTTTCCCATCTTAAAACATACCAGTCAGACCTCTTACTCCTCCCAGTGTCACCCAACAGTCTCAATCCCTGGACATTGCACCCTGAATGCCTACCATAATTCAAACATCATTTCATTCATCCTTAGCCCTACCATTCATAGTAGTCCTTCTACCATGCTGTGCAGTTGCTCTGGTGCTCTGTGTAGTAGTAAGGGTTAACTCCCTTCCTGAGGGCTGACATGAGGACATAAACAGGAAATTGTCAGCCAGCTTTGTGTTTTTGTTAGCTGTTGAAATAAAGTCCTTTTGAGAGCAAGAAGTGTCCCTGCCCCTTCCCCCAGCCCCACCCTTGGTATACCACTGGCCACTCCTGACACTGTGTGCTATCTCAGCTCAGGAAAAGGCACCCATGGTCCAGCTGGCACAGGCCTGGGGGGAAAGCCAGCCAGACAGCTGGGCCATGGGTGGATTAATGCACAGGCAAACTGGGCATACATGCCCAGGGGCCCATTCCAATTCAGGGCACCAGAATCCTCACCAGCAGGGAAGAGAAAGCCACAGTTTAAACCCATTTTCAGGACCAAGTTTAATCCTGGGGCTTTCATGTTTGCTTCCCTGGGAGCTGGAATGTGGCTGGGGAAGAGGGGGCAGGGCTGGGGTCGTGGGCTGGGTGGCTCCACATCTGGGGCGAAGGAAGCTGAGTCAGGCTGGGAGAGTCATGCCCTACCTGGAAGGGGGGTGGGAGGGAGGTTGGGGCCTGGCCAGCCGGGCCAGGACCACCTCACCACTCTATGCCTTTGTGGGCCATTGCACTGGCAGGGCCTTGGGGGCTAGAGCCCCCAAAATTCATGTTGCCCCCTGCCTCCCCCCCCACAGCTGAGCTCCCAGGGCCACCTCCCAGGGCCACCGCCTGCCTGCAGAGACAGAGCACAGTGGTGGCACTCCCTGCTGGGCTCAGGACAGCCAAGCAGCAACTCCCTGCATGTATTTGTAACAGAGGGAGGGAATGAGACTGACCCATGAGAGGCTGCAGGGGTGAGGAGGAGAGGGCAGATGGTTGTCTTTTTGGGCAGTGGTTCTGTGTATATCATAGGCAGTGGAAGGGCAGGCTAATGGGGCTCAGCCCCACCCAAACATGGGGCAGCAGCAGGCATTGCCTTAGGTAGCCCAGCATCCGGCAGCATGTGGGTAGGGGCAAGCAAGCTGAGCTACTCTGTGCACTCACAACGAGTATTGCAGCCAGCAGGTAAATTTATTTTAATCTGCTTTTTTTATGTCCATGGGCTTGTGGGCAGATCAAGACCCCCACAGTGCAGGAGAGAGTAGGGTAGGGGAAAACCATTCACCCTTGCCCCCTGGCCCACTCCCTCCTGTACTGTGAGGACTGTCCCACAACCTGGCCCAGCCTGGCTGGTTCTTGGAACAATCATAGCCTGGAGGCTCCTCCAGAGGCCAGGCAGCTAAGGAGGGGAGGGCACATGACCCCTCCAGTCTTTGCATAGGCAAGGGTGGGCCACAGCTGTGACCTGGCTGAGCCTCTGCTCCATGTCTCCATACCTCACTGCCACCACTTTGAAAGTGGTGGGCACTGCCATGTTCCTCGGTGCCTGACCCACCTATAACTTTGATCCCTTCTGTCAAAAGATAAGGATGGCCTCAAGTAAGATTTAAAGACTGTGAGCTGGCAAGGTACCAACAAGAGAAACTCAATTTCCGTGCTGTCAGGGATTTAGTCATATTCCACAGCAGAGTAATGATACCTTTTATTTTACACCAGGAGGTCCTAGAGAAGATTCATAAAATTTACCAGGTACTACAAGAGGTCACTAGGGTTCATCAGACAGTCTGGTGGCCCTAAGTCACTGATGATATGCAAAACTAGGTAGATAGCTGTCAGGTTTGTGCTCAACACCAACCAGCCCCTGTAGAGGCTGGGTAATTCAGCCTTATGACTGAATTACAAGATTATCCATGGCAAATGCTGAGAGCTGACTCACTGACTTGGAAGGGTTCTGTTTATCTCGTTGTAATCAACTATTACTCCCATTACTTGGAGATAGTACCATTACAGAACACCACAACTGAGAGAGTTGTAATGGTGTTGAAGTGTGTATATATATATATATATATACCATAGCATAACTTCAGTTTTTAGCACAGATAATGGTCCACAATTTTCTGGAGCTGCATTTAAGCTATAGCAGTGCAGCGTGATTTTCAGTATATTACCAGCACTCCGTATTTCCCACATAGTAAAAGGGAAGCAAAATGTGAAGTTCAGACTGTGAAGAATTTGCTTCAGAAGAACGCAGGTCTCTATAAAGCTCTCTTGATGCACTGTTTAACACAATTAGAGCATGGATGGAGACCAGCTTAGTTGCTTATGAGTCACCAACTCAATACAACTCTACCAAGTTAGACAGATGACTTGGTTCCAAAACCTGTCATAGATTCATAGATGCTAGGGTCAGAAGGGACCTCAAGAGATCATCGAGTCTGACCCCCTGCCTAGGCAGAAAAGAGTGCTGGGGTCAAATGAGCCCAGGCAGATGCCTATCCAATGCATAGGAATTCTGTGAAAAAGTTAAACTGATAAAGGATTGTCAGAGACTGAATTATAACACCAGGCATGCCTCAAGAAATGAATCTGCTCTTTTCCCACAGCAGGAAGTTTGCATTCTAGATGCAGAATTAAAAGGCACTGTCCAAGCTAGGGAGGATGTTCCTTTTCAGATTGGGTGGAGACACCTGGAGGTCTTTTCTGTAGGAATTGAGAGCATCTCCATCATATTCCAACTGTTTACTGCACTAGGTCAAGACATACATCAGTTCCACCAAATAGACTAGATTTGTGCATCTAAATGCTTAAAATGAGAAGTTTTATTGATGTTTCTCTTTTGATTATTCTTTTTTGTACAGAAGTAAGCGGTAAAGACTCACAAGTGATGTGCTTACCACCTTTCCTTTCAAGATGGTTTTTCAGTTCTTTGGAAATCCTTCAAGTTTATCCTGAAAAAGGGGGATGCAGTAGTCAGGGTCAGCTCCCTTCCAGGGGGCTGACATGATGAGATCTACAGGAAGTCATTAACCATCTGCGTGTGTGTGTGTGTGTGTGTGTGTGTGTGTGTGTGTGTGTTTATGATTGCAATAAAGACCTTTTGAGAGCAAGAAGTCTCCCTGCCTTTTTCTGAGCTATGAGAACTCTGCTCCAGCTAGCTCTTTGGCTTTCCACTTTATCAGCCACTGAAACTTACACTATGCTGTATAGACTCCTTGTTGCTCTGTTCCACCATATTCTAAACTAAAGGGCAGACTTCATAAAGAGAGTTCCCTTTGGTCCAGTATTAATCATCTCTTGCATTTTTTAGCGTGTGTTCTTTATGTCTCTCTGTTTTTTCCCTTCTTTGAATTTACCCACTTCTAACTTCTTGTCTATGACAAGAGTTGCATTTGCTTATGAAAGGCAGGTATCCATTTAATACAGGGACCCCCTCCTACAGAAGTAGCTAGGCTAAGTGTTGTAAAGAGGTGTTAGTTCTAAGCTCTAGTGATGGTTAGTACTCTGAAAAAAGAAAATACCTGGCAGATTCGTTGAGGCTAGTCAAAGCCAGGGGAAGATTTTCTACTGCAGTCATATTTATTTTTCTTGGCCAACTTTCACCAGTAGCATGACTGAAGAGTTGTGCAGGGGGAGAGGAGAAAGAAAACAGGAGATCTTCTCTGACACCCTTTAAATCTCTCCTCCCCAAAACTCTATATATAATACTAAAGATACAAGTATATACAGGTATCATTTACCATAATCAAATATAATTTAGAAAGAATGTCCAAGATACCTTATTAAAGCTCCATCACCCTAAAGGATGGAAAGGTGATTTTTCTGCTGATCGAGTTCTCCACCTATTCAGATACTATTTAATGATCCTGGCTATTTAACCCCATGGCTCCCAAAAACACTTCACTCAAAGGTTCCTCTTTTTCTCTTGTAGTATACTGCATTACTCACTGTAGACCAGGCCATGACCAACACAAGTAAGAAAGGGAGTGGGAGAATTCAAAAAGCTTATCACTTTCTATCTTCCATACCAAACTGGTTCCAAAGGCAGCCATTATATCCATTCATATATAACTCCAGTGGTAACGCTGTTCAAACATCATTTCCAGTAAAGCATTGTTAGTGTATATTTGACAAACGGTGCTGCCTGCCCTCCTCAGTTCTTTAGGAGACAGCCTTTTGGTTTAAATGGGAAAAAAAATAATTAGTAAGTTTCCCAATTTGCCTCACTAAACCCCACACACACTTGTTACATAAGGATAAGGAACAAGTTGTTGTAGCACCATCTTGATCAACTACTGGCAAAATATCAATGATAATAACACAGCAAATTATCTTCTGAAATCTACACATCAGGACTTTGTTAGAACATTCTTACTTGCACTAAGTTTCCATTCATCCGAGTTCATGCTTGCAAAGAGAATCAGAAGACACAATTAATGATACATGATAAACTCTGGTGCAGGTCACACCGGAGTAAACTGCTTTAAGGCACGGTGTCTACAAATGCCTGGGACAGCAACGCTTTGAGCTAGGGCGGAGCAGCCCTGGGCTGGCAGCAGGATCAACGGGATCAGCTGCAGGCTCCAGTTGGCAGTGTCAGGTGGTGGAGTGGCTGGCTCGATCAAGAGACTGCTGAAATGGTTGAGCCATGTGGCTGACCCCCACACCTGCTGCCAGCCAGGGCTGCTCCACTCAGCTCTAAGTGCTGCTGTCCTGGTCATTATCCACATGTGCACTGAAATACAGTAAATGACTCTGCTGTAAGATAGTACTGTCCCAACAGTACGATTGTACAGTGGATTTAATTAATTTACTGCACCCTAATACTGGTACTCATGTAGATGGTGATGCTTTACTGTAGAGCTAATTAGTCAATTCCACAGTAAAGCGCACATGTAGATGCACCCATGTAGATGTAAAAATCTGAATAAAGCTTTCCCTAATCCTGAAGTCTGCATAACTAGTGAGATTTTAATGAACCTTTGCTTCTGTGAAATGAGAGAGAGAGGAGGAGAGCCTTTGTCAATTAACAAGGTTAAAATGCAGCTTCTGTAGTTTGTTCTACAGTCATCGTAATTTATATGCTAGTCCTAATTAATGAACCATTAATGAACCAACAGTTGCACAAACTAAACAGCAGCAAACGTCTAGTAGCAAAGAACAGGCAAATGGCATACTTTGTAGTTTAACTGCTGTTCTTTCATTTCGGTTTCTTTTACTGTCCTCTAATTACTGCCAAAAAATAATTCAGTATTTCACAAAGTTTACATTCTTTTTCACTTTCTTCAAAGATCTTTTCTAAGATCTTTTAGCTTTGCTTGCATTTTATAGATTCCACCCTCTCCAAATTAGCTAGAGAGAGCTTTGATCAGGGACAACATTCTACTAGTACAAAAGATCCTCAGGATCTCTACTCTTCTTACCAACAAGAATGGAGTCACAATCCAGTATTCTGAATAAAAATGGCAATAGTTTTGCCACCAACATAATTTAAACTGACAGAAGAGAAAAATCCTGCCTTTCCTTTTTTTTAACACATCCACCAAACCAAACTGTAGAATCCCCCAACTAATGTGAAAAATGAAAAGAAATAGCACACATTTTAAAGAAAGAGTGTAGTTCTAAGGCCATAGGACTCTTTGGTATGTCTGCACTTCACAATGGTATAGAGATGAGCTAGATGAATATTATAAACAGTCTAAAAGAAACAGAGTTAATAAGCTAATTGACACTGCTTCTTATAAATATGCCTGCGTGAAGCTCTATGGTACCACAGCTAACTTGCTTATCACATATGAGCTGGCTCATGTATGTCTACAGTACACTGGAGTCTCAGTGTAGACATACCCTTTGACTACCTGTAGGTAAAGCCCTTTAGTAGCCCTACTGGTTACCTGTAGACATGCAGGATGCCTGCTCCAACATGATGTAATTACAGTGTGTCAGAGTAGACTCAATTAATCAAGTCTGCTGGAGCATGCTAATTAGCACACTCCAGCAGCCTTGGCGTCCTGTGTATTCAGTATTCTCATGCTTCAAAATGGTGGTGGGGGTGCTTTAACTAAAGTTCGATGAATGACCTTTAGTTAAAGTGTTCTCCCTGACATTTTGAAGCCCAGGACACTGAATACACAAGATGCTGCAAGTGCTTTAATTAGGCTCCTGACCACCGCTCTAATTAAACAGCCTCCTTTCCACCCTGGAGCATGCGTAAAAATGCCCATTGAGGCAAAGAACCATTGGAATAATTAAGAGGAGGTCTTCTGTGGCATACACAGGATATGTACATACCGAAGTGTTAGTGGCAAAGGATGATATATGGAAGAAGAATCAGGAGCACATCACAAAAGTATATTAGGGAACCCTAGCAGATTCACTCAGAGTTGTTCAACACTGTTACTGTTGTTGATTGAGACTTCTAATTGTACATAATGAAACAAAAATCAAGGATGCAAGCACTCTTAGATACTATTAGAAAATGGGGTAAGAAACTGACAGATTAACACTACTAGGAACTGGCCTCTTCAGCTCCATTTAAATAAAATGCAAATTAAGGACAACCTGAATGATCTTGTCCAGTTCATAGCCTGAACATGGTGAAAGGAAGTGCAAACATCTTCTTTACTTGCTGACTTAAATGACCCCAGAAAATCCCTCTCTAACTTCATTTTTTAGAGAGATGTTAATATTTCCTGACTTGTTTCTGAAGGCACAAAATCTTTCTCATTAAATAAAACGAAAAAAAAATTGACTAAGCATCTTCCCTGGCAAGGTGCTGCACTGTTGTAGTTGTTTTCATTTAAATGAGATGTTAGAAGGAAAGCCACATCTGTTTGCCTGGCTAGCCAGATGGAAGTTAAAAGACCCCCAGCGATAGTACAGTAGTGTTAATCTTAGTGTCCTTGCCAATGTTCCATCTATCAGTCAAACAAGTTCAGATGCCTGATGCTGCATGCTTGAGCTGTTGTTGAAATCCAAATGGCTGTCATGGTTGGCTACACAATATACAATCAATTCTACTGTTCTTTATGGATAGGTTTTAGACACTGTGCATATAAAATTAACTATTCAATGACAGGATGGACTTTTGCCAAAACCACGCATCTGATTTTCAGGTGTCAAGTTTTGGGGAACTGGAGACCTGAGAATGTTTTTGAATGCATTTTCCTAGGTAAATTAGAGGTAACTCTGTTTCTCTGAATCTGTTGTAGAGCAGAACTGGACCCTCCGTAAATGCTTCTTGTCTTTCAGTTTAACTGAAGGGAACCCTTGGACTCAGATGTCATGGAAGTTTGGATAGTGATCTAAACTTTACAGGCTGATTTCTAATGGAAGTCAAACACTAGTTTATTCCAGCCTGCATAAAAGTGTTAAGGACTTTTTTTACTCTTATCTCTGTATACAGTAAATCTTCAGCTCTTCATTCTGTTTTTCTAATATAAATTTAAATGACTTTTATACTTGCTTTTGTTTCAGTTGTATTTTTAAACTGATACTTGATTTATTTCTGCTCTGCATGGTTCAGACAAGTTACTAAAAAAAGTCCCTAATTAGATATTCACTTTGACATTCTGGCCCCAAAAGAAATAACATTAGCTTCATACTTATCCATCTGGCTATCTGTTGTAGCTAGAGAATCTCTGCTTATAATTTTCTAGGGACATGTGGGCAACCTTCCAGTTGTGCTATTAAAACCCCTTACATCCTAAAAACATGCTAATTAATGTCCTCTGATGCTTGGGCATGCACAACTGCAGTGAAAAATTTGTTCCAGTATGAAGAAGATTGGAATTCCAGAGAGAAAGTTAAGTGACGTCTCTCATTTTCTTCAGTTCATACAAAACCCCTTCTTAACAAATATGCAATCAGATTTAAATAATAATAATAGTTTGCAGTTCAGAAGTGAATATACAAATCACTCTTTAAAGTCAGCACTCTCATGGATGGAAGTGGCTGACCACTCATGTTGCTTAGCAACTCCATTTTGTCACAGTGAATCCAGCACTGGATTGTAATGATTTGGGGAGTGCTAGTTAGAACTAATAATTTGCATGAGAAAGATACCAGTGTCTGTTCCGATTAGGAACAACACCTCTTTACTAATATTGGTCAGCCATAGTCCAGAGTTAGCCATCTGTCTGAGCATGATTGTGTTTATGTGGAAGACCCCCTGTGGCAAATGTACATCATACTGACAATGGCACAGAACAAGGGAAAACAAACTGCTTCAGAAATGAACAGGAAAAGCAAACTAGCCTAGACTTATTGTACTAATAAAACAATAATAATTTGCGTATTCCATCCAAAGATCTTGACGCGTCTTATAAACACCCATTTTTTTTACTTCACTGAAGAGTAAGGAAGTTTTTAGATAGAAAAAAATGAATTAGGCATGCTGATAGCATTATGATTTTGCCTTTTAGAATTATTTTGTATGCATAAATGTACAGACAGGTACAGACAGATCTTTACAAACAGAATCACGTGACATTGATGATACATACTTAAATCTTTGATTATAAAGGAAAAATATAAAGGCCAGGTACAGACATTACATGCATTGTACAGTAGGTGCATAGAAAGTGCTCTACAGTTATAACTGAACTGGTGGTTAGGGAACACAGAGCAATGTAAAAATGGCACAATCCATGATAACCATATGCAAAGCATAGGAGGGACAGCGTGGGGGAGGGCATGTGCCTCCCCCCCCCCAAGATTGGCCTCCCCTGGCTTCTGTGAGTGGTTGCTGCTCACCACCCACCCCTCCCCCTCACCACCACCACTAGCGAATGCAGGCAGTTCCTACTTACCGCTCACCACCACCACCATTGCTTCTGGCATCTGCAGCCCCCGCTCACTGCTCACCACCACTGACACCACTGCCAGCGTCTGCCAGTAATCCTCACTTCTCCCCCCCACCCGACACCATCACCAGCATCTATGGGCAGTCCCCACTCGCTGCTGCTGACACTGCTGCTGACATCTGCGGGTGGTCCCCACTTGCCGCTTGCCCCCTCCCCAGTCTTGGAAGGCACCAGTCATTCATGATGATAACCCTGGATAGATGGAGTATCAGACTGCAGTTTTAGAGCACCATAGAAAACATCTGTGCCAGATCCCATCATGACTCACATTAAATCTTATTTTGCCAGCAATCCATGGGGGTTTGTGGCACCCTGCTCACCCCGCACACCCAGGGCAGCACTCTAGCCTTGTCCAGAGCTTGTTCAGTCTGTCTGAGAACCAGGCCAGCCTCACCCCTGGGCTGTCACTGACAAGGGTCAGCGAAGCCTCTGTCCCCAGCTGCACTCACATCAGCCCTCCGATTAGTATAGATCCATCAACACAAAAAAACCTGCTTATTGCTGAATTTCTCTGATTGTATATTGTCATGGGTGCAGTTGAGCAAATGCTAAATGTGCTTCAGTTGCTATTTGGCTTTTGCTCACAGTTAACCTGTCTGAAAAATTGATTCATCTGCCCTTATTTCTGGCAATGGGAAGGCCAGCTGGTGGCTCATGGCCATGAAGGTTCATGCCAGGATAAGCTGCTGCCACATCAGGTCTAGGTGAGTGGCTGTGATGTCTTACAGGCTCCAGTAAGACTCACACAGGATGACCAACAGGACCTACCATAGTTCCTGAGTCTCCCTGCTTGGGCATGCAGGCCAGAACATGGAGTCACAAGCAAGTCATGACAGCAGGGAGTTGGAGACGTGGTGGCCTATGCCAATCAATGGTGACTCAGCCATTCAGCTCTGTTTGGGAGTCTTTGGCATTCTGGGGGGCCCACAGGGCATGCTGGGAAGTATGCAAGAGCCCTGCCTACCTACTAGGCTTGGCTCCTTGCAGGCAGGATCTGAGCCCTGTCCCACCAAAGGGTTAATGTCTGTTCTCTCTGATCCTGACATAACCTTGGGCTTTTAGAGTAAAGCTTGAAAATTAAAGTGCTTCTGCCTCAGGCTGCTTGAACACCTATACTTAGTGAAATATCTCAGAATAATCAAAACCCAGCAATGTAGCATATTGTGGATACTTCATGAATTCATTTAACATTACTATTTATATGTATATATTAAGAAGCAATACAAGTATAGAAAACTCAGTACTGAGCAGCTTTTCTAAATGTCAATGAGAATTTTACTTTTAGATTTTCCAAATTTTGAATATCTGTACTCATGTTTAATATATAGTTTGACAGTTTCATTTTTCTTTTCTTTCCTTTGGGGGATTGTGCATCAGAAGTTGTGAACTTATTGAAGTTAAATTATTGCTCCCTTATAAACTGTTCTGATTTACTTTTATGGTGGGAATAAGTGCAATGTAAAAAGATTCCATCTTTCATGTCTGCCAACACATTAGTTTGATTACTTTGTGTCTTAGGCCATGACTCATCAAATACTTAAAAACATGCTTAATTTTAAGCCTATAGGTAATGTCATTGAAATCATGCTTTGGTAAAGTCAATGGGACTATTGTCATGTGTAAACACTTACTTACATATTTATTGGATCCAGATTTGAGATTCTGTACCCGAGCAAAAGTGTATTTTTGTGTCAGTATTATTGGCTTCCATGAGTCTTTCACTGGACATATTTTTTGCCAGCTAAGTCAACTATGACCCATTGAAATGAATTAAAAGAACAATTTTAGAACCTATAGAAAGCTAAACATTCCTAGAAGTGCATTATCCTAGGTATTTTGCAATACTTTCAGAAATAAAAATATAAAAAGAAGAACATGGAAATTATAGGTGAAAGCAGTTACTCTTCAATTTGGAGAGCTAGTACACACATATTCAATATATTGTTAGCAGAACTGATGCAGAATCAGTAAAAAGTGGAGCCCTTTTAGTCTTTTCATTTGACAAGCATTTGCAAAATCCAAGAAAAGGCTACTTTTGACATTGCTCCAATGAAAGATTGTGATCAAGGTCTGATATTCAGAGGCCTTGCACACTCCCTGCTTTGACTGCTTCCCAAATGGTTATTCAGCATTACTGACAGTCAGTGTCATTATTACTTTCCTTTCATAACATCAAAAATAATATAAGAACCAACAGCATATTTTATATGCACTCTCCTCAAATGCCAAGGCCATAAGGCGGCATACTTAGAAGGAAGGTATTGAACTATAAGCATCATGGGGTGGTTATGTTCTGACTGATGTGCAAAAATATAAGTATATAGCTGTCCACAATATCCACTTTATCACTTGGTAGCAGATATCATCTGACTGACAGATAAAACATGCAGAATGCAAAACAGGCACTGCTGGAATGAAGGCAGAGAAATATACATTTATTTCTATAGAACCAAACTGTCCTTGGCTGAAGCATGTTATAAATTAATACCCAGCAACTGAACTAATCACTGGTTAACAAACAGTGATGTAACTGTTTTAGATATATTTCATAATGTGTTTAAGAATGCATCACAAGTGAAGCTAAGACAGTTAGTGTTGTAGCTGAATGGCCCATAGCCACTGAATAGTGCAGTCCAAATGTCCTATCATTGGACAGATGGATCATTAAGGACTAGGATGTACTGATGGTGGAAAAGACGACCAGCCTCAGGAGGGACTCCTATAATAAATATCTCACTACATAGGTTCCATTCATCACATTCACGGAAAAGATTAATTTTATAGCCAGAGAACCATCTGATTATTTTTTCACTGTACTGAGTTAAATCCACTGTTAAAAATATAAGTTTGTAATTGTTTCCATCTGCATCTGCATTGGTTCTTTATTGCAAGCAACGGCTTGTATCTGTATTATATTTCTTCTTATAGTGTTATCTTCCATACCATACTAGTATTACTGTTGACTTAGTGACCTCACCAGGATAAGTGCCTTATTGGTTTTTATCTGTACAGCCTTCTGCCAGGTATTGCTAGTAGCAGCAAGGACCAAGTTCATATATTTAAGAGATCCTTTTCAAATTAAACACACTAGCTCAAACTCCTACCCAGAAACTTGCCTGCTCGCAAACATTGGGTAGGTATATAAAATAAATAAAGAAAAAGATATTAAGTGGAAAAGGAATTTAGCTTTGGAAGGTTAAAATCAACACCATTTAGTCAACTTCATATTTATATGAGCAATCTTACTCCCTCTCCCTCCACCCCAGTATGTTGAAGCATAGTCCTTTGCCTGAATTTCCTCACATGACAGGATGAACATCCAGTGGACACATGTCCCTTTGATATCTTCACCCCTATTCTCCTCTGTGTACCAAACTCAGAATTTGTTGTCACAGGTTATACACTTGATCTGAGCCTTCAAGAGGCCATAGTACAAGAGACAGGAATGCACTCCTCCCTGTAGGAAGGAAATGCCACTTAGGTTTTGTTAAAAAAAATGCATTGATGTTACCTCTGCCTCATTATTTGCCGCACCACCATCCTTAACCGTAATGCTGTCTCTGCACCATTGTCTCTAGCTGTGATGAAATTTCTCTACAGTCTGCTGCCTCTTGTTGTGAGGCTTGCTCTGCTATTGACTATCTGTGGGCCATCACCGCTCACCATGATGTTGTCTCTTCACTATCACCTCTCACTGCACCACCACTTCTCATCTCAGTCTTGTCTCTGTGCTACCATCTCTCACTGTGGTGGCAAATGTAGCCATGAGGTCACGCCTATACTCTTCAGATCAGCCCTAAAACATTAGTACCAAGACCAGAAATTGTAGTACTATGGGCGCTAGGTAAATGAACCTACCGTAGAGTTCATTCAGTTCTAATACTTCTCTTTTTAGTGACAATGTTGAGCACTCATCTTCTTTTTCCATAATACCAGATCCAGGATTTACATTTTGTCATTATTTGTGGGGGGAATTCAGTGGCAATTGCAATGAATGAATGAATTCTGTACAATCAGAGATTCATTCCTGCCTACCACATAAGAGCTTACTTACCTCCTTCTATTCTCCTTCTCCCTCTTTATTTTTCTTATGTCCAAGCTTTGCTGTGCAAATTCAAACCAAATATCTGAATGGTTTGCACAGGGAGTACCACTAGGGATCTCCCTACATCACGGTTTTGCAGATTTCATGGAAACTATGAAAAACAGTATTGTTTGTGATTGCCAGGGAATCCAGCATTAGCAGCAATTTCCTGTGAAATCAACCAAAAAAAAAAAGGAGTAGCAACACAGACTGAGTGAAAGCATCCTCCACCAATCAGTGGCAAGGGGTGGGGCTGCTGCAAAATTCCCACAAAATCAGCTCTGGCCACAGTGAGCAGGCCACAAACAATCCTCGGTCTTCCAGCAACTTGGTTAGATCCCTAGGTATCACTCAAACAAATGAAGTCTGTTTATTCTGTCTTCTCCAGTTCTTCTGTAGGTGGCAGCAGAGAGCTCGTTCACCTAACATCATCCAAACCTAGGGCTATACTCATTTAAATGCTGTTTTTTATTTAATTTATAAAATATGTCATATGTATATATATAACATATCTGATGATACATAAAATCATTTGTATTCTTTTTACATTACTGTAACAGAAATCAGAATCTCTCTCCTTAGTTATTAAAGCAAAACATTGAATTGGAATACAATTTATGTGTCTTTTCTGTTACTTTGCAACATGCTTGACTTGCTTTCTTAGGCCTTCATTATGCTCTACAAGTCCATCAGTTTAACAAATTCAGTTTAAAAACTAAGCTAATTAAAAATATGCAAGTCCCCTCCCACCCCTGCCCCCCATTTGTAACCATTTCACGCTAGGACTTGTACCTATTAAATATAACTGAACTTTAAATACAGTTACTGAAATTATTTTCTGGTAAAGAAGATTCCTATTCATGATGTCATTATTACTTTATAACAGAATATGTACCAAGCACGTATTTCGATAATGCCAAAGTGGAAGATATAATTATTAATATGTTTAAATACTGAAGCAGAAAAAATATATTATTTGAGGGTGGTGATGAGAAATGGAACCATCATTTTTTCACTGTAAAACAGTGGGGTGTGTGTGGTGGGGGGAAGCAATCATACTAGCTAAAATAGGGAAGTACAAAAACTAGCGTCCAATACCTTACAAAAACATATACAGCTAACTTCTTGAACCTTATACTTCAGGAAGTGAACTGTTTTCTCCACAAGAAATAGATGAGTTAAGTAAGGAAGTTCATCAAGATAAACACATTCAGTAGAAGCCAATTAAAAGTCAACATTTGCCAACATAGTGTAATTATTTCCAAGTCTAAGTAAAATGGGATAATGTCATTGTGTACTACTGTAGTAACCCATGGGAAATGTTGACTTTTTAAAAGCAGACATTCTTCCACTTAGTCTTTCTCTGTTAGTCATCATGGAAAGGATTCTTTTCAAAATTAGCAGTAAACTCAAGCTTTAAAACAACCCAATACAGGTGTCTGCCATGGTTGAGTTCACTGAACTGGACAACTCGAGTATAAAATTTTACCCTCAGGTGTCCTAGCATAAGGCTGAAATACTGATTGTTCTGTGTTCTGTTAAGAACATCAGAATTTACTGCAGTTCGTGTTGACATTCACACAGTGGGACTGGCATGTCCTGCTTGAATATACTTACACTTGCATATTACCTGATTATTCAACCCACCTAATGTTATAAAGCAAGAGCTACTGAGCTTCAAGCATGCATACCTTATGAATGAGATGTTTGGGTATAGCAAAGAGTATCTATGCACCTAATAGAATAGTTTATGTAGCAAGGTATGATCATCTTCCAAAATTTAAAATTATTATAAATTACAAGAGTCACAAAAGCTAAAGTTACATATACAAGCTTATATGGATTATTTCTGTACCTTTTCAAATGTGGTATACACTCTTGTATTATAGTGAGGGTTATCGATGTGAGAACTTAGATAACATTTGATTTTTAAATTAGTATGAAAAGATTTGAACTATATACTGAACTGCCCCAAAGTGGCTAGGAAAAATGTGTGTGTGTGTGTGCGCGCGCGTGCACACGCACACATACACGCATGTATGTGCATGTAGAATCCAGTTTCTAAGAACAGCTCACAGCACTACTCTCAAGCACTCCGGTAATCTTAAGAGGAGCGCTGGTAAGCAGTCCCAGAATGTCAGTTCCAGCTTTGAAGTGCAGGGTGGGTACGGCTTTGTTTTCAGTGCAGTCTTAAGAATGCTGCAAAGGCAATGATGATGTGCCCAGAGACAGCCAGATGTAATGCTAGCCACATAACTCTCTTGTGTGCTGCTGGCTACAGAAACTAGAAGTCTTTAATTGCACTAGCATAATGGCCAGCCTAGGTCCAGATGGACTTTTAATGTAAGGATTTGCCAGTAGCTATACTGGCAAACCCTCATAGTGAAAATATAATTTATACTGAATTAAGTTCCCCCCAGAAAATGAGGTATACTAGTAAAAGGACACTTTTGTCACCATTACTGCCTCTATATTAGGATACTCCTGGCATAACTCTGATGGCAAAACTTTGAAGTGCACAACAATCAAGAAGTCTCATGACATTTCAGCCATTTTTTCTCAGTCTGATCTTAAAAAAGGTTCCCTCACTTTTGTCACCTCAAGATTTAATTATTCCAACTCCCTGATGTCTATCTCACTCAATAGGCTATGCAAAAACTCCAGATGATGCAAAGAACAGTTGCCAAGTTCCTTGTGAAAAGGGACAATTAAATCTGAACATCTTCCTGCTATTCTGAAATTATCACACTGGTTGCTGTTTAAGCAATGTTCCCAGATATCTACTGAAAACTGCTGAAGTAAATCTGTGGGTTTGCCCTAGGTCGAGTTACAAGTTGCTGGAATGAGAATTTTAAAACCTATGGGTACATACAGACATTACATTTATATTGACCTAACACGGGTTAGGTCAATATAAATTCTAATCTGTACCTATGTTTGGAGATGGCTGGCCAAATCTACCTCAGGAGGTGAATTAAATTATATCAGGAATGGGTTAGCCCTATCTACCAAATGTCTATACACATTCAGAGTGCAGTCCCAGGGCTGGGAAAGACCAGCTACTTACCTCAGTCCCAGAGTTGTGCTTTTCCTACCCTCCACCCCACCCTGACCAGGCTATTATTAGCCTCCCAATCCCCACCCTCAGATGGACATCCCCACCCTCAGATGATCCACCCCAAGAACTATCAACCCCACACTGACCTACCAGCCCCTGCAATCCCACCACATACCCAATCTATGGTTGAAAGAAAGCTGCATGATCATATACCAGGTACAATTAATGTGTACACACCCTATGTTCCTTACAGAATTTTTTCCACTCACTGATTACAGATTTTTTCCTAGTTCTATTTTTTAAATACAAGAGAGAAACTTACCATAAGTTTTGTCTGTTCAGTGGCGTTTGGAGCAAATTTGTATCCTCTGGTGTTATATTATTGCTAAATTACTGTTTGTAAAACACCCTATGCAAGTATGAATTCGTGCAATGACTGGCATTAAATAAGCATAGTGTGAAAATGCATACTGCTTCTTTGCAAAGGCAGAGTAATTTTACATATTCTGATGTATCACCAATCTAGATGGTCTTGTGTGTCTAGAAATTAGTTAAGAGCTTTTCTTTTTATCACTTTACCAAAGTGCATCCAACAGAACTGTTTGTACAAGTGGAAAACACTTCTAAAGAATGTGGCAGAAAGAAATATTATCTACTAACTATTCTCATTATTCATGTTGGGTGGAAGGAGGATAGCACCAAAGGGATCAGAGGCTGGAATGGAGAATAAAATTAATCAGAGCCACATTTAATATCTTTATGTGTTTTATGTCAACCTACATCAACCTACAGCATTATTGTTGCTGTGGTTCTGTTTTGTTTTTTTCTTCCACAAAGAAAATCTGGACAAAGATGAAGAAAAAAAAGTTAAATAACCTGAAAATGGAAATAAAACAAAACTGAAAAGTCCATTATTAGCAAACCTCTAGCACAGTGGCATTCAATTTTTTGATCCCACAGACTACATGAGTGGTGCAGGGCCAACCTCACCCCACACTGAGAAACCTTGTGCCCCAGCCAGCTGGAGCAATATCTACACGTGCATTGCTGTGCACAAAAAAACTTTGCAGCAGGGTAGTACTTGTATTTTACAAGTACTACCCTGCTATGGAGTTTATTAGTTTTGTGTGGCCTAAGAGGGGTGCACATGTAGATGCCAATATGTTTACTGCACAATTAATTAGTCAACTGCAAAGTAAACATCTCATGCAGACACACCTACACAGAGTCAAATTAATTTATCATGCTGTCAGAGGTAAAAACATCACCAGGCTTATGCTTTCACAAAAATAAGAAATATTCAGAAGACAATAAGTACACCCTTAATTTCTAGCTCTTGAGAAGAGATTAGACAAAAGACACATTTTGAACCTTACTTTCAGAAAGCAAATATTAATTTATTTTGGCTTATTCTTCTTTTTCTGCTAGGTCAGGGGTGATCACTCTCTCACCTGTGAGGCAGATCTAGCCCAAGCACCATTTGATCCATCCTGCAGGGCTTCCCAAAGGTCTGTGGGGAGACCCATGGGCTGTGGCTCTGTATGCTAGATCAGGTGTTAGGTGCCAAGTGAAGATGGCAAGGGACCCCAGAGCTGATCCCAGTATGTGGAATCAGGAGGAGGCAATGTGAGACCCCAAAACCCAGGGCTCAGTCCTGGCATGCATGGCCTGGCAAAGGTGGTGTCGGGTCCTGAAGCCCAGTACTGACATGTAGAGCTGGGAAAAGGAAGTGGAGAGCTGTGTGGAGGAAGATTGGTGCCCTGGAGGAAGATTCTGGCATACAGAGCCAGGCAGAGGAGCAAGACCTCTCTGGACCTGTTAGTGATGCCTTTGTTGATTCATGACAGGGTGAGGTTGGCTCTACCTATTGCTTTGTCGCATTGGCGACACAATGGTCCAATCTATTGCTCAGAGCCCTGGTCACAGGAGGTCTGCTGCATGCCCAGAACAAGGATTTGTAACATCAGAGAGACCATCCCTAAAATCATCAAGCCCTCTGACTACTACCCACTGGTTGTGGTCCATGTGGGTACAAATAATGCATCCAAAGGCAAGCCGGATAACATTATGGAGGACTACAAGGCCTTTGGACACCAACTGAAGAAGACAGGAACCCAGGTGGTATTTTCCTCCATTCTCCCGGTAAGTAGACAGGGTAGGCATCATGAGGCCTGCATTGACATAGTTAACCAGTGACTTTGGAGCTGGTGCCATGAGGCAGACTTCGGGTTTTTTGACAACAACCCATGTTTTTGTAAGGAGAGCATGCTGGAGTGGGATGGGCTTCCCCTCTCCCCTTAGGGCAGATGTATCTTTTCCTTTAAGTTGGCTGCTCTCGTATGGCAGGCTTTAAACTAGCTTCACTGCAGGAAGGGGCCACTTCAAGTGGAGTGGATGATTCACCAGCATGCAGGGTAACAAGAGGAAGGGAATCCCAGGTAAGCATCAACATCTGGGGAGCAGGGGACCACAACTGTCCTGGGAGTGGGAGGGAGGCAGGAGGCCTCACGTGCCTCTACACTAATGATCATAGTATGGGGAGTAAGCAGGAGGAACTGTGCCTCCTGATTGTAAGAACCCAGACTTAGTAGGGCTCACAGAAACCTGGTGAGATGCTACCTATGACTGGGCAGTGGGCATTCAGGGATACACCCTATATAGAAGAGACAGGTCAGAGAGGAAAGGTGGGGGGGTTGCACTCTATGTCAAAGAGCACCTCACATCATCAAGGATTAGCTTCGGGTTAGAGGAGGGTTAGACAGAGACAGTATGGGTAAAACCACAAGGGAGGTGTGGCAAAAGGGACCTTATGGTGTGTGTCTACTACAGACCACCCAACCAGGGGGAGGAGCTGGACCAGGACTTCTCCAATCAGCTTATGGAGACAGTTAGGTCAAGGGATGTTATTTTCATGGGGGATCTAAACTACCCAGAGATTTGCTGGGACAAGCAGACAGCCAGGTCTGACCCCTCGCGTAGGTTCCTGGATGTATTACAGGACCTTCACCTTATCCAGGAAGTGCAAAGCCCCACTAGGGGTAATGCCTTACTAAACCTGGTCCTGGCCAAGGGGGATGACCTGGTGAGGGGACTGCAAGTTCTTGACCACCTGGGCAATAGCGATCATGGCCTGCTGGATTTTACTATCCAAAGCAGGGCGTCAATGACTCACACCAATGCTAAAGCCCTTGACTTCAGAAGGGCCAACTTCAATGAGCTTAGGAGACTAGTGGGGGAGACACTGAAGGCCCAGAAAGTAGAGGAGATGGGAGTCCATGAGGGATGGTCGTACCTTAAGGGGACAATCCTCCTGGCCCAGAGGATAACAGTCCCTGAGAGAAGTAAAGCGGGGTAAGAGTGCTCAGAAACCCCTTTGGCTCAGCAAGGACATTCAGGAATGCCTGAGGACTAAACGGGGGGCATGCAACCAGTGGAAGGGAGGAGCTATCACTAAGGAGGAGTACTCCTTCATGGCCCGTGAGTGTAGGAGGGCTATTAGGAAGGCCAAGGTAGAGATGGAACTCAGGCTAGCGTCCAGTATTAAGGATAACAAAAAGTCCTTTTTCAAGTACATTGGGACAAGAAGAGGGCACAACGCAATGTAGGGCCTGCAAGACACAAACGGTAATTTTGTGGCTACGTCAGACAAGAAAGCTGATATTTTTAAGTTTCTTTGCCTCCATTTTCTTGAACAGGGACTGGGATATCCCACCTACCAGAGATAGGGACAATCTTGGGGATAGCTCTGTCAGGCCTTCAGACAGTGCAGATGTAGTTAGGGATCTTCTGGAAGGGCTAGACATTTTAAAATCTGCAGGTCCAGATGCCCTCCACCCAAGGATGTTGAGGGAGCTGACAGGGGTCATCGCGGAGTCCTTGGCCTGGCTGTACGAGCACTCGTGGTCATCTGGCCAGGTGTTGGGGGATTGGAAACTGGCTAATGTGGTCACAATTTTCAAGAAAGGGAGGAAGGAGGACCCAAGTAACTATAGGCCCGTAAGCCTCACCTCGGTGCTCAGGAAGATCTTGGAGAGACTCATCAAGGAGCTGTATCTCTCCCTTCTACAAGCCCTCACCCCCA
>NW_017728918.1:83360872-83374274 GCF_001723895.1 Crocodylus porosus
GGGGAAGCAGGGGTGGAAGGACTGACATCTCTAGCTGGCCAGCGACTGTGACTTCTCTCTGACTGTCCTTCCAATCACAGTGTCTGGAGGGAGGGACATAGAAAAAGCATAAAAGCCTGTGTCTGCAGGCTTGCTGTGCCTTCTATGAGCTGTTTCTGAGTGAGCAACAGTGTCAGAAAGGTACTGGACTGCCTGGCTTGCTGCCTAGTCAGTCAGTCGCCTGCTCTTTTTTGTTCTTAGAAAGGATTGAATAGGATAGAGGTTATTTAGCTTAGCTTAGCTTAGTTTAGCTTATTTTAACTTAGCTTAGAATCTCTCTACTTAATACTTATCCAATTCATTTCTTTCAATTTATATCTGTTCTCTTCTTTTTTTTCAATTCTTTTAAAAAAGAAGGCTCAGTGTTTTCCCTGGCAGTGTGATCCACCACTGAATAGCGAAGCACACATTCCACACACACTCACACACACACAGAAGAAGTCAGATATTCATAGAAGAAGAAGATATTCAGAACCAGATTATATACAGTTATTAGTAATTAATATTATTATAGTTAGATTACATAAAAAATAAAGACAACATAGAAGTCAGGTAGAAATTCAGATTGAGACTAACATAGCACTCAGGGTTCTAGAAGAAGGAGATATATTATTTTAGGTATACATTATGACACAGAAAAAGAACAAGAAGTACAGTAGTAGTCACACATTCACATTAATAGCACATCATGGAAGAAGACACCATATGTAGTTATTAATAATTAAAGCAGAGTCCAGTGCACACACACAACACAGAGGGAATAAAACACACAACAGAATCACACTTCACATTCATAATTCATAGTAAATAAATACATCACAGCAGAAAAGAAGACACACAGACAGACAGCACATATTCTTTACATAGTTCTTAATAATTATTACTGATTCAAGCAATCAAAGACGAGTCCAGTGCATGCACACAATGCAGAGGGAATAAAACACACAACACAAAAGGAGTAACACACACATGCGTGTGCACACACACACACCTTTTGCAGCATAGTAGAGGGTAATATGAAGTGTGCTGGAAAGGCAGATGCCAGGTCTTCTGGCAGGGGAGGGAGAGGGGGTACTAAAGCTGCAAGTACCGCCCCCCCCATCAAACATAGACACATCCTCTTCCCAAGTAGCCATGAGGCTTCTGTTGCCAGTGGAAGCAAGGAGGTGGGAGTAGTACCTGTACCTGATGTCCTGTGCTCCACACCCCTCAAAGTTCTCCTAGACCTAGGTCTCCTTCTCTGGAAACCAGCACCTCGGAGGAGGTTGAGGTTGTAGAGGTTCAGGCAAGTGGCTCAGCTAAGGCAGCTGCTCCTGCTGTTGGGCCTCAGCCTGCTGAGGAGGGGAATAAGACAGCATCCCCACCCTCTACCCAGAAGTGAGTGAGTAGCATAGTCTGGGAGCATTTTGAGTTGGCAGGTGATCCCATCCCAGGTTTGCTATCTGCCAGCACTGCCAAAGGCAGATCAGCTGGGGCAAGGAGGCGAAACACTTCACCACCAAGACGATGCTGCTGCATCTCAGAAGGCAGCACTCCCTTGCCCTTCTTCTTGCTCAGCCTGGCACCAGTGCGAGTGTACCCAAAGGGAAGTCCCCCACTTGCTCCAAGCCCTCATCCCCCCAAAGCAGAGGCAGGCCATGCTGGAAAGTGGGGGAAAGGTGGACAGAAAGGGGGGCAAGTTGCAAAAGCAAGTGAGATCACCCAGAACATTGTGGAAATGCTTGCTCTGGATAGCCAGCTCTTATCCTTAGTTGAGTGGCCAGGGTTCAGGCAGCTCATGGTGCTTGTTGTCCCATCTTACCAAGTGCCTGCATGCACCACCTTTAGCAGAATGGTGGTGCCCTCCCTGTATGAGGCATGCAGGGAGTATTTAAAGGGGGAGCTGTGCAAGGCAGAGCCACAGGTATCCTTGCACTTCGCCTCAGACATCTGGAGCAGCTGGGGTAGCAATCATGCCTTCCTCTCCCTCACAGGGCATTGGTGCAATCAGTCAGGCCACTGGTGGGCTCTCCTCCAAGCTGAGGTGCTGGATGAGTCCCACACAGCAAGGGAGATCATGGTGGCCATGAACCGCATGGTGCAGGAGTGGCTCAATGGGCAGGCCGAGCTCACCCATGGGTTCATGAACACTGACTGTGAGGCCAACATGGTCAAGCTTTTCTCACCTGTGATTCAGTTCCTTTTATCCATGATGCCAGCTTTGTTGGTATCTGCTGTGTGGCACACAGGCTGCACCTCATAGTCAGGGATGCCTTGGAGGAGGACAGAGCTACCAGTGATGGCACCACCACCACTACCGCTACAAGCCAGCTGATTTCAAAGTGCAGGAAGGTGGCAGAATACTTTGATGGGAGCATTAGGGGGACAAGATGCTGCAGGAGAAACAGGCAGAGCTGAACATCCCACAGCACAAAACCATGCAGGATGTGGAGACTTGGTGGAACTCCACATACCTGATACTTAAAAGGCTGGTGGAGCAACATAAGGCTATCCATGAGATGGCCTTCCTTGGGGAGATTGGGATCAGTGGCCCCCTGAACAGGGCTGAGCTGGTCCTCAAGCCCTTCCTCAAGGCCACCAAGACTGTTAGCACTGGTGATGCCCTCCTCAGTCAGGTGATCCCCATAGTAAGGGAGCTTGAAAACCAAATGAAGAGCTTCCAGGGGATCAGTGTTCCTGGTTGGGGCAGGCTGCTGTCACCAGACATGCAGGCACTGGTGAGGAAGCTGAAGGAGGGCATCAGGAGATGGCTGGATCCCTTGCAGTCCAGTATGGTCCACATGCTGGTGGACATGTGTGACCTGAGGGTGAAGGGGAGCATATGCACTGGCACCACCAAAACCTTCAATCACTAGACACAGGTTCTGGTTGTGCGGGGCGCGAGCCAGGTTGTGACTGTTGCTCCGGTGGGTTCTATCCCCTGATGTTTGTTTGTGAGAGGGAGAGGTAGACTCATAACAGTTCCAGTACATTTTTATTTGATCTCTTACCTACGCACCACCAGTGTGGATGTGGCTGCGCAGGCGGTTACACTTGGATCTGTCCCGGTTCGGGTGAGGGACGAATGAACAAAAACAAAACGATGGATCCGAGATCGAAAACGACGATGAATGAACGGATACGAACGAGTGCACAAATGATTGCCTGTGGTTCCGGAGGCAGGAGAAGCCGTAGGAAGCTGGCCAGGCCTACTCACTGAGCGGTGAATACTCTGGCTTCTCTCTCGGACGGAAACTCAACCCTAGCTTTTATAGGCCAGATGACAAGCCCAATTTCAAGCCCTGATTGGTCACATTTTCCCACTAAAATGTTCACGGTTTTTCCACAGGGGACAGGGTTTCCCCAGCACATGGCCACGGCCATGCAGCAAGCCAAATAGGAGCTTTCCAGATTGTGAGGAGAGTGCTGACGGTATCTGTTGCTGGTCAAAGCTGGCAGAGTCCAGCTGGAGCGTGACACTGGTCAACAAAGTCAGGGAGGCCAAAAGGCAGAGGCAAGGAGATGTGAAAGAGAGGGATCCACTTTCCCATGCTAGCACTCCTGGCAGCAGCACCAGCTGGTGTCCTCTATGCCAGCCACTGCCAATGTGGGCCAAGGGCATGGCTTCAATGTTGGTCCAAATGCTCTAAACACCAGCCTCAGGCAGGTAATGCTGAGGCTTCTGTGGTTACCTATCTCGCCAAGGATGTGGAGCCACTGGACTGTGACCCCTTGGCCTACAGGGCAAGCTGCAGCCATATGTGGCAGGATCTGGCCACATTTGCCCAGCAACACCTGTCCTGTCCACCAACCAGTGTTTCAAGTGAAAGGTTGTTTAGCATTGCTGGGGATGTTGTGACACCCCACCACACCTCCTTGGAATCTGGTTTGGTGGAACAGCTGGTGTTCTTGAAAGTGAACCCTGCTGGGGTTCCTCAAGTTCCACCTGCAGATGGACTGAGTGCCACCCTCCTCTAAACCTATTTCCTTTTTTCATTTTTTGAAAACCAGTTAATGCCTCACTGTCAGCTGGAGAAGGCACTCACTGCATCACCTGCCAGCAGGGGAAAAACATGTCCCTGCTGAGTTCACTCCCCTGACAGGACAAACTTGGAGATATGGGCTATGGGAAAGGAGGAGGCCCCAGGTCCTGGTCATGACCACTAAAACTGCACCCTGCCAGGGTAGGGAGGCCTGATGGGACTGCTGGCAGTGCGGCAGCCCCATAAATGGCAGAACCAATGATCCCCTGGTGAAAGGAAGGTAGAAAGTGCCATAACCTCCAGCTAATGCGCGCACATACACAGTCCTGGCTGGGGAAAGCCCAGACCTGTCATGTCTTTGGCAAGCCTGAGGCTTGCTGGTTGCAGTGCAGTTGTGAGACTCCCAGTGAGCTCAAGTTAGCTGCCTGGGAAGCCATCTTTTGCATTGAAAAACCCGTTGTCAGGCTGAGGAAGCACCTGCAGTTGGTGTGTCTCCTGGTCCTGGATGGAAGGAATAGAGGCTGGCCTGGCACGCAATGCAGGCAAGAAAGTCAGTCAGTGAAAATGGAAATGGAGATGTCAAGGGGTGAGGGACAGGCTGGGGTGGGGTGGGGGAAGGAAGGGGGATGTAGCAGCTCAGGTAAAAGTGCAGAGGTACCTGGGGAGTCAGATGTCCAGCAGGTTGCAGCGTGTCAGAATTCCAGTGTCTATATTGAATCCATGAGTTTCTGTATGTAGGAGGCTGAAGAAGTAAAGTTCATAGGCCCAGCAGTGAAAAGTGGTTTGTAAATTGTTCCATGCCAGGATCATGACTGGAGACAGGGTGTTCACGCACTGAGATCCTAGCTGCTAGAGCCATCCACCATTCCCCTCCAATGGAAGATTTCAGGGGCACTTCCAAGCTACTGCTTTGCCCTGCTGAACAGCTCTCCTCAGCTCTTCTAAGCCCCAATCTTCTCTCTTCTCTGTCCCAGATGTGTTCCCCTCATGCTGGGAACGCATCTCCTTTTATATTCTCCAGAGCTCCGCCCCTGAAGTTTCATAGTTTCGTAGATGTTAGGGTCAGAAGGGACCTATTAGATCATCGAGTCTGACCCCCTGCCCTGGGCGAATGAGTGCTGGGGTCAAATGACCCCAGCCAGGTATCTGTCCAATCTCCTTTTAAACATCTCCAAGGAAGGGGACAGCACCACCTCCCTTGGAAGCTTATTCTGTATTTTGGTGACCCTCACTGTAAAGAATTTTTTCCTGATGCCCAAACTAAATTTGTTCTCTTTCAGTTTGAGGCCATTATTTTTAGTTACCCCAACAGGCGCCCTGGGAAACATTGTATCCCCTATTTCTTGCTGCCCCCCACCCCATTATGGGTTTGTAGGTGGCCACGAGATCACCTCTCAGCCTCCTCTTGCAGAAGCTGAAGAGGCTCATGTCTCCCAATCAGTCCACATAGGGTTTTTTCTGTAGGCCCTTAACCAAATGAGTGGCCCTCAGTCTTCCAGACCAGAGTGTTGCAGTCTTCAATCAGGTCCTGGGGTGGGGAGGAGCTCCTCTCCCCCTCTGCTCAGGAAAGGGGCATGACTTAACTCCTCTTGCTGCCTCCTAATTGGTGGATGGGCTCCACCAATCAACACAGCAAGATTTCAAGCCTGGGACTCAACCCAAGCTTGGAAAGGCAAGCATGATACACTTACATCCACCAACTGCAGGTGGTTCCTCAGCCTGAAAAAGGGTTTTGCAACCTGAAAGTTTCCTAAGATATATTTCTCTAAATCTTCCAGTTTTTGTTCATAATAAGCCATCACACTCCACAAGTAACATATATCCAACATAACATCCTTACTTCTTGCTTTCAGTTCCTTTATAAAAAGAAAGGCTCTGTGACAGTTTCGCTAGGCTACCAGAGATGCTGCTGGTGCAACTGTACTCATGCTGCTGCTCACTCATTAACTGATTCATCTCATGTAAAACCAAGGGAGTGATTCTTATATTTTACTCAACATTGGTGAAACCACAGCTGGAGTGCTGCATCTGGTTCTGGGCACCGCACTTCAACAAGGACATGGAAAAGCTTGAGAGAGTCCAGAGAAGAGCCACCTATATGATCAAGGCAAGGCAAGCCATATGGGGAAAGGCTGAGGAACATGGGCCTCTTTAGCCTAAAAAAGAGAATGCTGAAAGGGGACTTGGTAGCAGCTTACCACTACACCAGGGGAAAACATCAAGGGGTTGGTGAACCACTGTTCACGAGGGCATCCTTGAGGAAAACCAGTAATAATGACCATAAACTCCTGGAAGACCACTTCAGACTCAACTCTAGGAAAAACTTTTTCACAGTCAGGATGTCCACACTGTGGAATAAACTCCCTCCCGAGGTGGTGCATTCACCTACCCTGAAAATCTTCAAGAAGAGACTAGACAGTCACCTCGCTAGGGTCACCTGACCCCCAGTTGTCTTCCCTGCCTAGTGCAGTGGGCTGGACCTGATGATCTTGTGAGGTCCGTTCCAGCCCCTTACTATCTATGAATCTATGAAACTCTTGTACTTTATAGATGATAATGACCAAACTTAGCAAACTTTTATTCCATCTGCCATTTAGCTAAATTATTTCTGCTTCTGTCTCAGAGGTCTGAAGAAGGGTACTATGATATCCCAAAGCTTGCCTATATCTATTCTAGCCATTTTGTTGGTCCAATAAAAAAATATCACCCACAATTCTTTGTTTAATTGTTTTAATTTTGTTTTATTTATTGTAGTTACCCTTTTAAGTAGTTCTGTTTCTTTTAGTGTAAGCCTCTGTAAGCCTTTGCTGCAAAGATTGGTATATACATTGCATAAATAAATAAATAAATCACCTTGTTTTAATAAAAAAATATTTTATCATTTATCATTTGAGTTATCTACATTACTATGGTGTAAGCACTGGTTTGGTCCCTTACCATAAGATGGGTCCTTGCATTCTTATCCACAGAAGTTTCTTCAGTAAAGCCTGGGGTCTTGAGAATATGCCAAAAAGTAGAGTATACAATCAAAAGTATTAATCAGTTGCTGTGCTAGTAGGCATAGAACATCAGACTGGAACACTGTGCATCCTGGGTCATCAAGTTTAGTGCCTTGCCAGTGTCACAAGAAACTATTACACATCATGCTTCTCATAAACATGTCAAACTCCATCTAACCTAATTAGCCCTTCTGCTTCCTTATCCTCACTACTCTGGTGATTAAAAACCTTTTTTCTAATTTCCAGCCTAAATGTATTCAATTCATAGCCAGCTTATACACCTTTCTTTCTTGTTGTGTTGTCATTCTCCTTTTGTCTTAAATAGCATTTCTAACTTCCTAATGTATTTAAAGACAGCAATCAGATCCCTCTCAGCCTTAATTTTACTAGACTAACCCAAGCTTTTTTAGGTTCCTTTTGTAAGATAGGTTCTCCATTCCTCTGACCATGCAATTATCCATTTTCTGCACCTGTTTCAGTTTTAATTAATTTTGTTTGGAAATTAAAAACTAATACTATAAGCAGCATTTCAGGTGATGTCTCACCAGGAGCTTCTATAATGGCATTAATGTTACTAGAAATACTTCTAGTATCACATCTGCTTTTTTCATGGCATTACTTCAGTAGCTCAAAGTCATTCTGTGACCAGCTAATATATTCAAACCTTTTTCTTCCTTTGTGTTGACAGTGCCTCCAAGCCTCAAACACTCCTACAATATGTGGCAAGATAATTTCATAAAACTATTAAACAAGAGTGGGCCCAAGACTGATCCTTGAGAAACTTCATTAGCAACATTATCATCCCATTAAAACTGGGGTAATTTTTTGTTTCATTTTTGGTCTGTATCTAAATCACTTTGAATCACATTGATAAGGCTGAACTAGCTCACTGAACTGTGACTGTGGTGCTCCTTTTCAGACTTTGATTCACATCGTCTCGGAATGCCATCTTCATGCATTTAATGAAACTTTATTGCATCTACACAATACTATTCCTGAGGCAATCAGTTGGCTGCAAAATTTGGACATAAAATTGTAAATATATTTCTCCTTGCTTCATGATCACTGTATCATCATACACTAAATGAATAAAAAACCTTGAATCATTACCCCACTTTAAAGGCATAACAACACCATTTCTTGCTTCCTTGTTCCCTCTTTATTTACCCTGCTAAAGAACTTCTTACTAAATTACCTTAAATTTTATGCAAGTTGTAACTCAACTTGACCTATAGGAGTTCTCCCTTAATCCTACACTTATTGACTTCTGAGGACATGCCTGCATACCCTGATAAGAATGGGAGATTAACCTGGGCAGAGTGTCACACTAACGCAGCTATCTTGCTCCATGCACCTGAATTAGTCTTTTCTGGCCTAGCAAGCAAATTTGCACAGCACTGCTTTGTTCTGTCTGAAAATACTCTAAAACACAGCTTTCTTAATAAGCACATTTGTTGTTTTCCTTTTCCTGTCAGACTGATCCGTACTCCTAGTATCCTTGTACATGTAGGGAGTCTTTACACATGTTCTGAGGTGGAGTGGGGAGCTGCCCTAATTAAAATGCCTGCAGTGCCACATGTATTTGGTGTCCCGAAATCGTGATGGGGGTACTGTGAAAAAAGCTTGTTCAATGAGCTTTAGTTAACCCCTCCCCCCATCATTTTGAAATGTGGGGACACTGAATACATATGACACTGAGGCTGCTGGAGTGTACTAATTAGAGTGCTCCAGCAGACTCAATTAATTGAGTACGCTCCAACACATTCTTATTAGAAGCATCAGAACAGGCATCAAGCATATGTGTATGTGCTATTAATCTTCATCCACTTCGTTCTGGAGCCTACATGTTTCTTTCTCCCTTGTTTGAAATGCAAGGTTTTCCACCATTGTCTTAAAGAAATGTCAGGCTTCTTTGACATTCAAATCCTTGAGCTTCTCGGTCCAGATGATTTCCCTAACTAGTTTCCTTATTTCTCAGAATTTGCCCTTTTGAAATTGAAAGCCTTAGTTACAGTCCTATTTTTGTTCACCCTTCTATTTAATTTAAAATTGAAGCAACTTGTGATCATTCCCTCCAATGCTATTTTCTACAGCCAACTCTTCTATAACATCACCTCTAATCTTCTTCTTCTCCTTGTGTCTCTACACTGCATTTGATCATCATCATTCCTAATTTCTATAAACAAGTTTAAAATGTCATCACCCCTTGGTTCAGTGACTATTTGAGCAAGAAATCTGTTAGCTATTACATCCAGGAATAACTGGGTCCTGCCAATAATATTAATAGCATTTGTTTTCTAGTCTATATCTGGAAATAATGACAGAATCCCCAAGTTTTTCTTTCTGTAATAACACTGTAAAGATCTCCCTCCATATACAAATGTAATGATGGGAATCTCTGCAACACTGGTCCACTGTTGCCACTGTCTCTGTTGTCATCCTTCCCAAAGGGATTTTGATCCTAATTTTGTTTTATCCAGGATAACATTGCCTTGTAATGTCATATCACATCATTCATGTCCTGGCTCCAGTGCGAGACGCACGGGTGTAAGCCCACTGCACCCCCGTGAACCTAGGGACCCCAGCAGAGACCCCAGGACCCAACAAGCCCCAGCCTGCCCACAGGTAAGCAGAGGCCCATGGAGGGAGAAACCTAGTCAGTTGGGAGCAGACTGAGTGGGCTGAGGAGGGTCATGCCCTGCCCCCAGCTCCACAGGAAGCCGCGCGAACAGAGCCTTACAAACAAGCCATGCAACTAGGCATGCTCCTGGGCTTAGTGTGCAAGTTAGTATGGGAGTTTGTACAGGAGGGCATGCGGGAGGGCCTGAGGCCCAGCCTGTGAGCCCCCCAGGGTAGACAGTCCCAGCCATAGCAAGCCCACCAGTGGCATGACACGGATGGGCATACAACATACCCCAAGGGGTCTGTGGCCTCCCCCTCTGGTGCCTCAGAGGCCTCCACCCAGTCGGAGCCCATGGTCCCGGGCTCCACACAGATGGAGCCTCTGACTCTCGGCTGCCTGTCACTTTTTCAGGATCTGGGGCCCGGGAGCATGGCCACCTCCCCTTGTGGGGTCTGCTCCCTACTGGGGTCTCTGCGTGCCATCAAGGACTGTGAGCAGGAGATTGACTTCTACTGCCAGGCCCTTCTGCCCTTGGAGATGGAGGGTTGACCACAGTCACTTTCCAGGACTGGGGAGGACTCAAGGACCTCCCATGCTGTCCAGCCCAGGGGTTGGACCAAGGTGGTCAAGGGCTCCAAGGCCCGCCGCACCAAGGCCCCCCCACCGCTGGAGCTTTGCAACAGGTATGAACCTCTTGCAGCCCCAGCAGAGCCTGCTAAGTTGCCAACTCCTGCAGACAGCAAAGGCTGTTCTGTAGCTACTGCCCCCGCTTTCCCCAAAACAAAACACAAAGTGTTGTGGGAGACTCCATCCTGAGGGGGAATGAGGGGGCAATCTGCTGCCCCAACCTCTTAGCCCCGGAAATCTGTTGCTTCACAGGAGCCTGGGTATGAGACATTGCCTTGAAGATCCCTGAACTCCTCCAGCCCACCGACCACTACCCTATACTTCTCATCCATGTGGGCACTAATGACATGGCTTGGAGCACTCCCAGCCGGGTCATGAAGCGCTAGAGGGATTTGGGAGAGAGGATTAAGGGATTGAGGATGCAGGTGGTGTTCTCATCGATCCTTCCAGTCTTGGGCTACGGATTAAAGGAGGCAGAGGAGGATCCAGGTAGCGAACCAAAGACTGCAGCGCCGGTGTCATCAGGAAGGCTTTGGCTTCCATGACCACAGTCCGCTCTTCGATGAGAGAGGCAGTGAGCTGCTGGGAAGGGGTGGCCTCCACCTCTCTCCACTGGGGAGGATTCTCTTCTAAGCCAGACTGGCTGACCTCCTCCCTCAGCCTTTAAACTAAGCCCACCAGGGGACGTGGGGACTACTGCCACTGCTAGCAGGTCTAGGTACTTAAGGGAGCCCACTCCTTTCCCAGCCCTGGAATGAGCTGTAGGCAAGGCAAGGGCCCCCAAAGGGACACTTGCATGCCTATACACAAATGCCAGGAGCTTGGGGAACAAACAGGAGGAATATGTCCTCCTGCTAAATGCAAATAATGATGTCATAGGGATAATGGACCCCTGGTGGGACTCCACCCATGACTGGAGCTATACCCTGTACAGGACAGATTGAGTGGACAAAAGGGGCGGGGGTGTAGCTCTCTACGTCAAGGAAAGCTACGCATCTTTGCAAGCCAATATTGGCACCCATGGTGGGCTTGAGACTCTCTGGGTTAAAATCTGTGGGGAACATGGTACAGGGGACACTATGGTGGGAGTCTACTACAGACCCCCTACCCAGAGTCAAAACCTTGACCAGGAATTTGCCAGGGAATTGGCTGAGGCTGTGTGCCGCTGATGTATGGTTGTCATGGGAGATTTTAACTACCCAGACATGTCATGGGAGGAGCGCTGAGCCAAATCCGAATGGTTGCAAAGCTTTCTCTCATGCATGGATGACCTCTATCTGATGCAGGAAGTCTACAAGCTGATGAGAGGTAAAGTGCTGCTCAACCTGGTACTGGCACTGGGGATGACCTAATCAGCAACCTAATGATTGAAGGGAAACTGGGTGACAGTGACCACAAGCTGATCACCTTCACCATCCATCATAAAGCTGGTAAGTCAGCCAGTAATACAGAAGTCCTTGACTTCAGGAAAGCTGACTTTGACAAGTTCAGAAGGCTTGTCAGTGAGGCCCTAAAGGGCCAGTACCCAAAGGGGAGGGGAGTTCAGGATGAGTGGTTGCTCCTTAAGGGAGTAATCCTGGATGCACAAGCAAAGTCCATCCTGTCTCGGAGGAAAGGCAGCAAAAGGGCACAGCAGCCCCCTTGGCTCTCCAAGGAACTAGCAGACCTCCCTCCTGCATCTTAAAAGGAAGACCTACAAATGATGTAAGACTGGAACTACCACCAAGGAGGAATACTCTGCTCTGGTCCAGACATGCAGAGAGCAAACCAGGAAAGCCAAGGTTATTACGGAACTCCAGCTAGCTACAAATATTAAGGACAATAAAAGTCCTTTTTTTAACTATGTGGGGAGCTGGAGGAAAAGCAAGGACAACAGTGGACCCCTGCTAAACCAGATGAGACAACTGACAACTGATACCCAGGAAAAAGCAAACTTGCTAAATGGGTACTTTGTGTCAGTTTTTCAGTCCCATGGGATGCCCCTGCCCACTGCGGGACAGGGAGGCCGAGGTGAGGGAGATTCCTTACCCTCCATCAAAGCTGACCTCATGAAGGAACACCTTGACAGCTGGCCCTGATGGTTCACCCAAGGGTACTCAAAGGACTGGCAACAATCATAGATCAGCCCCTGGCACGGATCTTTGAGATCTTTTGGTGCTCTGGTGAAGTGCCCAATGACTGGAAGAAGGCCAATGTGGTCCCTAGCTTCAAAAAAAGGAGAAAAGTAGAGCCAGCAAAGTACAGACCCATCAGCCTGACCTCTATCCTGGGGAAGGTTTTGGAAAAGATTATCAAAGAGGCCATCCTATACAAGCTAGCTGATGGCAATATCCTGAGGCATACCCAGCACAGGCGTGTTGCAGGTAGGTCTTGCTTGACCAATCTCATTTCCTTTTACGACCAGGTGACCTATTACTTGGACAAGGGGGAAGAGATGGATGTCATATATCTTGACTTTTAAAAAGCCTTTGATCTGGTATCCCCATGATCACCTCTTGGCAAAACTAGCTAACTGCGGCCTTGACCTCACTATGATCCACTGGCTGGGAAATTGGCTCCATGGCAGGACCCAGAGGGTGGTGGTTGATGGAAGTCAATCGTTGTAGTGTGCTGTTACCAGTAGGGTCCCTCAAGGCTCTGTCCTAGGGCCTTTACTTTTTAACGTCTTCATCAATGATGTAGACATTGGTGTCAGAAGCGGGCTCGCCAAGTTCACCAATGACACCAAACTCTGGGGTTAAAGCATCCACACCTGAGGACAGGAGGGTGACCCAGGCTGACCTGGACAGGCTCAGAAAATGGGTGGACGAGAACCTGATAGTGTTTAACACCAAAAAATGCAAGGTTCTCCACCTTGGGAAGAAAAACCTGCAGCAAGCTTCTAGGCTTGACAGTGCTCCTCTGGATAGCACTATGGACAAAAGGGACTTGGGAGTCATGATTGACAACAAGATGAACATGAGCCATCAATGTGATGCTGCAGCTAGTAAAGCAAGCAAAACACTGGCTTGCATCCATGGATGCTTCTCAAGCAAATCCTGGGACGTCATTCTCCCCTTGTACTCGGCCTTGGTGACTCCGCAGCTGGAGTACTGCGTCCAGTTTTGGGCTCCACAATTCAAAAAGGATGTGGAGAAGCTTGAGAGAGTCCA
>NW_017728918.1:83374839-83388747 GCF_001723895.1 Crocodylus porosus
ATACTTCTCCTGTATGTGGCACTGGTAAGGCCGCAGCTGGAGTACTGCATCCAGTTCTGGGCACTGCACTTCAAGAGTGATGTGGATAACCTCGAGAGGATCCAGAGGAAGGCCACTCATATGGTTAGGGGCCTGCAGGATACATCCTCTGAGGAGAGGTTGAGAGAGGATCTGATGGTCATCTACAAATTTGTCAGGGGAGGGACATCAAGAAACAGAAGATGTTTTTAGTTACTCCAAGGGGCGCCTTGGTAAACAGAGCAACGGCCACAAACTGACAGAGAGCAGATTTAGACTAGGCATAAGGAAGAACTTCTTCACGTTGAGGGTTACCAGAATCTGGAACAGGCTTCCAAGGGAGGTGGTGCTCTCCCCTACCCTGGAGGTTTTTAAGAGAAGACTGGACATGGACCTGGCTAGGGTCATCTAACCCCATCGCTTTTTCCTGCCCAGAGCAGGGGGTCAGACTCGATGATCTATTGAGGTCCCTTCTGACCCTGAAAATCTATGAAATCTATGAATACTTCCAATTCTTCCATATAGGCTTGCACAAATGTACAGATATGTCAGTCGCTTGTTTCTTACTGACCTGAGGCAATTCCCTATCTGGAGTAAGAACGCTGGAGTAAGAACGCTGCCTGATTCCTGTTTTTATCAATATTAGTTCTTCCTTTCCCCGTTATTCTGCCCCCTTTTTTACACTTCTATTTCTATTCTTATTTACCTGGTTTTTGTTTTCCTGTGGATGAATTCTTGGCACAAAACGTACAGGAATTTCTCCTATACTTCTGGCATGATTTCCTAAAAGAAAGAAAGAAAATTAGAATTAAAGAAATAAAAAGTCACAATAAAAGACAGAATAGTACAGTATTATCACTATTGAAATTGCTGGCAGCAACACCTAGTACCAAGATTGTTCAATGTTTCCCATTATAATGCCATGTTTTCATTTGCTTTGACAACTTTAACTTTATGAGCTGATTATTCCAGATGAGGTCCTCTTAGAACTTCTTTCTATTTTGTGAAACTGAATGGCTTGAATTTTGATATAAACGATTCATTAATTTTTGAGAACAAGGTGTAAGATACTTTAGGTGCCTTCACATCTTCATAGGTGTGCTTTATCCCCAATCTCCTTTGCCATATGCTATTTGGCCACTAAAAATAAACTGATGTGTCGGGGTCTAACTTCTTGATTCAGACCACCTCCTCAGCTCTCCCTATCTTGCTCAAGCCTTGATAGATCTTAGCATAGGAGATTTTGCCAGCTTCAAAATCAAAAGCTTTCCACATACGATGAAACAGTAAATCCTCTCCCCAACAGGAAAGACCCATCTGTGTGGTCAAATGATCTGAAATTACACTAACCACTGACAACAATTTATAAGAATTTGAAAAAGTCCTATTACAAAAAATGAGGCAGCATAAGAATCACTAACCATATGTTGCATACAGACAGCAATATAAGAATAAACAAACAAAAGGGAAGAGATTATGAGGACTATGATATGATCTTCCAGGAGAAAGATTTTAGCCCTAAAAATTCAGCTTCTACTCTGACCAAGGCAAAGTCCCTGCCATACAGTTAGCTTGATTTACCTGGCACTCAGCACTCAGCCTAAAGAGACTAAAGTCTAGAAATCTCTAGACAAAGGTCTACTGCTATGGTAACTCTTATATGCTTGTTCTTATCTACCCATTTACATTTCCAAAATGGAATTTAGGGTAGCATATACTATGCTTATAATTTCCTGCCTCTGGTGAGCATCCAATTGACAGTTCAGGTATGATCCAATTATAACTAGAAATATCAGATATAAACCTTGCTAATTCCATATCCTTGGCTATCAATTATCCCAGTAGATTATAATCTTTATCATGTTGTCCCAGCTGTGAGAAATATCAGTCTCTTATTAAACTGTTTTCAGCGATCAGCCTTGCTCTAGGCCAGGGACGGCCAATCTGCAGCTCATGTGCAACAAGTGGCACAAGCAGTTTTGTGCATGGCATGCAGAAGATTGAGAAGGGGAAGGCAGGAAGCAGAAAGGAGAGCAGCAGACTAAGAAGGGCAAAGGGACTGGAATGAAACTCAGAAAGGACACAGGGCTAATTTTGGCATGCCTGCCAAAAATGTTGGTCACCACTGCTTTAGGTCTTTACCCTTTTGGGCTGCATCCTGATGAGCATGGATGTGTGGTATATGGTGCTGCAGACCCATCTGTGGCACCACAGATCATACATAAAGGCATTCCCCATGCCACTACCTGCAGTGTGGCAGGGGGCAGAGGGTGACCCATGCCAAAAAAAAGCAAGGCAGTGCATATGACAGTAGCACATGCCACCCAAAACTGGAGCCTAGCCAATAGGCCTGTGTGAAGCTTCGGGTGCTGATTCAATTCAGAGGAAATTTGGCCTGCTTTGGTGGCTGAATCTCCAAATCCGAATCAAATCAGAGGACCAATTAAAAGGTCTGAATCAATGCAAAGCTCTCTGAATCTTCAGAAAAGATTCAGAGAGCTTTGATGATTTGGACAGTCTCCAGCGGCTGTAGCCTGGAGTTGAAGCCAGACTCAGAGCTGGTAAGTACTAGGGGTGGAGGAGGGGAGGCTGGGGGAGGCGGGATGAGACCATGGGAGGACCCCTGCCAGGCCCCATCCCCTCTCTGCTCCTCCAGGCCCCTGACCCCTGCCCGGTGCCCCAGCTCCCCATGCTTTAATGAAAAACCCCGGCTCACCAGTGCTGCCAGGTGGGGGGGAGCAATCCCCACTGCCCCACACTGTATGGCGAGCTCTGCCATGAGCCCCCCACCCTCGTTCCCCCAGGCCAGAGCCACAGTGGGCAGGGAAGCCATGGTGGGGCTAGGACAGTGGGGCAGGGAGTCAGGGGGCTAGTGTGGAGCCCCTCACACAGTGGGGGGCAGTGGAGATTGCCCCCCACACCCAGCAGCATCCAGTGAGTCTAGCCTTTTTTTTTCCAGGTGCCGGAAGCTGGGGCAGTCATTGCCGCATTGGGAGAGCTGGCAGGGGATGGCCTGGCCTGGGTGATTCAGAGATTCAGCAGCAGCCAAATCTCCAAATCAGATTTGGCCAAATTGAATTGGGACAGTGGTTCAAATCACCACACTGAATCACTCGCCCCCAAATCAGCTGAACCCAAATCCAAAGCAAATACTAGCCACTTTTCACAGTCCTACTGGCCAGCTGGAGCAACACTCTGGCTGCCAGCCCAGCTTCCTGCCATGGCTGCAGCCATGGAAAGCCCCCAGTGCCCCAGGCAAGGCTGCTGAAGCTGGCACAGTTGCTGGCCCCAGTCTCCTCTTCCCCACCCAGTTACCTGCCAGAGCATGTGTGACACAGGCATTCCCCAGGGACAAACAGCAGCAACCCAAGGTGTGCCACTTCCACTTATCCCCAGGGAAACAAACATCCACACTCATCTAGATGCACCTTTGGAGTGCAAATCAGCCTGATGGCCTAGACTCAGAAAACTCCCTTTTGTCTGGCTGCTATGCAACCTGTGTCAGATACTAATTCTCAGGGATGACTTCTCCTCTCCCAAGTTCATATACTCTTATTATTTAGAGAGCCACACCTAAAAATCATTGTCATATTCTGCAACCCTGGCTCTACTCTAAAAAGATATTCACAACACAAATATATTCTTTAACACACACCTAAGAGTGATAAAACTAGATACAGCTTACCTTTATCTATCAATGCAGACCACACACAATAGCCAATCTAAACATACTTTACTATTAGTGATGCACAGCGTGCCCATGGTATCAGCAGACCTGATTCATGAAAGCCTCTATGCATGATATTCCACAACCCCCCCCCAAAATATCATAGGCATGTGACACAAAGCAAGGGGGAGAATACATCCTTTTCCATAATTTTTTTAATAATAGCTCTAATATTCCCATACTTTGTGGCAAGGACTTCAAGTTTGACAAGAAAGGACCTTGCTTGCAGTCTCCAGGAAAATCTACCCAACTCTGAGCATTTAAAAAGCCTCAGAAAAACAGTGCTCACAGATGATTCTATCTGCACCGCAGCTACTACAGTTTAGGCCTGACTAGGGCTGTCCTTATAATTTCAGCTCTGGGTCTCACCACCTGAACTGCGAACAGGCAGCCTATTCTTGCTTTGCTTACAGTGACCCTCTTTCTTGGTCCAGGCAGCTTTAAGGAAGAAGCTACAGAACATGACTGCACAGGATGGAGGAAAAAATGTACCTGCACATGAGTTAAGCAGGAGGACAAAATTGTAACAAAGAACATTTGGTGGGAGAGATAGGGACTGGAGGTTTGCAAAGGACGGAGGGAGGAAAAGACTGGGAGCTGGCATAGCTGTGGAAATTCTGACTGGTTAAGTAAGAATAGTGGATATGGGAATTGGGTAGCTACAGAGCAGGACTAGTTGAACAATGAGCGTAGGTCTGGGAACTGAAGAAAGAAGTCAGGGAACAAATAGGTGTGTAAATGAAGATCAGATGAGGCTCCTGAGGGAGTCTGGAGTTCAGGAGTTGAGGAGTAGAGGAAACTCTCCAGGGAGTTCAGGGAGCGAAACAGGGACCAACAGACACTAAGGAAGGGGAATATGGGATAAGAGGGTCTCTGGAGCTCAGGATGAAGGAGAGAGACAGACTGGATGGTAAAACTGAAACTGCCTGAACAAGGAAACAAGCAACTAGGAGACTGGAGGAATCAAGGAATGCCTGGGGGCAAAGAGTAGGGCAGGGATGGCCAGTGGCATGGGAAGCCTCCATGTGTGGTACATTATAGATTGGAAAAGGAGCAATAGACTGGGCATGGAGCAGAAAGCAGAGCAGCAGATTGTGTGGGGAGCACAGGGCAGGAAGCAGAAAACAGAGAAGTAAATCAGACAGTGAGCACTGGGCAGGGAACAGAAAGGAGAGCATCAGGTTGGGCAGGAGAAGACGACTGGAGTGGCACTCAAGATAAACATATGGCTAGTATGTGACATGCCAAAAAGGATGTCCTCTTCTGGACTAGGAAAACTAGAAAAAGGGATGAAAATATGACTAACTGAGTGAAGATGGCCACTTCTACCTGCAAAAGAATTTTGCCTACATAATGAAGTATCCTGATTAAAAAATTAGTAAGGTGTTCTTGCACTTATCCAGAAATTCAGACGTGGTTCTCAGTTAGAAATAGATTTATCTTCACCATCTGAATTTGAACCCAACAACATTTAAAACTTTCAGACCGTTTTCTCAAGACAAATTCAGGAGTTTTCTAGCTGAGAGTTTTGAAATTGTCACTGGCAGACCCTATATTGTGGTAAATAACTTCAAATAATAATTACATTATCTCCTCATTAGTGTGGGAATTTCTTTTTAACTTAACAGATCACAAGTTCTTCTTACACCAAAGAAGCTACATCTTGTTAGAGAGTAAATTGGCCCAATGCTTGTCCCATTTTTTTTCTCGTTCTCTCTTCCAGGGGAAGCAGAGATAAGGGTATTTCAGCTGAGATTTGTTCTTTTATTAATCCTTTTAAAAATTTGTCCTACCTCTGAGACTTAGCTAATAAGGGTCCTATACCATTTTGCTTATCATGTTTATTCAAATTTTGTAAGATCTATTGCCATTACTGATGCTGCTGATCAGTGGCCTATTTTAACTTCTCTCAGACATTATGTTAGCTTATCTTAGTTTTAAATATTGACAGGTATAGCTCAATGTGTCTGAGTACTGGTTTGATCAAGAGAAGCAGCTACAGGTCTGTGAACTTTATTGAACTCTTCTAATTTCTATGTCTAAAACCTGGGCTCACTATTTTCTGCAAGAAGATTTGGGGGATTTTTTTGTTTGTTTACAAGTTGGTTTATGGCAGCTCAATTTTTGGCAAAAGACACAAGTGATATAAAAAGCCTTCCATTCAGATTTAGCTCTAGGATTGGCATAATGCCTAGAGAGTAGTAGGAACATATATATTTTGCTGCTGAAATTATTTACCTCTACTTAATTTTAATCTTTGTTATCCAAATGCTGCTTTTTTGTTATTTGGAACAAATTCCTACCTGAATTCTGTCCCATTTAATTAGGTAAGTTTTAGAGCCCTGATTTAGGTCTCATATTCATCATTTTCAGATGTGGACAGCCAAATTGTTCTGCCTGCTGAAAGTTTTTGTGAGGCCTCAAAGGAAGTAGATCTGGCATTACATTGCTATACAAGAAGTCCTAGACACTAAGCAGTCCAACAGGGAGTTCCCCCTGCCCCCTCCCTCCTTCTCAAATCACATAGGTTTCTCTAAGTTAGCACTATCCACAATGGGACACATACTGGGAGGTGTCTGAGATATACATAGATCCATAATTGCCTATGGTAAGGAAAGCATGTGGAGGTGCAGTCAGATATGAAGTAATTTGCTGAAATCCAGTGACTTGATGGGAGGAAATAATTCTTTCTCTTCCCAGGTCCTATGAAGCAACTGTGAAAAGATCATTTTGTTTAGGCTTTGGGCAAACTTAAGGATTTGGCCCTCAAAGAAAGCCTACTTGGCACATCTGCATGAAACATTTACTGCACAGTTAACTAATTAACTCTGCAATAAATGTCTTGACATCTACACGTGCATACCAATTAGGGCACACAGAACTAATAAACTGCACAGCAGGGTAGTACTTATCAGATACAAATGCTACCATGCTGCAGAGTTTTTTCATCCACAGCAGTACATGTGTAAACTCTGACTGGCTGGCTGGGGCACAAGGTGCCTCAGTGCAGGGCTAGCCAGCAGGAAGCCCCCACACATGTGCCTCAGCCAGCCACTCTGCAGCACGTGGAGCTGAGTTGGAGAAGCCCTGGACTGGCAGGCTCCCCTGCCAGCCCGGACTGCTCAGATGGGACTCCACATGTTGCACATGAATAAACTCTGGAGCAATATGCTGCAGAGTTTTTTTGCTCCTGATGCACATTCAAAAAGTACACCAGGGAGCAAAACACTCCAGAGAAATTACCTCCAGAGTTTATTTATGAGTGTTCATCTCATGTGTAGAAACACCCACTGTTATCCTAACAATGATCAGATATTTATTTCCTAAGATGATCCCATCAAAGCATCATCAGTTCATTCAGTATATTACTTGCAAGTGTGCAGGTGACTAAAGATTCTACAAAACAATGCTGAAAAAGCCAGAGATGTAGAATGTGGATTCCTCCTATCATCATTGCTTTTTATTTGCTGTTTATTAGCTGCTTTTCTTCCAGTATCTCTGAATTGTGCATTCATTTTTACAACATTTTAAAGAAGTTGCACACTATATCAATGCAAAATGTTATTAGCGTAGATGCAATTTATCTGCAGAGATGAACTTTTAAAGTGCTAGATGCTAGGTGCATCTACTATGTTACTGTTATTGTTGCCAGTAGAGTGCAAAACTATTAATTACAATCTGATATTGAAACTGTTTTGCAATTTTCACACTTGCTAACCGAAACTGTTTGTTGACCTCTTTGATAAGGTTCTCCAATATTTGCAGATGGTTCAGAATTCTGCTTCAGTACATTCTGGTTCAGAATTATACTAGGCAATGGCAGCATATCTGCTCTACTTTGTAATCACTTTATTGAATCCCTCTTAAGCAAAGTATTGACTTTGTATTGCTCTTTTGACCTATAAATAATTAGTATAAGTACTGATCCCTCCTTCTTATATAACTGATCTGCTCTCTGTCTGCACTTAACCCTTATATATCAATAGATGGCAGTGTTCTCAGCACTCATCAGTTCCATCATTAATATTATAGCAGTGCACACATGCCACAGTTTACATTTGGGTCTTTTGGTGGGGTTATATATATATATATTTATATGTAGGCAAGATGTACTATCTGAAGAGTTTATAAGCTGAATAATCAAGACAGGCACGGAGGCTGAAAATGAGGTCCTGATATTAGAGATGGAGAGGTAAGCACAAAGAAATTAAGTATATTGGGGGAGGTCCACAGAACTTCAGCAAGAAGCCAGGAATTAAACACAGATTTCTTGAGTCTCATTTCTTTAACCACAAGACCACCATTCCTTTAGTATAAAATCATATGGCTGTGACTTCTCTGACACTGCACAAGGCATAGGGTTTTATTCAATGTAAGTAGGGATCTCACAGTAGCTCAGACCCAAGTTGAAGCATTGGTGGTATACTTTGGTGACATTTCAATGGCTGGAATTTGTTTCTCAATAATTTCAGCTCAAAGAACCTGTCCTTCTGCTCAACAATATCTTCCTCTCCACTAATTTGCAAAATGTGTTTTTCTTTTCCTGTCCTTGAAAGCACTTTACATGTTCTTGGGTAATATGAAACATGTAATAAATGATTTAATTATCAATTATACAAGATAGAAATGTAAAATTTTAGGGCATCTTTACATGTGGTCCAGAGTGGAAAACGGGGTGCTTTAATTGAACAAAACAACATTTCGAAAACGAAACAAAAATTAAAGACAACAAAAAGTCCTTGTACAGGTATATAGGGAGAAAATGAAGGCACAGGGTCTCATAGGCCCCCTAAGGCAGACTAGAGTAATTCATTACAAATAGGAGGGACAAAGCTGAGCTTTTTAATGAGTTTTTTGCTTCTGTATTCCTCTACATGGATCAGGACAAATCTCCCAATTGGATTATAGATGAGCACAGGAGAGAAACCGGCCCACCAATTATAAGTGCCAACTTATTGAAGGGACACTTGGAGAGGCTGGATGTGTTTAAGTCAGCAGGCTCAGACAAACTTCATCCAAGGGTGCTGAAAGAAGTAGCCAGTGTCATAGCAGAACCACTGGCATGGTTGTTTGAGCATGGTGCTCATGTCAGGTCCCAGAGGATTGGAAAAAGGGCAATGTGGTCCCTATTTTCAAGAAGGAAAGTGTCACGGAGGCACTGGGGTGCTCCGTGCCTAAGAGAGAGAAAAGGTGAGCTGTCAGTCACCAGGGCAGCTCAGATGTTGATTGTCAGAGCTGCCAATCACCAGGCCAGCTCAGGTGCGGGTTGCTAGGGCAACCAGGCAGGTTAGGTGGCCAGAAGGGGGCAGGGCCGGGCCTTTATAAACAGCCGAGGCCGGAGCCTGAGGGGCAGTTCCCTTCTGGTGGCTGCAGGAGTAGGAGCTCTGTGGCAGAGCTGAGCAGCCTGGGTGGTGGGTGCAGCCTTACCTTGCTGACCGGCTGCGATGATGCTGGGAAAAAGAACACCCTGAGGGGAGGTAGGATTGAGAGCCCTGGTGGGGGCTTGGTGTTTATGTGTTATGAGCAGGAGGCTATGTTGTTTGTGTTGTGGCCAGGTGGCTTAAGTTTGGTTATAGTTACTCCGGAGGACCAGGTGAGGCTGTAGGGGAGTGAGGAGGCCTCACGGGGGCTTCCCAGCAGCTTGGGGGTTCCTGGTGCCCAGTAGGGGCACAGTGCCAGAGGGGCACTATTGTTTGTGCCGGGGGGCACAGTTTGCGCTGGCGAGGCGCGGTAAGAGGGGTCAGAGACCCCAGCCCATACAGGCGGTGTTGGCCCAGTGGGGGCAATGGCGGCCCAGTGCCAGAGGGGCACTATTGTTTGAGCCAGAGAGGGCAAGGCCCCAGAGTGGGGCAGAGAAAGAGAGAGAGTGAGCAGGCGAGGAACGCCGGCAAGGGCGCCGGTATTAGGGCGGCGGTAGCGAGCCGGACCCAGGGAGTGCCAGCAATAGCTGGATGCCGGCAAGACAGGCCCAGGGCACAGGGAGCAGGCTAGAGGATAGGAGCCCGGCCCAAGGGGGTGCCAGGTGGGCAAGCAGCCCAAGGTGCCCGAGAGAAAGAGAGGGCACCAGGGGGGCGAGGGACTGTAGAACGTCCCACGGAACAGCTGCGAGGCTTGGGGCGTGCTAAAGGGGAGGTTTGGAGGCACGCATACCCCTTAAGGGAGGGGCGCACAGAGGCGCCCCATTTGGAGTTGGGGCAAGAACACACTTACCATTCACTAGGGGAACAAAGGCAGCCTCCCATTTAACCTATTAAACAGCAAAGTCGTGGCGGGCGAGATTCTGAGGGTGCTGAGTCCACCCTAACGTGACAGTAGGAGGCGCTAGGGAGTTCACGGCCGCTCCTAGGCCCCACTCCCTCACAGAAAGGAAGGAGGATCCGGGTATAGGCCAGTTAGCCTCACTTCTATCCTTGGGAAAACCTTTGAAAAAATTACTAAGAATCACATTTGTGGGAGTCCAGCAGGAAAAATAATGCTGAAGGGCAACCATCATGGGTTCATAATGGGTAGATCCTAGATTAATCTTGTTTCTTTTTATGACCAGGTCACAAAATGCTTAGATGCAGGGGGCAAGGTAGATGTCATCTACCTTCATTTTAAGCAAACATTTGATACAGTATCTCATCCTATTCTCATAAATAAACTGAGTGGCTGTGACATAGATGATGACAGTCAGGTGGGTGGAAAATTGGTTAATAGGATGCACCCGGAGAGTGGTGGTGGATGGGTTGGCATTGACCCGGAAAGATGCGGGCAGTGGAGTTCCCCAAGTTTCGGTCCTTGGACCAGTGCTGTTCAATGTCTTCATCAGTGACATGGATGAGGGCATGGAGAGCACTCTGTCCAAATTTGCAGATGACACCAAATTATGGGGTAAAGTAAATGCAGTGATGGGCAGGGAATGAATCCAAATGGATCTGGAACAGTTGGAGAAGTGGGCAGAACAGAATAGGATGCAATTCAACAAGGATAAATGCAAAGTGCTGCACCTAGGGAGAAAGAATTACCAACACACTTACAGGCTGGGGGATGATCTTCTCAGCAGCACTGTAGCAGAAAGGGATCATTGCTGACTCCAAGATGAACTTGAGTCATCCATGTGATGAAGTGATCAGTAAAGCTAGCTGTGCTTTATCATGCATTAGCAGATGCATCGCAAACAGGTCCAGGGAGGTGACACTTCCCTTTTATGTGGCACTGGTGAGGCTGCAGCTGGAGTGCTGCACCGAACTTTGGGCACTGTACTTCCAGAGGGATTTGGATAACCTTGAGAGGGCCCAGAGGAAGGCCACTCATATGGTTAGGGGCCTGCAAGTAAGGCCCTACCAGGAGAGATTGAGGGACCTGAATCTCTTCAGCCTCTGCAAGAGAAGTCTGAGAAGTGATCTTGTGGCCATCTACAAATTCATCGGTGGGGTGGGGAGCGGTCAGCAAGGGATAGGAGATGCTCTGTTTATCAGGGCACCCCTTAGAGCAGGCTTGTCCAACATGCGGCCCTCCAAGCTGTTTTCTGAGGCCTGAGGTGCTGCGAAGGGAAACTAAAGTAAACACTCTACTTTCATTTCAGGGGGGTAATGTGATACTGCTTCCTGTGAGGTCTTTGAATATGGCTCACCAGCCCACTAGGTGATTAAAAAGTTCATGATCCGGCCCCACATTCAAAAAGGTTGGACACCCCTGTCTTAGAGTAACTAGAAATAATGGTCACAAACTGACAGAGAGCAAATTCAGGTTAGACATCAGGAAGAACTTATTTACGGTAAGGGTTGCCAGAATCTGGAATGAGCTTCCAAGCGAGGTGGTGCTCTCCCCTACCCTGGGGGGGTCTTTAAGAGGAAACTGGACAAGCCCTTGCCTGGGATCATCTGACCCCAGTACTCTTTCCTGCCTGGGGCAGGGGGTTGGACTTGATCTGCTGAAGTCCTTCTGACCCTAATATCTATGAATCTATGAATTAGAGTGCCTCCAAGAGTTGCTCAAATTCAAGTGTCCACAGCATCATGTGTATTCAGCATCCTGTGCTTCAAAATGATGGCAGGGGTGCTTTAACTAAAGCTTTAGTGAGCTTTAGTTAAAGCACCCCTGCCACCATTTTGAAGAACAGAACACTAAGTACATGTGACATAGAGGCTCTTGGAGCATGCTAATTAGCACTCTCCAGCAGACTCCATTAATTGAGTCCGTTCCAATGTGTGCTAATTAGTACACATCAGAGCAGACATACAACATGTGTAGAGGTGCCCTTAGAGCACTATTCTAGTCCCATTGAAATTTTCTTCCATAATCTAGTATCATGCTCCTGCTGAACACCAAGTCAATTAGTTTTCTTCTTCTTACCTTGTCAAATATGTACATAAAATTTTTAAATAAGTATATCCCACCAGCAGGTCTGGTTAATCTGGGTAGTCCTTTCCACAGCCCATACAAGCTGAACTGCCACACAAACAGCAAGTGATCAACTCTAATAAAGTTAAATCCTTGTATTCCTGCCTGCTCTGCTGTATCAGCACACTGATGGCTTCAGGCACTGGTTTTAGGGAATATGAACACTAGCTTACTGAGGGACTGCCAACAGCCATCCAGGAGAAAAACAAAGTTGAACTCCTGCATTTTTATTTCCTGCTGCTTCTCTCAGGCCTCAGGCTGCAAAGTCATTTCAGACTCTGATTCTGAGCAGCATGCACAGTGAAAAACAAAGATCAATAACATAATTAGCAGATAAAGATGATCTGTTCTGAGAACTGAATCTCAAAATTAGATCTGGACTGAACTAGCTTGACAAACGTCAGAGACAGATGTGTGTGAAGGCAGACATAACAATTATAGTGCAGTTTCACCTCTTCTTTCTGCCTCACTAATATAGGGCTCAACCCTCAGACCATTTAAGCATGTGCATAATTTTATCTAGATACTTCAAAAGGAGTCAAAGGGCTACTCAAAACCAAGCAATTTATATGGCTAATCTGGTTAAAATATACTAGTTTGTATAACTGATGGCATTGGAGAGTGATAAGACTAGCATCATAGCCAGATGTTTAATTGCCCAGCCCAAATATTTACCAATATTTTAACTTACCAATTTACAACCAACTTGCTCAGTAGAAGTCTTTGGTATGAGTTCAAAATGAAGTTGAGGTCGGATCTCTGGATGTGTAGTGAGAGAATTTAACCTTTCTGCCACTGTGCCCATGTACTTGAATGAGTAGCCCTGCTGATATCAATTTTTTCCTCAGAATTTTTTCAAAAGTGTTATAGAAATGTTTGCAGGCCCAGGCCTTCAAAAATGTGCTTACAGCCTTGTTGAGCTCTTGTTTACCTTTCCGTTGCTTATCTAATCTGTTGTTTATCTATCACCCCCAACCCAGGAGAAAGCAACTCTGACCCCTTATATTTTCCTCCATCTCTCCTCTTCCTCCTTTCCTATATTATCTGCATCTTGATCCACACACTATTTCAATTCATAAATTACCAACTCCAAACATTCTTGTCTGGTGAAATACAGTCCTTTGAATAACAATAGCTTTCCCACCTTTCATATCATTACTGTGCACAAAGGTACTGGCTAACGTGGGGCCCCTTCAAGACACACTAGGAAATCTGGTCATCACACCAGATGATAAAGCTAACCTATTTAACAACTTCTTTGTCGCCATTTTCCTAAACAGGGACCAGATCAGCTCCCCCACTGGACCCTCCTCAGGCCCCAGGGGAGGTGCACCTAGGCCAGGGGTCAGTGAGGATCTAGTCAGGGAACTTCTGGAGGGACTGGACCTATTTAAATCAGCTGGTCCAGATGATCTCCACCCCAGAGTGCTGCAGGAATTGGTCGGGTCATTGCAGGACCCTTGGCACAGCTTTATGAGCACTCATGGTGCTCTGGTGTCATGCCAGAGGACTGGAAGAGGGCCAACGTGGTTCCCATCTTCAAAAAAGGGAGCAAGGAAGACCCGGGAAACTATAGGCCAGTTAGTCTTACCTCAATCCTGGGCAAGGTTTTTGAGAGAATTATCCTGGCACATGTCCACGAGGATCCAGCAGGGGAGGTTATGCTTAGGGGCAATCAACATGGATTCATTAGAGGCAGGTCCTGTCAGACCAACCTGGTGGCCTTCTATGACCAGGTCACCAAATCCTTAGATGCAGGGGTAGCAGTGGATGTAGTC
>NW_017728918.1:83389219-83397190 GCF_001723895.1 Crocodylus porosus
CTCCCCCTCTATGCGGCACTGGTCACGCCGCAGCTGGAGTACTGCATCCAGTTCTGGGCGCCGCACTTCAAGAGAGATGTGGACAATATGGAGAGGGTCCAGAGGAGGGCCACTCGCATGGTCAGGGGATAGCAGAGGAGAGGCTATGAGGAGAGGCTCAGGGACTTTCTTCTACTCAGATTCATTCTTCAGGTCTCACTTATTTTACTTCCTTCCTTCTTTTCCTCAATATTGCTGAAAAGTACTTACATTGTCCTTTCTCCACACAAGGTGCTCCAGTTAGAAAGATATTCTAATTTGTTTTCCTTTTGATCCATTCTTCAGTCTGTCACTTTGTCTTCCAGTTCTTCTTTCACTCATATTCCTCTTACCACCTCTTTTAATAAGGCAAGTTTCCTTGCCTTGCCTGCAGGAATACTTCCTGCTTCCTTGCCTACCTTCTAACTCTTCTTCCTTTTTTCTCCTTCTCTATGACAAATATTTCTGAAAAAATATTTTGTTTTTCTCTTTATCAGAGTGTACCACTCCCAGATGCTTTTATAATGTCTCTTCAGAGTCCTCAGTCCTTTATATAGTTGTACATATTCTTGACAGACCTTCTGTAATATTAATTTCCACATCTCTTTCCCCTTACCTTTGCTTTTTTTCTAAACTCACTTCCATTCTCAGCATCCAAAGGTGAATGAAGGTCACATCTAAGATCTTCTTTCCAGTACTTAGCCCATATGACATTAATACAAAGTCAGTCCTCAACATCTGTCTCCCACTCAGTTCCATCCTCATAATCACCTTCTCACCAGCCCATACATATTAATCAGTACTTGTGATGATCTCTCTAGCTTTCCTTCCTCTCTCTCCCCTCTCTTATCCCCCCCCCTCAATAATGCAATTGAAATCCCCCATCAGAATTTGCTGCCTACCTCTGCCTACATACAACTACAATTTCTTAAACAAAGTGATCCTTCCTTCTCTTCCAGCTGGTGCATATATATAAACAATCTCTAACACTTTATTTTCAAACTCCACCACCATTCTTTGCAGTCATCCTTCCTCAATCACTTTCACTTGCCCTATTTCTGCTTCCTCGCTCAAGCAAAATCATGACTCCAGCCACTTTGTTTACATCCAACCACACCCACCACAATGGTCCTCATCCCCATCTCTTCACAAAATACTTGCAATCCCTTTCCAGTGGGATTCCACACTTCTGCAAACATTTATTTCCGCTTTTACCCCACTCAATATTGGCATAATCTTAGCCCACCTCTTCAATAACAGACTTCTGATATTTCTAGATTCAATACACAAAGTCATGCTTGTCCATTTAACTTTCAAATCTCTACCAATTTTATGAGTCTTCTATCCTGCTGCTTTGTGCCGTATGCTCTAATCCTCCCATTCTTTGCATGCCTGTAGTCTTTGCCAGTTGTTTTATTGTTTTAACATTTAAGAGAGGTTCTCCTTTTCCCTACCTTTCTGCTTCAACCCTCTTCTTGCATTAGACCCAGACCACATTAGCTTCACTGAGCTTTCCATCAATCTGTCCCTCTCCCCCTCATTCTCTTTTTCTACCCTCTTTTTTTTTTTAAGCCTCGTAGCATGTGATTTATGTCTTTTCCTAATTTGACTCTCTTCTTATTTCTCCTGCTCTATCCTCGCTCCTCCTCCTTCTTCCTGTATCATTCTCCCCTCTTTCCCTTCTGTCATTTCTATCTCAAGGTCCCTTTTCCATTTATCTTTCCTTCTCTTCCCTCCTCTGTTGCCAGTTGTGCTACTTTGCCTACTGAAATTTCACCCTCTTCCTCCCCAGCTCTTCCTTCTTGTGGTGTCTCCTCCACTGTCATGCATTCTGACTCACCATATTCTTCTTCCCCATTTCTTTCCTGCTGTCTGTAGATCTAGCTTTATTTGAGAAAAATCATGGGCATTAGCACTGTAAGGCCACTTCAAAATGAGCACAGACATTTAGTTCCCTGGGGACAAGTAGCAGTGGCGCACCTTGTGCTGCAGCTACTTGTCCCCAGGGAATGCCCATGCCACATGGGCTTTGGTGCACATAAATTTACCCCAGGTGGGGTAAGGGAGGCTGGGGCCAGCACTGGGCTGGTCCCAGCAGCCTTACCTGGGGTCCTGGGAGTCTTCTGGGGCTGCATCAGTGGTGATTCTGCTGTACAGAGCCTGGCTGGCAGCCACAGCATGGCTTCAGGAAGCCCAGCTTTTCAGTGGTGCATGCTGCCCATGCATGCACTGCTCCACCTTTTTTTTCCAAAGACTTTTTTGACCCCTGAATATCACTCTTCTCTCTAAGACTCCCACTGATGCTGTTCCAGGGTCCAGGAACTGCTCTTCCGCTTTCATCCTGGTTCTCTATCACTATCCCCACAGCACTTCTGGAATCAATCCAGACCTCTGCCTGGCCACTACACTTGATATCCAGGGGTCAAAAACCCTGCAGAAAAAAAAAAAAAACTGGAGCAGCACATGCATGGGCAGCACTCCCTTGAAGCGTGGAGAACACCTTACTGTGCAGTATGTGGTGCTGCAGATATGTTTGCTGTGCTACATAAGGCATGTTCAGACAAGCATGACTATACAGTAAGTGTCCCTCTTCCCTACAAATAACACACTTCAATATTTTTTGGGACTCCACTGCCCTGTGTGCTTTCCCTTCACATCTGTAGCATACTGTATACTAGCAGTATGCAGCCAGGTGTCATCCTGCCCACACTTGCTACAGAGTTTATGCTGTCCAAAATATATTGTAAACCATCAGTGTGGCCCTACTTAGATTACTGGTAGTCCTCCAGGACTCCTGTCATCCACCCTCACTGTCACCAAAGCTCTCCATGATCCATATACCATATTTAGTAAATGTCTCAACATGCAAAATGTTTTGTACGTAGTTCTCCAGCCATATCTGTATCTCCCCAATCTCAAGCATGTCTGTACATTCAAACAATCATTGTCCTTTATCTTGTCTTTTCTCCCACAATAAAACCTATCCCCTTAAGTTCTTTTCTCTCACATACTGCCACATACACCTTCCAAAAATCCTCATAACCATCTTAACTCCAATACGAAATTACCCAAGACTTCCAGTTAGGAAAGTTGACTAAGCTATTCAAATCTTCTACTTTAACATCCAAAATTTCAAACATTTTTTTTTTCTATACATTCATATTTATTCATTGTCTGGCTTCTTCTCTTTTTTCCTTCCCCTGTTATTACTGCTCTTATTCTCAGGTGTAGATTACCTACTGCTCCATTTCTCAGTTCCTCCCATCTTCTTTCGCTTTGCAGATCTGGTTTATTCCTCCCACTGGTCTTCCTCTTTCCTTCAATCACTGCTTCATTCCTCATTTCTCCGTCCTGACTTTCTCTCCTCCTCTTTTCCCATTCTTCCTGCCAAATGGACTCTTCCCTTGTTGCTTTCTTCAGTAAAGCATCCTCCAGCACCACCAATCCCACCACACCTTTCCTTCCTACATCCTTCTTTCATCCCTTCTCATGGGTGACTGGTGCCTTCTGAGTCAGGGGGGTGGGGGAACTTGTCCCCCCCACAGCCAGTCAGCAACTGGAGGGGGTCCCCCTGTGACCAATCATGTTTACAGGGGGGGAGTTCCCCTGAAGCCAGCAGCAAAGGGCAAGGGGTGCACCCAGAAGTGTCAGTGATGCTTCTTTTGGTGCCCCCACTCCCCAACCAGCACTCTCAGGGTGGGCACCAGCACTTCCACCTGCTGCACCAAAGCAGAAAACGCTGGCTGTCAGGGGGTGCTCCAACACTGTCAGGAGGTCTCTTCTTCCCCACCTTCATCCATCCCCCACCAAACTGGAACTTTGCTTCCACTCTCCAATTTGCTTCTCATCTTTTGGTCCACTTTCCCTTCCATAACCATCACTCTCCTCTCTAAGACTGCCGTCAGTGTTGTTCCAGGGTCCAAGAACTGCTCCTCCTCCTCCATCCTGGTGCTCCATCACTATGCCCATTGTACTTCTGGCATCAATCCAGACAATAATCTGGACCTCTGCCTGGCCACTTGATCTTAGCCAAAGTTATCTGAGAAACTATGATGTGATTGGAACATACCACAAGGACAGGTTTGTGCAGCCCATCTGAAATAGATACATGATCATGTCCATTGTGCTCAGTCCCCCTCAATGCCAACTATTTTTCAGGTTATTGGGAGTTCAAGTCCGGGGAAGTCACTATACTGAAGATATTTCAACTTCCTTCTCACTCCCATAGCTGAGCTCCCATTTCCAGTTATTTCTGTTTCTTCACCAGACTTAAATGTTTAGAAAGCATAACCAAATAGAGTACCCAGAATCCCTTTGCTGCCCCTCTCTCAGTCTGTCACATTTGATTAGCGTGGCCCTGCTATCCATGAGGTGGAGCCAGGCCTGGTTGCCCTGCATTTTATCTTCATATAGATTTTTGGAGGACCCTAGTACTCATGACAATAACACCCAGTTTTGGTCATGAGTGGGGGTGTTAATTAGCACTTGGATCCTGTTTGAGGATGGTATAGCATGAGCTATAAGGTCACCATGGCTTAAAATGCTGTTAACGATACTGGGGCCCACCCAATGAACTTTTGAGTTTGGCCTACTATCATGCATAGTTTGTACTATATACAAGTAGGAAGAAAAGTGCTCTTTAAAAGTGTGTTTATGGAGTACCTGTTCTAAACCTGCAGAAGTTTCAGAAATGGTTCAGCGTATCCATACTGGATGAACTAAATTACTACAGGAATGTTTATTCCAAAGACAGCATTTTCAAATCTGTCCCTTACTTCTATGAGCTCAGGGAGAGCATAGTCTTACAGAAAGCAAGGAGAGAAGGGGCTACAGGGAAAGAGTTGGGGAGGCAGAGGGTAAGGGAGTCACCTAACCCCTGTACCAGATTTATTTTCAATGCTGTAGCAGTGGGAGGGGAACAAAATTAAGGCAAAGCTCCAATAGTTAGATTTAATATCTACAAAATTATAACAAAGGTATACATTTTCCATACACAGAATTTGATTATTGAGGGGTTGTCTTATATTCAGTGTCATCTTGTATTTGAATAAATATGGTAATCATCAAACAGCAAAATACTATTAGGTACCTTTATCAGACCTGATTCCTTCAAACTCAGAGCTATCAGATAAAAATATGAAACAGAAACTGTCCACTTCAAAACAAAGTAACATAGTGAAGCAATATTACACTAATCTTTGTGAAGCTCTTGCAATGCATCTTTTTTCTTGGATTGGGCCTCTCAGTTTTCTTTGTGGCTGAAGATGATTCAAAGTCAACAAGAACAGGTTTTAAATGTAAAATCTGCTTTTCTATTGCATTGAAAAAGAGTGAAAAGCTTAATGGCTTTGTAACTAAAACAGCAAAGACCTGAAACGTCATTTTTTTTTTGTTAGATGTGAAGATTTTATTTCTGAGCTTAATAAACCTTAACCTAATTAAATTTAAACATAAGTAGAGGAGCAAAGGAACATTCCACAAAATGAAGCTGCCAAACCTCAACCAAATAAAAGAAATCTAAATTATACTAGCTGAAGGGCAGCTTTGCTCATCCCTAAACACTAGTACCTACTTATCAAGTCTCTTTTTACTAAATACATCAAAGAGATTGGAATGCTGCCAAATCCAGATACACTAAGACAGACATATTTGACTAAATTGAGACAAGTGATGGAGACTTTTGGAGGATTTTTAAAAAGAAATTGCATCCACAATAACACTACATAAGAGCATCATAATTAATGTTATTACAATGGATATCAAATTAATTAGTAATCATTGAACACTTATTTTAAAGTGTCACCAGAAATTCTTTAGCTGTTCCTTACAACATTTTTTCATATACAGCCAATGATGTAGAGTATATACAAGTGTTAAATTTAGATAACCCTAACTCAGGACAGGGCAATCTAAGTGCCCCAGTATAAAAGAGTTCATAGGGCTTGGGTGTAGCCTAAAAATGGCCCACCCAATCTAAAGTTAGTTCTCCTCTGATATGAACTAATTTTAAATCATTCAGGGGTTAATCCAACCTAGTAGGGGTTTACCCAAACTAGTGAGTGCTTGGATATGTTCACAGCACAGCCACTTTCCAAAGCCCTAGGGCTGTGTTGTTTTTGCCACTCCCCACCAACCCAGAATGGGTCATTTTTAACCACCTGATCAGCTCACTCCTGGACTGGGCAGCCCCTCCTGTGGACCCAATAAACCCTGTTACAGACCCACCAGCTCCCCCAGACCCTTCTCCCCTTGCTGGCTTACTTGCCTCCTGCTGCCCACACCTCCTCTCAGGAAACTGTGCATGCTTGCATGCGCCACTCCCAATTTGTGTTTAGGCAACTTAAACTAAGCTGTGTAAACCTGAGCCAGGTCCTGTAAAAGTTTGTTTGCACACATATTAACTCTCTGGCAAGCTACCATACTGCAGCTGCTTGAACTCCACCCTAGCACCAATGTGTTAAAATATACAAAATATAAAAATAGCACTTTGGGCATGCCCAGATGAGTGTGCACGTGAGGTTTGCTATACTTCAAAGCTGCTTGAGGTGGTGTAAACCACACACATGGCACATGTACACTGATTAGCCATGCTGCTAATTAGCAGCACAGTGCCAAAATGTCACACTGGGAGATCCTGGTGTCAAAAAAATAACACAAAAAAGCAGTGTGGCGTGGTCCAGAGCCATGCTTCAGCTGCCACCCAGGCGCCATGCAGCCAGATCGGTGCTGTTGCTGCCCTGGGAGGCCCCCAGAACCCCAGGTAAGGCTGTTGGCCCTAGCCTCCCTTATCCCACCTGGGACAATTTGGCATGCACTGGAGCTTCTGTGCAAGAACATGCCCTGGAGTACAAAGTAGCAACACAATTATGTGCTGGTGCTATTCGTTTCGCAGCAAATGCACACCCCTGCAAGTGTGTGCTTGTTTGGATATGCCCCTTAGGCATTATTTGTTCAAAAATGAGATGAGAAAAGCTGCTAGTTACGCCAGACAAAAAAGAAATCCTTATGTAAGCAGGCGACAATGGTTTCTTATGTGATGAAATCTTGTGATTGTACCAGACAATTACTCATTTCTTGGTCTTAGAACCCTACAGCAAATCTACATCTGCCGCTCCTCTTCAGACAAAATACAGGAATGGAAAGTTTTTTGCTTTTTGAGAAAGAACAACAAATACCATTGAGGCACAGTTTCTAATTACCTATGTGATATCTAGTTGCAGCAATAAAAGCAGTTGCTGACAGAGGTTTCTAGCTTTTGGGACAAAGGCTTTTTCTTGGTCTTCATAAAAGTAGAAAATCTTAAGGATGTATCCTTAATTGACATAAATTCTCCAAGCAATGACAAGTTTAATGAGAAAATGATGAAAAGGTGCTATTATCACCTCTCCTTATTTCTTTCTATCATTGCCACTACTTACAGTAGGGTCAAATAAAAATGTTTGTTTTAATTGCAGACAAAGTATTAGTTACAGCTATATTTCCCATTTTAAGAATAGGAAATATTTCTAATGCAAATGAACTTTTAAAAGGAATCCTTGCATTGTCCTTGGGTCACCATTTTTTCTTCATTTCAATAAGATTACACAGTCTTTGAGACATCTTCTGCATAACTGAGTTTGTTTACATTGGTTCCTGTTCTGAGTGAAATATTTAAAATTGAAGCATAGCCTACATCATTCTAGTACTAAAAATATTTTTAGGATAAATCTTATCACTACCACCACCTAAATACATTTCTTCTGAGACACACTGGGTACAGCTACACATGCACTTTACTGCAGAGTTAACTAAGTAGCTCCACAGTGAACTGTCACAGTTTACATGTGCACTGATATGACAGCACAATAAACTAACTCTGCTGTAAGATAGTACTATTGGAGACATGGCAAAGTCATTAAGTGCAATCAAACACACATGTAGATGGTGACACAGGACACAAATTGCACCAAGTCA